>NW_022987668.1:3968708-4066208 GCF_902827165.1 Trematomus bernacchii | reverse complement strand
GACAGGAATATATGAACTTTAATCAATGTTTAGGGAAGATAATAAAACATAAAAATAATAAAAAATAATAATAATAAATGTGATTTAAAGAAAAAAGATGAGATGCACAAAAAAAAACGTAATAATGAATTAAAATACGTTAAAACATGTTCCAAAAACAAGACTGAAAGAGGTTGATCACAATACAATAAAACATGTACAATGATACCATTACATTGAACCCAAATGATACATTCTATCTATCTATCCACTACCAATACAGACTTAAACATGTACTTCTTGTTCTGTTCAACCTGAGTTTAATCACTTTCCAATTCTATTTTATTAATACACGTTGCGATGTCTCCAATCTGCTGTCTTCGCATACTAATCACAGCATTTACATGTCTAATTTTGGTTTTACAAGAACAAAATGATGCAGTTGGAATTAGAGCAAGAGCCACAACAACTATATTCTCATATTCTGACATATAATAAATTAAATAAATGTGCCTGTGTGAAAAGATAAGGTTGAAAATAACCAGATCTGTCCTGTGGGTGTAAATAAAGTAAATGCCAGCCTGTCGTGCTGTGTTAGCAGAGGACTGGGATAATTGAGCAACATCTCTTAAATGCAGAGGTGGGAAGTAGTGGAGTACAAATACTTTGTTACTGTACTTAAGTACATTGTTCTGGTATCAGTACTTTACTCCACTACTTATTTTTCTGACGACTTTTTACTTCTTACATTTTGAACACAAATACCTGTACTTTCTACTTCTTACATGTTGAACACAAATACCTGTACTTTCTACTTCTTACATTTTGAACACAAATACCTGTACTTTCTCCTTCTTACATGTTGAACACAAATACCTGTACTTTCTACTTCTTACATGTTGAACACAAATACCTGTACTTTCTCCTTCTTACACTTTGAACACAAATACCTGTACTTTCTACTTCTTACATTTTGAACACAAATACCTGTACTTTCTCCTTCTTACACTTTGAACACAAATACCTGTACTTTCTACTTCTTACATGTTGAACACAAATACCTGTACTTTCTCCTTCTTACACTTTGAACACAAATACCTGTACTTTCTACTTCTTACATTTTGAACACAAATACCTGTACTTTCTCCTTCTTACATGTTGAACACAAATACCTGTACTTTCTACTTCTTACATGTTGAACACAAATACCTGTACTTTCTACTTCTTACATTTTGAACACAAATACCTGTACTTTCTACTTCTTACATTTTGAACACAAATACCTGTACTTTCTACTTCTTACATTTTGAACACAAATACCTGTACTTTCTACTTCTTACATTTTGAACCCAAATACCTGTACTTTCTACTTCTTACATTTTGAACACAAATACCTGTACTTTCTACTTCTTACATGTTGAACACAAATACCTGTACTTTCTACTTCTTACATTTTGAACCCAAATACCTGTACTTTCTACTTCTTACATTTTGAACACAAATACCTGTACTTTCTACTTCTTACATGTTGAACCCAAATACCTGTACTTTCTACTTCTCACATGTTGAACACAAATACCTGTACTTTCTACTTCTTACATGTTCAACACAAATACCTGTACTTTCTACTTCTTACATGTTGAACCCAAATACCTGTACTTTCTACTTCTTACATGTTGAACACAAATACCTGTACTTTCTACTTCTTACATGTTGAACACAAATACCTGTACTTTCTACTTCTTACATGTTGAACCCAAATACCTGTACTTTCTACTTCTTACATGTTGAACACAAATACCTGTACTTTCTACTTCTTACATGTTGAACCCAAATACCTGCACTTTCTACTTCTTACATTTTGAACACAAATACCTGTACTTTCTACTTCTTCCATTTTGAACACAAATACCTGTACTTTCTACTTCTTACATTTTGAACACAAATACCTGTACTTTCTACTTCTTACATGTTGAACACAAATACCTGTACTTTCTACTTCTTACATGTTGAACACAAATACCTGTACTTTCTACTTCTTACATGTTGAACCCAAATACCTGTACTTTCTACTTCTTACATTTTGAACACAAATACCTGTACTTTCTACTTCTTACATGTTGAACACAAATACCTGTACTTTCTACTTCTTACATTTTGAACCCAAATACCTGTACTTTCTACTTCTTACATTTTGAACACAAATACCTGTACTTTCTACTTCTTACATGTTGAACCCAAATACCTGTACTTTCTACTTCTCACATGTTGAACACAAATACCTGTACTTTCTACTTCTTACATGTTCAACACAAATACCTGTACTTTCTACTTCTTACATGTTGAACCCAAATACCTGTACTTTCTACTTCTTACATGTTGAACACAAATACCTGTACTTTCTACTTCTTACATGTTGAACACAAATACCTGTACTTTCTACTTCTTACATGTTGAACCCAAATACCTGTACTTTCTACTTCTTACATGTTGAACACAAATACCTGTACTTTCTACTTCTTACATGTTGAACCCAAATACCTGCACTTTCTACTTCTTACATTTTGAACACAAATACCTGTACTTTCTACTTCTTCCATTTTGAACACAAATACCTGTACTTTCTACTTCTTACATTTTGAACACAAATACCTGTACTTTCTACTTCTTACATGTTGAACACAAATACCTGTACTTTCTACTTCTTACATGTTGAACACAAATACCTGTACTTTCTACTTCTTACATGTTGAACCCAAATACCTGAACTTTCTACTTCTTACATTTCCCAAACAGGCTGGTTCCTTTAGTTTGAATGTGTGTTTGGTGGCGTGATCATTATTATTTAGAGTCATTGCGTGCCTATTGATTTGAACACGATCCGTGTATCCATCATTTCCTGGTCTTCTCTAAAGAAGAGGGACCAATGAAAACGTTGTCATGTTGCCGTTGTTCAGCATGGAAACATTCATTAGCTAACAATGACATTATTGTTCTATTAATATAAAGGGAGGTCAGGTACTCTTTAAAACAGCTGGTAGTTATGGGTACTTTTTACTGAAGTACATTTCAAAGCCCTCTTTACTTTTACTTGAGTAAAGAAGTTTAGTCTGTACTTCTACTTTCACCAGAGTATTTTTAAACACGAGTATCTGTACTTCTACTTGAGTAAAGGATGTGTGTACTTTTGCCATCTCTGATTAAATGCTACTAAACTAATAAAAACAATAAAACCTAAGAGCTTCTCTTCATCTGACTGCATTATAACCTGCACACTGTGTGCTGCAGAATGTCTGTAGTCACTTGTTGGTTTTCAATCAGCTCATGTCCTTGTCCTGTCTACAACTATTCAAACACATTACTCACTAACACCAAGTGATCATGAACGCTGAGTACACACATCTCATCTAAACAGCTCCTTCAGGACGACCTCAAACGCCAGGACAAAGTTCCTCTACACAGCTCAACTATAGGGCCGTGACTCAGCAAATATCCACAATATATTCTGTCTATAGTATACTGCTGTATCTGAAACTGGCCTTTTAGAAACATATTAGGCACTAAACGTCAGGATATTGCGGCTTATTTCGTGATAACTTTTTGGATATGCACTGCTAGAAAAACAGCACTTATTTATGTTCATTCAGGC
The DNA here is from genome assembly GCF_902827165.1 of Trematomus bernacchii. Lineage (NCBI taxonomy): Eukaryota > Metazoa > Chordata > Actinopteri > Perciformes > Nototheniidae > Trematomus > Trematomus bernacchii. Next base: position 4,062,580 of record NW_022987668.1, on the reverse strand, counting down.
CTGCTATTGTAGTTTCTTTATATTGAAAAGCAACAAAAACAGCATTTATGACATATTTTCAGCAGTCAAAAATGGAATTGAACAAATATTGTGTTTTTACAGATAGGGTAACGACACTGTTGCATTATGGGAAGTTTAAGATCATGTGTTTTATACCCAGAACACTATAAGAGACTAAAATCAGGATATCTTCTTATTTTTAATACTCTTGCAAGTTGCTCATTATTTGGAAGTCTTATCTTAGAAAAACAGACTTTTTTTAAAGTTGTTAAAACATGCAATCTTATTTTCTTTTTATTATTTCCCGCATGTATAAAATGTTTCCAATAGTCAATGTCAGATTATTAGCCACATAATGCAGTCTTGAAAGCTTAAATCAAGACCAATTTAATTGGGTTAAAACAACAATTTAGGATGCAACAGGTTCGTTTAATCACACATAGGAAGCCTCTCACATATTCACAACAGGCGTCATGTCAGTAGTTTGTTATTGACAGTACAGCTTAAGGAGAGAATCATTGTCTCTCTGCGAGGAAAGCCAAACGAAAGCAAAGAAAAACAAACGTTGCCATGCATGCTGATCACATTCAGCTCAATGTAAACCAGACCTGTGTGGGGGTCAGACAGGGAGACTGAAACTAATCTGCTGCATGCTGACGAGAGATTTTCACTAAAAGATGGTCTTGCATGCTGCAATGAGGACAAAAGGAACGATGTTTAGCATTCAGCTGCACAACTGCAGGTCAGGTATTTACACTGGAAAATCTGCCTATAGAACAAGCGAAAATCTGTTTGGTAAGATTTCATGAAATAAAATGGGATATTTAGTAAATCAGATCTTGTGATTAGCTGGTAAAACTTATTTTGAGCTATATTTCACCAGAGTTAGGAAATGTTGTGTTACAAAATAAGCCAGAAATGCTCAAAGGCTTTCAGTTTTCTGATGTAAATTGGTGATTTTCCAATAAAGATCTTGTTTAATCTGAGATACAACTCAAAATAATATGTTTTCAAGATAACAAGATACTTCTACTTCTAAAAACAAGACCTTATATCTCACTGCTTTGTTACTTCTAAAGTTATTTAAGCAATAGCTCACGACAGGCCGTGGTATATGGTCATTATATCACAGCTAAGGGCCGTGGTTCGGCCCGACGCGAAGCCCCTAAGGGGCGTGGTTCGGTCAGTTTGGCTTACGTGGTTACTTGTATAGGTTGAGGTTGTTCTAGGCTGTTGCTTGGCGTGGCGAGAATATTGCTCCACTTTCTCCGGTCCCCGAGATTCGGCTTCCAGTAGCTCTGGAGAGAGCTTTCGCACCTGTGGCCACTAACGGTCATCATTTCTCTGCTTTGTTTCAAGACCCGCATCAGAAAGCTTTTGAATGGTGGTACTTTTCCAGTTGGTCTACCTGCTCTTCACGTAGCTCTGCATGTCGTCGTTTAGGTGCTTTTTGTTCTGGAGATAGGCACTGCTCAATCCACTCCTCCATAGTAAGGCCACCCCGGAGGTCAAAGTTAACCTTAAATGTTTCCATCTTGAGCTTTGTTAGTTAGTTCGTTTCGTAACGGACGTAATGTAACAGTTGTAACGGTTGTAGCTTTTTCTCTGACGCGGAGGGATACTGACTTGTGAAAAGTAACTACAATTCTACCCGTGATATACGCTCATTATATCACAGCTAAGAACCAATCAGATTGCTTGATTTGACTTGTCCGTTTTATAATATGTCTTATATCAGGTGTAAAGACATATTCTGACTAGATATGAGACAAATATACTTGGCAAGATGTCGAGTTTTTGTAGTGTCGACGAGAGGGCAGGAACTGAAATATTGCCAGTAAATCCTGTCTGACATTAAATCTGAATAATGAAAAAATCCCTCTTTACATTAGTTCTCCACGTTTTCCTCTCTTCACTTCATGCATGCGGGCCTGTGATTGAATATGTAATTAAACCAAATAAAGCAGCACAGCTAGAAAATAATAGCATAAATAAAAAGGATCTGTTGTGCAGCACTACATCAAGGGAGTATTGCTATGGGAACAGTGCAAGTTGGTCAACAGCAGACTGGAGGAGATAAATATGCTTTAGCAGCCGAGGGTCAGAAGAGTAAACTCCACACTTTGCTTCAAGGCGAAAAAAAAGAAGTGAAATGACCGTAAGTTGCACGCCGGCCGCAGCAGGAAGAATGCAATTAACAGTGTTGGTGGGCACTGTCTGTTTCCTGACCTCTAATATAACCTGCTCTCATCTGTATTCTGCTGCTGCGTCTGACCTGCTGTCCTCTGCACAAAGAAGAGCAGAGTCTGAATACAAGTGAATAAGACATAGTGGGAGGAGAAGGAGAAAACATGCACTTCCTGTGTACTGCTGAGGAGAAATAATCAGAGTAAAGGTAGTCGGATGGAGGAAAACAAGTGGGGAAAAGGACGGGGGGAAAAGTCAGCAAGTAAGCAGAAATAAATCACGTTATAACACTATAGGGAGTTGGGGGAGGAATGCAGAGAAGGGGCATGACATATTGACAAAGAGAGAGGAGGAAGAAGAGGAAGGAGAAGGGCACACAGAAAACTGCCAGGGTAGATTTCTACATGTGTCAGTGTATATAATATGAACCTGCTTCTGGTTGAAATAAAGTACTAACTAACTATATATCTTTCTTATATTGAGTGTGTTTACTTTTGGTTTGAGTACAGTGAGCCTGACACGCATCCCTCCTGGTGCACTCAAATACAAATCTTTAAAAAGATCTATATGTTTTTAGACTTTCTACAGATGGGAAGATTGTCTTCTTTGCGAAAATCATCTTTCTCTAATAGAGAACCATTGTGTCATTACAAAGACAGCATTTCAGTGTGTGTGTGTGTGTGTGTGTGTGTGTGTGTGTGTGTGTGTGTGTGTGTGTGTGTGTGTGTGTGCGTGTGCGCGTGCGCGTGCGCGTGCGCGTGTGCGTGCGTGTGTGTGTGTCTCTGCAGCAGCCATTAACCTCCTTTCTTCACTTGTGTGTCTAAATTAATGGTTTTGACAAGCTATTAATTTGCCGGAAATATGCAAACAAGCTCGCACACGTAGATACACTCACACATCTCCAGCTGTGATACATAACATGCTACGAGCTATCTTTAACTCACTTCAACTCCATGTTCTCCAGACAGACGCCAGCACACACGTTCAGCTGTAGAGAAACCAAAGGGATGCAATTTAGCGTAGATCGATTACAAAATAAATTGGACTGCAAATCTTCCGTGGGTAAAAATTAAAGGGGACCTATCATGCAAAATGCACTTGTGTACGTCTTTTATACATGAATATGTGTCCCCGGTGTTCCAGGGAACTCACCAAGTGTCAGAAAACACAACCCTCTCTATTTTCCTCCATACCCAAATCTCTAAAAAAGGGGCTGCAACGGATCTGATAAAAACTGATCCAGATTTGAAAATTTCTCTGACGTCAGGACGGCGGAGCTGACCTATCAGGGGAATGAGAGGTTGCCGTGGCATGGTAACAGCATGGTAACAGCATGGTAACAGCATGGTAACAGCATGGTAACACGACGCTCGTAACTCGGCCCCCTCCTTTGCAGGGGGGCGTGGTCAGCTGCAGCGCATGCAAAGACAGGGTGGAGGAGAGCAAATAGAGTGAAATGAGGCATGGCTAAAATGCATGATCTGTTTGGTATTTTGAAAAAGAAAACGTATAAATATACCTTATATAGGTATGGCCCTACATTATATCATTCAAATATAGCATGATAGGTCTCCTTTAATGAAAGAGATAAATGTGAAAGAGAATAAAACCGAGGAAAAAATAGACCCATTTGGGATTCTGGAGGAAGGGGTCGCACGCAAAGGCAGATTGAGATGTGAAGAGAATCAGAGAGATATGAAGGGAGTGTCAGCCATGGAAAGGACAAGAGACGGGAGGATGACACACTTGAAGAGTGTGAGACTTACTAATTGAGCATTTATACGGGGTGGAGGAGGGAGGGTGTGAGCGAATAAGGGTTAAATGATCAAGTGCAAGAGTGAATAAGGAGGTGTTTTAATATTATAAAGGTGAGAACAAGTGGAGGTGGAAACACGTTTATTTAAGGAAGTGAGGGAGTGAGTCAGCAAGTTTTATTAAGTTAACAATCTGACTTATTAAGTCTGGTTTTATAGAATCTATGAGAAAAAGTATCCTTCTTCTCAGTAAGGACACATGATCAAGTGCAGAAGTGAATAAGGAAGTATAGAAGTGAAGGTGGTAGCACATTTATTCAAGGAAGTGAGGGAGGGCACACATGAGTTATTAAAAAAGGAAGTGAGGAAGGATGGTAGTGAGTCAGCAAGTTTTACTAAGTTAACACGTTGCTTAAAAAAACAGTGATTTGACTTAAACAAGAGAGTGATAGCCAAACATGCCAAACTTGGAGGTGCAAAAGAGGAGTCCACAAAGCAATGGCTGACTCTCTTACTCAACTCTTATACATCGTATTTTTTACGAGTTTGCAATAAAGTAGAAGAGATACATATATAAAAAATACATACAATTGTTCATCTCATGATACAGTATGTACCTTTTTTAGGATACTTTATTCTGACGGATTTCATGTGTAACAGGAGAATGAGTGAGACAGCAAAGTTATGCAATGTTGCAGTACACCTACACACACACACACACACACACACACACACACACACACACACACACACACACACACACACACACATACCATGTATACATCACTTCAGGGGACATTACATTGACTTACATGCATTTCCTGGAGACTTATCCTAACCTTAACCATAACCAACACATGCCTAACCCTAACCCTTACCCTAACCCTTACCCTAACCCTGACCCTTACCCTTACCCTAACCCTAACCAAGTCTTCACCCTAAAATTAATGATGCCCCTCATGGGGACCTCCTTTTTGTCCCCATAAGGGAGGCGAGTCCCCACACGTGACTGTGTAAACAGATGTAGGTCCCCAAAAGGATGGTAATGCTAGGCCACACACACACACACACACACACATACACACACCCACACACACACACACCTGTAAAAAAGTATACCCTAACGCCTCAAAATCATGTGCTTTCTTTTGCACCCAGAGCAATAGAATGACATTTTGTGAAACAACAAATGTCACTAGTCATTATAAGGGTGGATGCCGATCAATGCTGCGACACATTGTAATTAAGGATCATTAGTGTGTTTTGGAACATGCAAATATATTTAGGAGCAGTTTGTGATGGGAAGTAAGAAGAAAAAATGAGACTGGATGAACCAAAATCGACAGATAGCTGTGATATCTTAACAGAATAAAGCATAGCAGAAGTTTGGATGGATGGATAAATAAAAAGCAGACAAAGTTTGAAAGGAATACTGGAAAGAGATGAGAAATAAAAAAGGAACACCATAGGGATGTAGTGACTAATAAAAGTAGACAGCATACAGAGGGGAGCTAGATAAGAGCAGAGAGAAACTGGATGTTCTGAGTTGTGAGAAAAGCAGAAAGATAGATGAGTGCAGACGGCTTGCTGGTCGCCAGATAAAAGAATCATGTCTATTTTAAGCAGGGGGGCAAATATAAAAAAGAATTAGTGTAGACAAAGACAGATGAAGAAGACATGTTGGACGTATGAATTGTCATTCGCACAGAGCCTGAGACGAGCAGGAGACAAGCAAAATAAACAAAGGAATGAAAAAAGAAATAGAAATAGACAACTAAAAAGAGTGATGTCAAACCAAAGAAAGTGTAGGTGTTGTTCTCTGAGTACTTTGCTTTTTCAAGAGAAATGTAGACTCTTAGTAATTCATGTATTGCATAAAAGTTTGCTGCGTTAAGTATAATCTTGGTATACAACATTAAAACATATGGTCTATAGTCAAGGGTGCACATAACTGGTACGCAGGTACGCATGCGCGGCAACAATCTGAAATGCGTACCGTCACTTGTGTCACAAAGCGCATTTGCGTACCGACGTAAATGTGAAGCTTTTCCAGAAGGCGGTTAGATCACCGGACGACAGAGTCTACAGGGCTGCTGTTAACGTCGGTCTGTACAGCAGCCCTGCGCTAAAACAGCTGATCACAACGTTCACACGCTCCGCCGTCACGAAGCTCTGTACTCTACTACCACCCCCCCCCCCGTTGACAATCGTCAGAAGTTGGAGTACCAAACACTGACTCCTTGTACTCATCTGAGTACCTCACTGAGAAAGTTGTGTGCACCCCTGTCTATAGTCGAGGCAATACTTTATAGTCATTGTTATCATTTCAAATATGGCTTTTCACAAGAAAATGTTTATAAAGAGATAATTTTATTCTTTTTGTTGTCATTCAGGTCTGAGAATGTGTTCATTAAAATAGCCCGATTATGAAAATGTGTCAGGGTATATGAATTAATTATTGTATTTTGCCAACAAGAGAGAAACTCTGGAGGGAAAACAGGGATTTTAGCCTCTGCAGACCATTTACATGCACTAAACTATACGGAACACACTATAACCAAAGGGAAAAACGCATAATAGGGCCTCTTTAAGATTTAAACTAACTTCATGTTAGAAGCAAGTAAGAAAGTAGAGAATTAATTAAGGGTCAGAAAATAAAACCCTCTCTCTTTTCCTCCGTACCCAAATCTCTAAAAACGGGTGTACAACGAGCGGATACAGATTTGCTGCCGATATGACGTCAAATCGGCAGCGGACCCACAGAGAGTTGCTATCAGAAACAATGCCTGACGTGTTTTGGACGTAATCTCGTTTTTGTTACATTAGCATTGCTAACACTCAGAGCTAACCTGTACTGTGTAGAGCACATGTTTTTAAGAAGCAGGAAATAAAAAAAGGAACTCACCTTGTGATAAACCTGCAAGAGAAAAAGCATTTGAGCTCCATACTGTTTCAGAAATAATCCTTGATGTGGTTTAGAACAGCAGCATTTAACTTCTCCGGTAGAATTCTGATCAGGCATTAGCTCCGCCTCCTCTACCCAAAATCCGCGTTTCTCTAACAGGGCTGGAATAGAGGGATATGAGGGATTTCTAAAATGCATGGTCTGTTTGTATTTTGAGAAAAACACGTCATAGACATGTTTTGATTTATTTGTATATATCTGAGACCCATAATATATGCCTAAAAATAGCATGATAGGTGCACTTTAAGCAAAAAGGAAATAGCGAAACAAACATTTCCTTTTCATATCATCCTGACAGAAGCAGAGGGTAAATTACCTAAATAAATGTTTTATGTGGCACACACATCCATTACAGCAGATTCATGTTTCAAAGATGCAAGAAGACCACAATCCATACTCAGAACATTTTGACTAGAACAAAAGTCTGAGAGACCAGAATAATTGACTGAGTGAACGTTTTGAAAGACACAATCACACATCTTGCAGAGAAATCATGCAAATGTCCCCAAGGTGATTTCATGCAATTTATTTACTGAAGACAATTCATAATTCATATCAACAAACACATAAAGAACTGCTGTTTGTTTCATGCAGGGTGTGTTGCTACAGTAGCGTTGCTGTGGAGAACTCATGGGGAGATCTAAATATTTAATTGGTAGTTTAATTTAGATTGGAGTTCACGAATGATTCAACGCTTTGCAGCAGAAAACACAGGGTGATATTGGAGGGGGTGCATGCATCTGTGACTTCGTTTGTCGTCTTCAAATCTTTTGTTTTGGGCTAATGTTCACTTCCATTACTGTCTTACTGTTAAATGCGTCTGAAGTACACTTGAATAGGTTGCTGATCCACCTTTAAAAACAAAATAAATTGTCCTATATCTTTGTTTTTTGGATTTAAACATATAAACATGTCTGTACTCGAATAATATTCACATAATCAACCCAAAATCTGAGCACATGTGATTCTGTGAAGCCACTTATATTCTTTATTCCCATCCAAATGCATTTTACACATGGCCAGAAAAGTGTAAAGAAAAGTCAGATTTTATAGAAGTCTATCGAAAAATTAATGTTTTTTCACTTGAGGTTCTAACTCCCTAATAAATGAACAATCTCGATGATATTCCAACCTTTTTACCCCTGTTTTAAACCCTTATTTGGGCAATTATTCCTCAAGGATGCAGACATTCAATGCCTTATTATCAAAGTTGTGAATATGTTATGTTATATGTTATATATATATGTTATGTGAAAACATAGCTAAATTCACCTCATGTCAAAAGTCTTAGTCAAGGTATGCTGCCATTTTGGATTTTGATAGAAATGATATCTCTTATTGTTGACATGAAGACACATGACCTGAGTACTTCACCCTCAGTGTGGGTGTTTCTCAATGTCGAGTAAAGCTGCTCCAGAGTCACTATTTCAAGCATACTACGTCATCGAGTCCCGCCGAAGGACTGTTCCAATGTCCAGGATACTTGGAATTCTACCGAGGCCGGCGTACTTCGTAGCGAGACATTTCGAGGCTGCACATGTGTTGACTCCGCGGTTTTAAAATCCCCACAATGCTTTGCGCACAGACCAATTTCACAAAATCTGTGGCGGAAAATGTAAGGCGGGGCCCCTCATATGACGCACACCTGCACACTTGCTCGCCTGTTCCACTTTCCGTTTTCCGAATGCCAGGAAGTATTCTCGCCTCGCTTCTGAAGCAAGTGACTCAGAAGACATGTGCTACCAAGCAAGCGTACTCGACATTGAGAAACACCCTGTCTCTCATGAAATAAAGTGCATCCATTTAATACTTCCCCAAATGACTGTGTCCCAATAATACGGAAACCATTTCAGGGTTAAATGTATGTCGATAACATAATCAAACAAGTTGCTCGTGTCACATCAAGCCGACACAGAGCCACATTAATATTTATCTGGTGTTGATTTGTTGTCTGTTTGTGCAGGTAGGGTTACAATGCTTGTTTTCTTAGTATAACTACGTGGAAACACGGTTAGTAAGAGTGTTGACACTGAAGTAAATGTGCTGCTAAACAGAAATAATGAGCTGAAAGAGTCTGAACAGCTCTGATGCCTCTGTTAGCGACCCCTTTGCAGTACACGCTCCTTTTTTAATCAATTAATAGTTCCTACTGTAGCTAACAATCCCCAGCTCGCACACTGTCAAATCCAATTCCAACATATGTTTGGGCGGTGGTAGAAATGTTAAAACAGTTTCCTCCTCTGGAAAGTCCCAAAGCATAGCTCATGAAATAAGGTAATTGAAGAACAATGGCTGTCTTTGTACTTCTTAAAGGAACACAGTAAACTCTCCCTGGGAGTGTTGCAGCGTTCCTGTTTTCTGGGTTAAACTTAATCTAAATGCCCATATTACAAATTGAACTTTTAGTTATTTTTGGGGGGGATTTCTCGCGTATCAAAGCTTCCTTCAAACGGAGCCTCTCAAGTTGTGATGCTTTCATGGTGTTCCCTGTGGGCCACGCTGTCATTTGAAGCTGGAAGCAGAGCATCCTCGTCGTTCGCAGCGGTTCAAATCCCGCCTCCTGCTGTGATGTGTGTTTTCCCCTGCTCAGTTTCTTTCGAGCACCGTGTACCGTCGAATAATCCTTACGGGTGCTGGATTGCCTGCTCTCCGTTTGAAAGAGAAACACTTTCATGAAACCAATGTTGTATTCTGAAAGTGTGGGGTGTTCACATATCTGAAGAGGAGTTTGTGTACCACAGAAATAGAAAAGAACATCTCGTGAATCAACAGACTGGAACAGGATGATGGATGGCAGGAAATGCTGTTTAAAACACAAAATCTAGTGGATCTGAAACCTTAGACACTCAAGACATAACCAACACAAAATAGAAACACAGACACTAAAAGAAATAGAGAAACGATAAGATCTCATACAGTCTTAAATTAACTGAGAACGGTTGACAAATAATTATATCCATCTATCTATATATTTATCTATATCTCTATCTATGTCTTTATCCATCATTTCCTGGTCTTCTCTAAAGAAGAGGGACCAATGAAAACGTTGTCATGTTGCCGTTGTTCAGCATGGAAACATTCATTAGCTAACAATGACATTATTGTTCTATTAATATAAAGGGAGGTCAGGTACTCTTTAAAACAGCTGCTAGTTATGGGTACTTTTTACTGAAGTACATTTCAAAGCATCTTTACTTTTACTTAAAGTGGACCTATCATGCTATATTTGAATAATATAGTGTAGGACCATACCTATATAAGGCATATTTATACTTTTTTTTTTTTCAAAATACCAAACAGATCATGCATTTTAGCCATGCCTCATTTTGCTCAATTTGACATTTTTTAGATCTGTTTTAGCAAGGGCAGATTCTGTGAGAACAGCACCATCTACTGGCCTGGCATATGTACTACAGCGTCTCCAGCGCTTTCGAACGGCAATGGCTGTGGCTGTCTCCTCCTGATTGGTGGAGTTGGCCCAATAGCCGTAGCGCCACCGTCCTGACGTCAGGACAGTGTTCAAATCTGGATCAGTTTTTATCAGATCCGTTGCAGCCCCTTTTTTAGAGATTTGGGTATGGAGGAAAATAGAGAGGGTTGTGTTTTCTGACACTTGGTGAGTTCCCTGGAACACCGGGGACACATATTCATGTATAAAAGACGTACAAAAGTGCATTTTGCATGATAGGTCCCCTTTAAGTAAAGGTTGTGTGTACTTTTGCCATCTCTGAAGATATAACAAAATAGAAACACAGACTGATTGAAGGAATTATTATATTCTTGTACAACAGTATAAGAGCCAGAATACTTGCGTCAAGTCCACCAAGAGTATATGTGTCTGTCTAAAGAACAACAGAATATCACAGGTTTAATACACTTATTTTTTGTTTACACAGCACTACACCTTTGGACCTTTTACAATCACATGTTACAAGACCCTATGCTCAATATTAGCTGAAAACACACATGTGCACATTCATGGTCTCTTTAAATAAACTAAAGGGGTGAAACTCAAGAGCATGGCTTACACATGATCATATCATATCAATTATTTCAACACTAGCTTGTTCCATTCTGCAGGTTCATTTGTCAACTCCTTTGATTTCCTTTAGCCTGCTGAGTTGCTAATTGGAAGCTAATTGCATTTTTAAGCTGTGCACTGGGTTGAAATTATACCATAAAAATATATTGTTTTGAGAAAAGGGAACGGCACACAAAGCCCCACCACGGAGGTCTACCCAGCATGCAAACTGTAAACATTTACTACAACATAAGGATTACTACATCAAACACAGAATATACTCGTGTTGGCTTTGTTTGCTGAAGCAACATGCCTCGTGCTCTCCAGATCTCACTGCTGTATGAGGACAACACGGATGAATAATGTATCGATGTTTTCTCTCCGTCTCCAGGGCTTTTACGCTTTAAAGATCTGCTTTTGTAATATACAGAACACAGTCAGCAGCGAACGCCCAGAGCTTCATTTTTAATGCATACTGTATGTCGTGTTGTTCAAAGTGCTGCTTTGTTCTGCTCATGCATGGGACATTGTGTCCTGCAGTAACAAGTATAGTATCTTATGCCAAGTCTCAAATATGCTACAAACTGCAGCAGGCAAAAAATAGTGCACGTGTAAACTCAGTTTTCCCAGAACCCCCCTCTTCTATTACTAATAAGCTAATGGTGGGTCACAAATAACGGTAACAAGTATAGTAACTTATGCCAAGTCTCAAATATGCTACAAACTGCAGCAGGCAAAAAATAGTGCACCTGTCAACTCAGTCACAGCATTGACAGTTTTTTCATAACCCCCCTCTCCTATTACTAATAAGCTAATGGTGGGTCACAAATAATGGTAACAAGTATAGTAACTTATGCCAAGTCTCAAATATGATACAAACTGCAGCACGCAAAACATCTTGCACCTGTCAACTCAGTCTCAACGTTGACAGTTTTCCCAGAACCCCCCTCTTCTATTACTAATAAGCTAATGGTGGGTCACAAATAACGGTAACAAGTATAGTAACTTATGCTAAGTCTCAAATATGATACAAACTGCAGCAAACTAGAAATCTTGCACCTGTCAACTCAGTCTCAACATTGACAGTTTTCCCAGAACCCCCCTCTTCTATTACTAAGAAGCTAATGGGTGGGTCACAAATAACAGTAACAAGTATAGTTTCATCCCGCAGGCCATAAGATTGTTAAACACCTGAACTTTTTAAAGAACTCCCATAACATGAATCTGTTTGCAACTCATACACATCAATATTCCAATTACTAGACTATTCTACACTATTTCTATTATATTCTATTTTATTTTACTTGCCTTTACTATGTACTGTTTTATTGTGTTGCACTGTTGGAGGAGCCTGTGACCTCAGATTTTCATTGACAAGTCTACACTGTAGCTATGTACACATGACAATAAAAGCCTTGAACCTTGAAACTTGAAAGGTAACATATGCCAAGTCTCAAATATGCCACAAACTGCAGCAAGCTAAAAATATTGCACCTGTCAACTCAGTTTTCCCAGAACCCCCCTCTCCTATTACTAATAAGCTAATGTTTGGGTCACAAATAACGGTAACAAGTATAGTAACTTATGCCAAGTCTCAAATATGATGTAGCTTAACATATTGCACTTGTCAACGTTGACAGTTTTCCCAGAAACACCCATAACCCCCCTCTGCTATTACTAATAAGCTTATGGTTGAGTCACATTGACATTTCCCATCTGATTGGACGTAGATGTACTGCTCCTGCGTTCTCATGAGAAACAGTCGTTCAATGATTGACTGTTTGTCAAACGGCTGACTGGCAAACTGAAAGGCAAAATACTGCAGCCGTGTCACAGGGCACGGAGCATTGATCCTGAAGACTGACACACTTTAACACACACACACTTTCAGTAGCATTTATACAAAATGATAATCATAACCATGTGTATATATTTAATTAGGGGGTTGACTTGCCTTTATTTACCAGAATACATTTTGATTTACCAGATGTCATCCATGTAGTGTTGGCACAATGTCAGCATGAGATGACTATGTGTTTTTTTTTGTTGACTGTTTGACAACAAAATAAGTGACAAATATATCATAATATGAACATAATAAAAATGTAATTATAAAGATAATTCATTTAAGGAATATGGAGGACATTGCCTCCATCTTTAATCTGTCAGTCAGGATTTGAAAGAATGATTAAGAAAACATTTAGAAACTAAACAGAATACCTTGCTAGTCGTTCTTTTTTTAAAACCTTTTTTTAGGCTTTTCTTGCCATTATCAAGTAAGTGTTTCATTTATCTGTGATCCATCCATCATCTACAAATAATAGTTATCATCTTCTTCATCTCTTATTCATTTGGGAAGATAGAAGAGGGAGATCCTAAGAGACACAGACAGCCAAAACAAAGATTGATTGATTGATTGATTGATTGATTGATTGATTGATGAAGCGATGGGAACATTTAGATTTGTTATTAGAAACAGATTGTTGCCTGCAATGGGTGGGTCACAAATACATTTCCCATCTGATTGGACGTAGATGTACTGCTCCTGCGTTCTCATGTCTTTCAATGATTGACTGTTTGTCGAACGGCTGACTGGCAATCTGAAAGGCAAAATACTGCAGCCGTGTCACAGGGCACGGAGCATTGATCCTGACGACTAACACACTTTAACACAGAGTTTCAGAGGCAGACCGGATACTGAGAGAGAGCCTCAGACAGACACAATTAATTTCAGATCCATTTCCCCTTTCCAAAGACCATTGACTGCCGTCTCCGGCCTGCTCGGGGCCTTTGACTTCTGAGAAGAGAGCAACATGATTCAATCCCACCTTTCCCCCCCCCTCCATCTTTTCTCCCGCGGTCCTGAACATGTCGGCTTTCTCAGAAACATATGTGGCGTTCAGGGTCTGTGGGAGAGGCGGCTTTTTCTTTTACACATTGGCCATAGATGACCATGTCTTCTGTTGCTCTATTTGCTCTTCCTTTATCATGCTAAAATACATATTGTTTTTCAAAGCCAGAGGTTTGGTATATAGAGGAAATGAATATAGAATAGAATAGAATGGGAGGGATGAGACCCTCTGTAATGGTCTCACATGCAGAGCACACAGCACACAGTGACATGTGTTCTCTGCATCTAACCCATCCTAGAACCAGGAGTCTAGTACTAGGAGCAGTGGGCAGCTAGTGTACAGCGCCCGGGGAGCAATGGGAGTGGGGGGGAAGGGGGTTGTCCGGTGCCTTGCTCAAGGGCACCACGGCAGGGCACAGGAGGTGAACTGGGACCTCTCCAAGCTCCACTCTGAAACTAAATTATAAATATAAAATATCATTTGAGCTTTTTTTGTCCTTTAAACAGTGGGAATCGTCCAAAAGTAGGTTTTTTAATAGTTTTGGTGCTGTATGGTGGGAATGAGTGTGTGTGTGTGTGTGTGTGTGTGTGTGTGTGTGTGTGTGTGGTGTGTGTGTGTGTGTGTGTGTGTGTGTGTGTGTGTGTGGTGTGTGTGTGTGTGTGTGTGTGTGTGTGAGAGAGAGAGAGAGACTGTACCACCAGTGAGAAATATGAGAACTGTGAGATGGCAGAGATACAGATAAAGCTTCTCATGTTCTGCACGAGACAGCATGGTGGAGAATATTCAATTTCGTCTTATCAGATACGTTTCCTTTGTGTGTGTGTGTGTTCATACATGCAGTGTGTCTCTATGGCAGAGTTTGAGTGCGCAAACGTGAGTATCTGACCCAAGCCTTTGTTCCATAAGAGACACTTATTGATAACGTCTGGAGATAATGTGCCTCTCAGACGCAGGAAGAGCTCATTAATTAAGAGTCTCTTATTATTATCAGCCAATGATGAAGCAGCTTCAGTGGATGGCACCACCTGGAACAATGTGTTCAGTTACAATAGCTCTGGTATATTTGACCGTCATTCCAGTGAATTAACTTGAATTATTGAATTTTTTTTGTCCTTTAATTTATTGCTGGATTAGTGGTAATAATAGACTTCAGTTTCCGCTCATATGCCTACATCATAAAAGTGTTTTCACACATTTGATATGCTTTAAAAATAAATCCTAGTGCAGTGGGATTGTGATTCAATCTGCATGTACAGTAGTTGGGACTATCAAGGAAGAAATCTCTAACGTAATTGTTCAAGATCATTTAGAAGAGCAATTACCCCGCACGTAATTTAACCGGTGGTCCTTTTTTTCGTCGCTTTCAGTGGGATTCAGTTTCTTTTAATGTAATCATAACCATGTGTTCATATTGAATTAGGGTATAGTAAAGCAACGGGTTGACTTGCCTTCATTTACCAGAATACATTTTGATTAACCAGATTTGGTCCGGCACAATTTCAGTCAACAAAAGCTTTTCTTTTTGCCCCGATACTGAATTTTACAACTTTCTGTCAACAATGATACTAACACAAATATCATAATAGGAATATAGTAAAAATTCAATAGTAAAGCTTATTCATTTAAAGAGTATGGAGGACATGACATGAGGTTCGGTTTGCGTTCACACGGGCAAAACTCAAACGGACTATAAACTTTAAACACAAGTCATGTGCACGGAAATGCTGTTCAACCATTGGTCATTAAGGGGGTACAAATGCAAATCCCGACAATTTCTACCGGAGCCTCCGCCATGGAGCATCGGCACTTTCGGCAGGTTATTCTCATGCTGCTGTTAATCTGGAGATCAACAGACTCTAGCCCGCGCATATGATTATATAATCAGACAACGTCCGTTAAAAACATTATAACACATAATGAGAAACGTTCTGCAGTCAGGAGGAGGTTTCACAGACGACAGGTGGCTCTGACTTTTATGTATATTGACGGAGCATTTTTACTGTTACGACACTGTTCAACACTTCATTCTGCTTCACTCTTTAACTAAACAACCGCGAATGTCTTCAAAATCTTTAGCGCTTTCGCTAAAGATTTTGAAGACATCCGCATTCTTGTGACGCGTAAATACTACACTTCCTATGTTTTGGTGCGGGCTGCGTTCACACCAGCGATGAACCGCTCCAGAGTTCACTAGCAAGCGCTCCGAGACCACCTCTTTTAGGCGGACCAGAGTCCGGTTGTTTAGTTCACTTCAGAGGTCTCAGACTGCGTTCACACCAACCCAAACGAACCGCACCAAGCGGCTAAACGCACCAGGGTTCGATTCAACCGGACTATACAAGGCTGGTGTGAATGCGACCTTAGAAAACATTTAGAAACCAAACAGAATATCTTATAAGTCTATTTTCTTTTGTACTTTTTTTTAAGCTTTTCATGCCATTATCAAATAAGTGTTTCATTGATTTGTGATCCATCTATCAGCGTGTCCTCCTCTTCAAACAATAGTTATCATCTTCTTCATCTCTTGTTCATTCAGGGAGATAGAAGAGGGAGATCCTAAGAGACACAGACCGACAAAAGAAAGATAAAGAGATGGGAACTTTTAGATTCATTTTTAGAAACAGAATCTGTCGAAACGCCTGAAATGCAGGGAAAACTATATCCAAAACTCATGCTATGAAATCTTTACAGCAATTTCCCAAATCGAGACACCGAGGGGAAACAAATCCTCCGTAGAAATGTAATGGATTGATGCCTGTGTGTTTATTTTTGCCTCCCGATGCGTAATTTCTTCCAGTGATTTTCCACACCAGCAAGTGGCCCCTGAAATCATTGTCTCCTCGCCGTCAGCATATACATAATCTTCAGACAGTGGCGGTGCAAATTAAACACACCTGAATGGATTTTAATATGGATACCTCCTGCAGAACCTCTCATGAAAGCTAAACAATGTTGTGTCAATTGATCCGGACGTGTGTGTGGATTTAAATAGAGAAATCTGAATGGGATCATTTGTTCATGTGGGATTCGATTTGTTTCAGCAGTCCAGAAAACCTTTGTCCTTTGAAACTCCCCACTTTGTCTGCATTTCCTGTTTCACTGACCCTTGTCAATCCAAGCTTTTTCCAATTGGGTGTAAGCTTTTGCTCGTATGCAAACTTACTACCCTTTACTTCTCTGATTTCTGTTGTGATACCTGTGAAAAAGGTAAAGTAATCAATGATGTTTGAAGTTAAATATTAAATATTAAAGATAGTAGCTCAAACCAAGCAGCAACCCACTGCTTCTATACCGCTTGAGGTCAGATGTATTGAAGTCTATGAGAAAATGACTCTACTTCTCACTGGATTAGTTTTAAGACATTACAGCATTACCATGATTTCGTGAATTATCGTACAAAAAATTGTAAAATATCCAATATATCAGGGGATGTTTAAGGGTGTGGCAACCCATTGACAAGCTGACATTTGGTTGTCTTGTCTTAGAGTGCGTCATGTTTTTTACCTAACAGATTGGACATATTCAGCTCTTCATATACACTTCCTCTCCCCTGTAACTGCAACATTCATGAATAAACATTCACTGAACTTCAATCATTGGTCCTCGGTCTTGCTCTGCAGTGAAATCGAATGCAGCGTGAGTCTAATACAGCTTCCATGTTCCCTTCAGCCGGCAGATAAGTGTATTCTTCACGCCATCTGTGAGAATGACAAATCACTGAGAGATCCAGAGCCTCAGGTCGAGGAGAGAAAGTCTCTCATCCAGCTCTGAGTCTGCATGTTGAACAGTGACGTGCGGTGAGGTTCATGGCTGGTGAGGCACTGACTCACTGAGTCAGATTTACAAATATTATATTTTTACCTTAATCGAAATATTCGGTTATTTTCAAAAGCTTTTTTAGTCTGATGCTTCGATTCATTTTAAACAGACCGTTCAACAAAAGGATACCCAAAATATAAATATTGGATTGTTCTTTCTTAGTAAGATCCCATTTTCATTACAAATGTGACCTGCTCTATCGAAATCAGTCGCATTGACCCGAAGACACTTTTTGAGTTGTATACACTGTTGGAAAGAGGAGATTCCTAGCTTTCTAATGATATCAAGATTTTTGTTGTACTCCAAATATTAAGCAAAATATGTCACATTATATAATGACTGTTACCGAGTCATCATTTTGAGAAAAAGGCCTTCAAAGTTTCCTCTTCTCTGGAATCCATCGATCTGATTGATTATTAGCAAATGATCAAAATAGTCCGGAGGGAAAATATTTCCGTTTGGATTACTGGTCTGGGGGAAGCTCGCGAGTGTGTGAGTGTATGTGTGTGTGTGTGTTTGTGTATTTTTGCGTTTGTGTATATTGTGTTTGTTTCCCGGGGAAAACACTCACGAGAAACACCGGCTGTTGTTATGCCTGCTGTGACGTTAAGTTACTCCGTTCTCCGCTTGTAAATTTGCCGAAACAAGTTTAATATTCTGAAAGCCAAGACTTTGTTTAATTGAAATCAGATGAAAACAAACTGTAACGGACCCTGTCGTGTTATCTATGATTACTTATGCCTTACATTCATAATTTCAGCCGGAGGGAGGGGGAGCTGCGCTACGGAACAGCAGATTGCGATTGAGAGGTGCCTGTCATCTTCCCTTTACAAGCTTCACAAATGTATTTATCGTGTTATTTTGGAAATAAAAGTTTCATATTCTGAAAGCCAAGACTTTGTTTATTTAAAATCAAACAAAACACCCGAACCCCAAAAAAATAGTTTTTTCCGCAAATCCACGTTTATTTTGAAATGAGCCGTTGCGACATCCGACTGATTTCGATAGAGCGGGTCACAAATGTGGTCTTACCTTGACTTGAAGATGAAGTCCATGCTATCCTTCTGGACAACAATCTCTATTACTTTTTGTAAAAGTCCTCCTTATCTTCCTGTAGTTTCAAAAGTCTAGTTTGTTGTTTGCGGTAGAATAACAGTAGCAACAAGAACCTGTGGACTCACGTGCGCCCCCTTCAGTGCAGCAGAGGTTATGGCTGCCTCTCCTGGTGCTTTTTTCATTGCCGTTGTACGATGAGACCAGCGAGCCTAAATATCATATATACGTGAAATAAGTTATTTAGAGACTATGGATGGCGAGGATAAATGTAATAAAGGGATCTACAAACATTACATTGGTGACCTACAGTGAGATGGGAACAGGCATGCGCTTAGGGCCCGCTTTCCATCCAGTTTCTGTGGGGTGACGCATTCTGAGGTGAGGCAGAGCTCATCTGTGCCTCACCTGACCCCACAGTAAGCAAATGAGCCTGGCTTGAGCGCGCTCACAAAATAAGTGCCCGCGCTACATTAGTGCCCGTGCTCCAGTCAGTTACTGTGGGCTTACGTGAGGCAGAGCTCGTCTCTGCCTCACTTCTCATCGCTCCCATGTAGTTGTAGCGGAGCTCGGCCAATTTGCTGATTTTGACTATAAAAAGCGATTGGAATCAAACAGAAATCACACTTACAACACAGATCAGTGGAGACATTTTATTATTATTACTATTTAGTTTTTCTTTAGTTGTTTTTCTGTTACATTGGAGTATGACAGGTGAGGCTCTGCCTCCCCTGCCTCCCCTAACTGCACGTCGCTGATGTTGAACCACCTCATGAACCTTCTGCAGAGCCAGGGCAGGTCAATTATTTACAGGTTATCTAAAATAAAACACTCCAGTGTGCCTTACCAACCAAGATAACACGCTAACAGTAGAACTCTTATATTAAGTTTGTTATGTAACTTAAGCTTGAGATGTAACAGAGTGGTGCAGTGATGATGTATTTTGTGAGCCAACCCAAAATTAGCATCGCAAGGGTGTCTCGTCAAAAGCATTGGGATTTGATTTAATTGGATTTCAGCATATTGCAGTAAATAAGCTTTGTGGCCAACACACTTTTATGATAATGTGCTCAAAACGTTTGTTCAGCTCCACTTTGTGATTTTTTAAGCGTTATTGAGATAAAAATGCAGTAATACAATAAAAAAAAGGCATGGCTGCACATCATTTCCGGTAAAGGCGAACTTGTGTTGGCGTGATGACAGTGCACTTGTTAGCAACCGCCTTTTTTATGACACATAGAATCTTCCGGCATTAACGAGTGGAGTATTCACTGACGTATTTTATGTCTTTTCAGGCTTTTAACCGAAAACAGTTGTCTTTGAGACGAGGGAACTGGAAGTGATGAAATGCTAAGTTCTATATCACATGACTCAGTCGAATATGGATATAAGATCATGTGGTGCACGAGAAAGTCCTGTGTTAGTTTGACCTGGACTCTTAGTTGGTTGCTATGAGCATTCATTATTGACCTGGATGGTTTCAGTTAGTACAAAGCCAGTTTGTCTTTTCTCCTAAAGAACAATATGATTCTGCTCTGTGTGATCACCATATAGTTTAGTTTCCACTAGTGTGAACCCAGAAATGTTGAGTACCCCAAAGTGTTATGTTAGGAATTATAGTACGGGTCCCCGGAACATAGAAACTGCCAGATGCTAACTTGCATATGTTGGGAAAATTGCACAAATTACAAATAAGTTGCATAAATTAACATTAGCAGACAATAGTTACAAAATGGCTTGGCCATTCAACCTCCTCAATATACCTCAAAAAACCACACCAAAATGGCATAAGTCGCATGGTGAATTGTACAAATTGCCCAACATATCCAGCAGTTTGTGCTTGAGACCCATACTATACATTACTAACATAACACTTTTGGGGTACTCAACATTTCTGGGTTCACACTGCTGGCCTCTAGACTACAAAGCCTGTTCGTCTTTCCTTCAGAGAACAATATGGACGCTGTGCTCTGTGTGATCACCATATGTTAATAGTTCCTCTGTCAATGACTGACAAGGTCGTCTCCAAAGACAGACGGAGGCTCACATGTTCTGCTGTCACTGTGATGGATCTCCTCCACCTGCCACCTCCCTCAGTGGGCGAGGAGGAAACGCAAGGTGTGTATGTGTGTGCGTGTGCGTGTGCGTGTGTGTGTGTGTACTTGGTGCAGAGGTATAAAGTCCGGAGATGAAAGGGGTCTAGGAAGAGCAAAGAAGAGATGGAGAGGGGATAAGTAAGATAGCTTCTGGTGGATATGTGTATACTCTTCTGGATGCTAAGGATTATGTTTGCATACAGTACAATATGTTTTCCCATGGGAGAGATTAAAGAAGCGTTAACCTTATGTGAAGTGTGTTGTGTGACTGTGTGACAGAATCTGCAATTCACTGCATGACTGGAACAATGGGATGGGAAAGAAAAGATAGGCTTTAAATGCATATTGAATCCAGAATGACGAGTGAAACAGAATATGTATTGACTAACTGACAAGCCAAACAAGAGACATAAAGACAGTGACAAATGGAAATGTACAAAGAAACTAAATAAGATGAGGTGCACAGAGGGAGAAGTGCACACAGAGATGTCATTTTGGTTTTCATAAAATACTTTTGCTTTGTCAGCTGTGCCCAGTCAGACTCCATCCTGAGGGCTCCTTTTTCTTCTAGAAGTCTACATAACAAAACAAATCTGCAGAAGTTAAGAGGAGAACGTGACTCAGCAGTTTCCCCAAACTCCCAAACCTCATTAACAACCATTTGAATTGGCTGTAGATGTAAAACAAACTGCAGTTTCTCCTCGTTTGAACTCGGGATATTGTCTGGAGAATCAGGTCTCTGTTGTTCTGGGGCTCCTCGAACACATCGAGCACAAAACCGGAGATCTGTCTCTGTCAGAGGTGTTTTTACTAACTGGAAATACTTTGTTTAATTTGGACGAGGGTTTGGTGCCTTGGTAGCTGAGCTGAAGGCTTCACATGATGCATAATTAACCATAGTCACGTAGTTTGTTTATAATCTGGTCATAAACAAGTCTCATGTTGTAGGGCTAGGGTTAGGGTTAGGTTTGGGTTAGGAGTAGGGTTATGGATTCCGGTATGGGATTGGGTTGCACTGGCCTAGGGGTCTGTGGATGGGTGTTGTGAGTGTGTTTGTCTGTGAGTGTTGGGGTACATGGACCAAGGAGGAGGAGTAGTTCAGATCATCCCTGGGACTGTTGGGCAGAGGAGAGGGGGGATCCAGAGGCGATACGTCTATACGTCGTTGAGTCCCCTGGGTGTGGTTGTCCCGAGTTTCTGGATCCAAGATGTTTCTGCCCTCTTCCTCTGCCCGATGGTCCACCGGTCATTGGTTTCCAGGCCTGAGATGATGAGTTGGTCTGGCGGGTGTCGTTGAAAATGGGTGACCAGGGGGGTTGGGAGTCGACCTTCCCCAATGTTGTACAGATGTTGTTTGAGGCGGGTGAGTATGGTATGTTTTGTTTCTCCTATGTAGTGAGAGCACAAAACCGGAGATCTGTCTCTGTCAGAAGTGTTTTTACTAACTGGAAATACTTTGTTTAATTTGGACGAGGGTTTGGTGCCTTGGTAGCTGAGCTGAAGGCTTCACATGATGCATAATTAACCATAGTCACGTAGTTTGTTTATAATCTGGTCATAAACAAGTCTCATGTTGTAGGGTTAGGGTTAGGGTTAGGGTTAGGGCTAGGGTTAGGGCTAGGGTTAGGGTTAGGGCTAGGGTTAGGGTTAGGGCTAGGGCTAGGGTTAGGGTTAGGGCTAGGGCTAGGGCTAGGGCTAGGGCTAGGGTTAGGGTTAGGGTTAGGGCTAGGGTTAGGGTTAGGGCTAGGGTTAGGGCTAGGGTTAGGGTTAGGGTTAGGGCTAGGGTTAGGGCTAGGGCTAGGGTTAGGGTTAGGGTTAGGGCTAGGGTTAGGGTTAGGGGCTAGGGTTAGGGTTAGGGTTAGGGTTAGGGTCATGTCTTTCGTCTTGTATCTTGGCTATTAACATTTTTAAAAAGTATTCCTTTAAGACTCTTCAGCCCATTTGAAACTCATGCAAGCATACTTACAATAGTTTGTCTTATTTAAGGAGATTATATGTGCGTTTTCTTGTTGTTCTGAGTTTGTTTTGTTATGTTTAGTGCACTTATTGTAGGGCGCTTTTGACAATAGCTAAAGTAAACGAGAAGTAATGTCTCTTGATGTCCCTTACGATTTCCCTTATCCCGTCAAATCTCAAGTTGGAGATGTTTGTTGGACTTTTCATGTAAACAAGCTTTTTTCTTCAACCTTGAATGTTTATTATCTTCTGGTTTGTGCACCAAAGCATCATTACCACGCCCACTTGATCGTGATGTTATTTTAAATATCTGTTTCCTTGTTTCTCGTCTTAATACTTGTCCGTGTTGATGTTGAAAATGCGCTGCTATGATGCAAGAAAAGTGTCAGACTTAATCTGACCATAAAGTGTCATTGTATCGTATCATTTTATATTTACCTGAGATGCATTTTAATACTGATGAAAATGTGATTTAAACATCGATTTAAGTACAGTAATGAAACTGAGTTACTTAGTTTCTGCAGGTTGCTCTTCACAGACGGTACAGAAATATACTTTAAAACATATGTTTACCAGTGAACATAAATACCTTAAATCTCAACTTGTATCCAGTGAAACTGCAGCGAGAACTTTTTGAACAATAAACAATGGCAACAGACAATCGCAGGAACATACTAATCCTAAACGTCAAGAGGAGTCATAAAGAAAGTGTGAGGAACGAGATGGAAATGATGGTTATGGTGATTTATTTTTCATTAAAATAACTTTTTTGACAGCTAGAGTTTTTAATGAATCATATGCCGCTCAATAATAAGCAGTCTTGCCTCTCAGTGGCTATTATCGCTGCAAATGGGAAACATTTCCACCCAATTACACATGAAGTGTTTTGTCCGGCTGGATTGACCTCGCTCTCATGAAGCACTCTCCCAGTGAGAGAAGAGGCTTTAAGTGTTGAAGTTATAAATAAGATTTCTGCAGCAGACAGAACAATACTTACTCGTCCGCTGTGCCTCACACTTTGGTTTTGCCTCTTAAACCATGCTGTGTTTTTCCTCCAAATCCTCGCTCTTCCACAAAGCCCTCGACAAGATGTCTGGCCTGTTCTCCTCTGCTGAGCCGAGAGTCGTTGCGGCTTCAGAGAGCAAACAAAGATGTGTTTTGTGTGTGTCTTGTGTGTGTCTTGTGTGTGTCTTGTGTGTGTGTCTTGTGTGTGTTTTGTGTGTGTCTTGTGTGTGTGTCTTGTGTGTGTCTTGTGTGTGTGTCTTGTATGCTCGTGTACACGTTTGTGTGTTTGGGTATCACACTGCTTCTGCTCTGGCAATGAAGTTGTTTGTATTGATTGAGAGAGAGTGTGCTCTGGGCACCGCTACCTTTTGATTTATAATTCTGTTGAAGAAGCCCAGGAAGAAGAGTAAATATAAAGAGTGAATGAATGATAGATGGAGAGAGAGAGAGAGAGAGAGAGAGAGAGAGAGAGAGAGAGAGAGAGAGAGAGAGAGAGAGAGAGAGATAGCAGAGGTTATATAAAGGAACAAGAAAGAGGGATTGAGAAAGGAGAAGAAAGGAAAGTAGAAAGCTCAAAGTTCTCCTAACTTTTTCCTGTGTGTGAGAAGTGCTGCAGCCGAGGCAGGTGGTGGAGCTGGAGATGTTTATTTCACTGCTTGAATATCTTTTATTTGGCCCTCAGGCTGCAGCATTATGCCGCTATGTTTGAGACTTGATGTTATGCGTTTTATAGAATTTGGACCCCATGGAAAACAGATTTACTCGCTGTCATGTTTGTTTTTAAACTCGCCTCGCATTGTGTTGAGGCGAGCCCAGGAGGAAACTGTAACAGCTGTTATGAATATTGTTTATTTACTGCCGATTGACTCCAAATTAAGGCTTTAATATCCGTGCAGATGTGGCACACACAAAATGGAGATAAAGAGTGACGCCTCTGCAGGATACTGAACACAGAGCTTTGTATCGTGGTGTAAAGTGTCCGTTCTGATATCTCTGTGATGCTCTGACACTTCTTTGTAACTCGTACTGACCTCTCGGTGACCCTGTGGCTCTGAGAGGAACTGACATAATCCTCTGAGTCCTCGGGGAGTCTCGTGTTAGCGGTGCCAAAACATCTGTGCAGGAAAGAGCTGGTCATGCTTCTGGTTGTTGCTAAGTGACAACTGGAAAACAGTTTGAAGAGTAAAGCCTTTTGATGGAAACTGTACACGCCACTGCTGGGAACAGAAGAGTGAGCGTGCTTTACAACCAACCAATTACAACAAAGGTGTTATTTTTTTAGACATTTTCTTGCAGTTATTATTATTGCCGCTCTTAGTGCTTTCAGTTTTGCGCATTGAGCTTGTTTTCATATACGAAATATGTTAGTTGATCAGTGGTGGAAAGTAACAAATTACATTTAAAGGGGACCTATCATGCAAAATGGTCCTACACTATATTATTCAAATATAGCATGATAGGTCCACTTTAAATTATTGTACTAAAGTACTTTTTTGACATGTGTGTACTTGAGTTTCCATGTAATGCTAGTGCTTACTTTACTTCTACATTTCACAGGCAAAAATCATATGTTTTACTCCACTACATGTATTTTGACAGTCACAGTTGCCTTGTACATATAATAACAGATGATATGCTGATATGGTATAATGCAATACTGCACACCTAATCTACGCAGTATATTCATTTGTATATACTAAAATGCTCTTACATGTATAGAAACAGGAGAATATAATAACCATACCATACTGTGAAAAGATGC
Source organism: Trematomus bernacchii (assembly GCF_902827165.1). Taxonomy (NCBI): domain Eukaryota; kingdom Metazoa; phylum Chordata; class Actinopteri; order Perciformes; family Nototheniidae; genus Trematomus; species Trematomus bernacchii. The sequence continues at coordinate 4,037,110 of NW_022987668.1, read as the reverse complement.
ATTATGTATGGGACATTGTACATTGTGCTTGTAGTGTGTTTTAGGATCATAGTATTTGTACTTTTACCTAAGCAAATTATCTGAGTACTTCTTCCAACACTGTTGTTGATGTACATTCATGAGATGGACAAAAAAAACAGCTTCACAGGAACTATGTGTAAGTGATCAACATTTTGCTAACACTTATTGTGTGTTTGTTTACTAAGTTATTCTGCATGCAACTTGTAAATAACATTATGAAAAACATAATAATAATAATGAAATATTTGCATTAAGAGATGTGGATTGTTGCAAGGAGATGCTTCATTGTAATTAGATGCTAATTGTTTGATTGAATTTAGCTAAAGGAAATTATTCAAACCCTTAAAATACACAGAAACACCATTTTTCTAAACTGTGTGTTCATATATAAGTAATAGTTGTACAGTGTTTCCCTCACATGCGCTCTGCAGTGCAACATGTGCGGCTAATGTAATTGCAGGAGCTGATGACTGTATATATTAAAGAGTCTCCTCCACACATTGAATTAACTCTGAGTCCCTCTCCTCACTGCAGGAAGTCTCAGTCCTCTCTCTCTTTTGGTTTGATGTGATTAGAAGCCCAGAGTCATGGTGTCACAGAGCGAGGACAATCAAGTCTGTCCCAGAAGTAAAAGCTTCTTCCTCGACTTAATTAAGAAAATCACTCTGCGTTCCTGCTGCTGATCACGTGTGTGTGTGTGTGTGTGTGTGTGTGTGTGTGTGTGTGTGTGTGTGTGTGTGTGTGTGTGTGTGTGTGTGTGGGTGTGTGTGTGTGTGTGTGTGTGTGTGTGTGTGTGTGTGTGTGTGTGTGTGTGTGTGTGTGTGTGTGTGTGTGTGGAAGGGGGGAGGGATACATGTGTAAGTGTCTCGCTGTTTGTGGATTGCAGATTTAAAATGCTGTTTAGTTTCATCAAAATGTGCTTTTAACTCTGGCTAGAGGTCTGCATAATGAGCTCGAGAAACACTTGATAAATAGTAGGATTACAAGAATGTGGATTCTCAATATTTAGTTTGGAAAGGAGACACATGTCGGGCTCTGAAGTTCAAGTCAAACTGGTTCAAGGTTCAAGGTTCAAGGTTCTTTATTGTCGAACTGACATAGCTACAGAGTAATTATGTTGTTGAAAATCTTATGTCACAGGCTTCTCCAACAATGCAACATAATAACAATACAGATAGCAAGAGCAATACAAAAGAAAAATAGTTCTAAAATAAAGTGATGATGTGGAATAGTGCAGTACGAGTCTATATACAAGTTATTGGAATGATATATATTAGATATTAGATACATATTACTGAGTAGCAGATGAATGTTTTGAAGTTGTTTCAGCAGTTCAATTGTTTAACAGTCTCACTGGAAGCAACTGTCTCCAAATCTTCTTGTCTTTGCCAGGACTTTGCCAGGACACTGAAACTGGAAGAATTAATGCATCCTGGTAAAGTTGGAGAAGCTCATCCGAAGAGCCGATATGAAGTTTGTCGAAGCAGGACAAGCTCGTTGTTGAAATAGAGAATCTTGGTGGCTTTAATCAAAAAGTTTGCCATTCAAAGCTTTTCATTTGTTTGTTATTCTCAGCATCAGCGTGACTTTTGACTTCAACTGACCAGTAGCACATACAGTATGCTGCTAATTGTTTGCTTAAGAAGCTCCTCTATAACAGTAAATTGTAACGGCTTACTTAAAGAAATCTTGTAATCAAATTCGCTGATGTAGTGGTACAGTGATTTATGACATGTGTGGTACTCATTATCCCTCAGTTTTGCATGTTGCTCTACTATATAACTATATTTTCCCATAGCTCATGAGCTGTACATGTGCACACGCTTCATCAGAGGATCAGACATTTTATTTTTTGTAAATCCTCACAAAGAGTACTAGAAATAACCTGTGTATTTTTGTTCAACTTGAATAACATCTCCATTGAAATCCAATAAATTCCAATACAGTTGGTTACAAATGTAATTGATCGATGATCCTAATGTGTGTCCTAATCCTAAATCTCTCTCTAGGGCTTTAAGCAAATCCAACTAGGTTTCAGACTGTATAAATATATGGCTGTTCATGAGGTCAAATTAGCTTCTAAACGGACTACTTACAATCCAGACGTATATGTCGTCTCTTATCTTCAACTCACGTCTCGCAGATAAACATGCTAATTGAATTTTAAACAATTAGCAGCGCCTGAAAAATGATTGGCCTTGATATCTGGTAGATTCACCAAAAATATATATACCCCCTTCCTCCCAGAGGATTATCAAGATTCAAGATTCAAGGCTTTGTTGTCATGTGCACAGCAGCTACAGTGAAGATATGTCTATGCAAAACTGAAGTCCCAGGCTCCTCCAACAGAGCAACATGAATATAGATAGGACATCAAACAAATAAAACCAATAAAAAAAGAAATAACAGAATTGAAATACAATTGTGCAAGAGAATATTGTGAGGTGTGCAAGTAAATACAAATAAAATAGAAATAGTGCAATCATGGTCAGACCAAAAAAATGTGTTCCTAAATTGGGGGATGTCATGTTTTTCCCACAATCATATTAGCTTAACAATGTGACACCATTACTGGACATAAATACACACTGTTTCCACACATTCATGTAAATATATCTAATATGTAATATGTATATATGACCCAATATGTATATATGCTCATTTTTTGTATTATTCATTTCTTATTTCATAGTTTGTCATCATTTTTATTTGTATCTTTGATTGTATTAATCTGTGTGAATCTGTGCTGTCCTGTTTTTCATCCTTACCCTGTTGCTGTTTGAACTACTGAACTTCCCCACAGGGTTTATTTAAAGGTCCATCTTATCTTATCTTATCTTAAACAGAAGTACAGCAATTGAATATATGAAACTAATCCTTCCGTGGTGTGGTTAATGGAGAAAGTAGATGATGTTAAACAAATAAAACACCCATCAAAAGTCCTTTCTGATCCGAAAACCTGCAACCTATCATTCATACGACTGTTAGAACATAACTGTAAGGCTGTGTGCTTCAACAGACATAAATTACATGAATGGCGATACCTATTACAGCGTTTACTCTGACAAATAGAGAGCACAACAGATGTATAAGTGGCAGGGCTGCTTGCTTCAGACACCGGCAGTAAACTAAGTATTTTACCACCTGGTGCCATGGCCAGAGACTGTGAAATGTGGCTACATGCTGTAAGGAGTTCACTAAATTAATGTAAACATTATTGAGATTAAGCTGCCAGATACAACAGTGGTGGGGTCTGTGCCAGCATATATATAGTCTGATTATAGGAACAAGCACCGCATCTTATGCAGCCGGCTGACATGATGAAGAGATATTGCTCTAATGTGACTGAGCTGGTAGAAAACATAGTGATGGAGAGCTGCAATTACACTTCGCTACTAGTTTTCCGAATAAATTCTGTCATATTTTTAGCTTTGTATCCCTAGATAATGCAGTTTATGAATGTTTAGGGAGGAAATTACCCCTTTTTTTAGTTACTGTAAGATACTGTATATATTAACAGATAGCCATGAAAGACTGCAGAGTGTAACAAGTACTTTTACTGTTGATACATGAAGTACATTTAGCTGGTAATACTTTGGCACTTTCTGAAATGGGTCATTGTGTTGAATGGATACTTTTCCTTTTTGTACTTTTTTTTATGAATTTTGAGATCAGGACGTTTACAGACATATGAGGATTCAAATATGTGAACAGTTTATGAATGTGGGGGTGTGGAAACGACCCCTTTTCTTAGGCCACAGTAGCTACTGTAAGATGCTGTATATATTAAAAGATATGAAAGACTGCAGAGCGTAACAATTAACTAAAGTGCTTTGTTGACATGGGAGGAGATGGCAGTGGCCACAGCAGAGAAGCATGACAAACAGGGATAATTACACTGGTATCCATTAAGTCCCCACATTATTACTGCAGGCGATTATATCTCCAATGTTATATGGACGAGCAAAATTAACAAAAAGCACGACACAGCTCAAGAGTCCCACAGAAGGTCACAGACCTTTTGGTGTGAAGGAGAGAGAAACAACCTTTCTGCATCTTTCTAACAAATAACTAGGGAATGATGTCTCAGGGTGTGAGGCACAGGAGAGCCAGAGTGAAATTGTTTTTCAGAATGATGCACAACACATAAGTGGCTTCATGTGCAGAATCAAGTCCTGCAGAGAGTCACTTGACCTGAATACAGTCTCTGAGATCCAACCCTGCGTCGTGCTGGTACGAACACTCGTGTAGGGAACATTGTGAAGGTATCATTACAGTGAGAAACCAGGTTATCTTTATTTATATAGCACGAAAAAATACGTAATAGTACTACTGTATATACAAACTCAGGTGTATATCAGTATGTAGTGTGTCTACTTCAAAGAGTCCTCTCCTGCTGATGTTCAGGTGTATATCAGTATGTAGTGTCTCTACTTTAAAGAGTCCTCTCCTGCTGATGTTCAGGTGTATATCAGTATGTAGTGTCTCTACTTTAAAGAGTCCTCTCCTGCTGATGTTCAGGTGTATATCAGTATGTAGTGTCTCTACTTTAAAGAGTCCTCTCCTGCTGATGTTCAGGTGTATATCAGTATGTAGTGTCTCTACTTTAAAGAGTCCTCTCCTGCTGATGTTCAGGTGTATATCAGTATGTAGTGTCTCTACTTTAAAGAGTCCTCTCCTGCTGATGTTCAGGTGTATATCAGTATGTAGTGTCTCTCCTTTAAAGAGTCCTCTCCTGCTGATGTTCAGGTGTATATCAGTATGTAGTGTCTCTACTTTAAAGAGTCCTCTCCTGCTGATGTTCAGGTGTATATCAGTATGTAGTGACTCTACTTTAAAGAGTCCTCTCCTGCTGATGTTCAGGTGTATATCAGTATGTAGTGTCTCTACTTTAAAGAGTCCTCTCCTGCTGATGTTCAGGTGTATATCAGTATGTAGTGTCTCTACTTTAAAGAGTCCTCTCCTGCTGATGTTCAGGTGTATATCAGTATGTAGTGACTCTACTTTAAAGAGTCCTCTCCTGCTGATGTTCAGGTGTATATCAGTATGTAGTGTCTCTACTTTAAAGAGTCCTCTCCTGCTGATGTTCAGGTGTATATCAGTATGTAGTGTCTCTACTTTAAAGAGTCCTCTCCTGCTGATGTTCAGGTGTATATCAGTATGTAGTGTCTCTACTTTAAAGAGTCCTCTCCTGCTGATGTTCAGGTGTATATCAGTATGTAGTGTCTCTACTTTAAAGAGTCCTCTCCTGCTGATGTTCAGGTGTATATCAGTATGTAGTGTCTCTACTTTAAAGAGTTCTCTCCTGCTGATGTTCAGGTGTATATCAGTATGTAGTGTCTCTACTTTAAAGAGTCCTCTCCTGCTGATGTTCAGGTGTATATCAGTATGTAGTGTCTCTACATGTCTCCATGCTTTAATGTTCAAAAAGCTCTTTATTTTTCTCATACTGCCTGTGCTGCAGCACCTCTTTTCACCCTCTGTCTGAAACCAGAGCCCAGTCTGCTCTGATTGGTTAGCTGGCCAGCTCTGTTGTGATTGGTCAACCCTAAGACAATAGAAGAGTATTACATAGTGATGTCACTATGTTACAGAAGTAAACAAGGGAGTCCAATGGAGGTGTGTGTGGGAGAGAAACCATTTACATGCACACAAACCAACATAACACTACCGGAAAAGGAAAAGCCCCTAAAAGCATAACAAGACCTCTTTATAAAGATTCAAAACAGTCAGAATTAAACTGTATATGTAGCAGTAGAATGAGAATTCAGAACATAGATCTTTGTTAGTCCAACAACAGAGACATTGGACAGTGTGACAGCAAAGGGACGGGGCAGATAAGAGTAACACAAGGTTAGTAGGGTTACTTACTAAATAAAGAAACAAAGTGAACATATGAAACTATTGAAATAGCAGCCACTAATAACATTAATAAATGGATGAAACCCATTACAGTTATTGTCTCTTGGAGGAGTGCAGTAATAGCACTTAGCGGCTGCAGTATAATTGGTAGTTCTAATACTAGCAGGACACACAGTATTAGTATGAGCTGCAGCCAGTGTATGTGATTATAATCTCCAGTGTCAGGATGGAGCCTGCAGGGATACAAAGCCCAGAGAGAGGGAGAGGGAGAGGGAGAGAGAGGGGTGAGAGAGGGCTGCAGCTATCACCTGGAGAGTAATACATTTCTCCACTTCGAGGCCCGATACTTAGCGCTATTTATTTGGTGAACCCTGGAGGTGCCCCGTGAATACGCTCTTTGAAGTGTGTGTGTGTGTGTGTGTGTGTGTGTGTGTGTGCCAAGCTGGGCTGACTGACACACACACAGATTAGCAGCGTTGGTGAGCATATCTGCAGTGAGCAGGTGTGCTTAAAACAAGTGTGTGTGTGTGTGTGTGTGTGTGTGTGTGTGTGTGTGTGTGTGTGTGTGTGTGTGTGTGTGTGTGTGTGTGTGTGTGGGTGTGTGTGGGTGTGTATGTGTGTAAGGATAGAGTGGGAGTAAGAGAGTTGTAGAGTCAGATTTCTGTGATTATCACCTTGTTGACCAGGTAGCTATCTTGACACTGACATTTTCGTTTGGCAGTACAGTCGGAGTACAGAGGCTTGTTCACACACACACACACACACACACACACACACACACACACACACACACACACACACACACACACACACACACACACACACACACACACACACACAAACAAACACATACACACCTATCTGTGCCATGCCACACCGGGCCAAGTATCTGCAATGCAGTGGCTGCCATTGCTTAACTCTGCTGCCTCTCTGCAAAACCCCTGGGTCCCACACAGACAGATTGACACACACACACACACACATACACACACACACACACACACACACACGCACACATACACACACACGCACACATACACACAAACACACACACACATACACACACACACACACACACACACGCACACACACACACACACACACACACACACACACATACACACACACACACAGAAAAAACATGCACATGCAGACACACACTTTGAACAGCCGTTGCTCCTTTATTCATCAGGAGGGGGATATTCCTGTTAATCCCATCTCCTCTCCTTCATCTTCGTTCCTTTCTCCTTCTCAACTCCTCCGCCCTCTTTGCTTTTCTTTTATCGCCCACTCATCCCTCGCTCTATTGACCAGCGCGGCCACACTGTCTGTCTCACATTGATCTGAATATAGAGACACGTCTCCCGGCAACATGTGAGAATAAATACTTTATTCTGAAAGCGGACATGATGGCTTCCTTCCTGCAAGTCCGCTTTCTCTTTTATGGCATTTCCTCTCTTCAACTTAAGCAACATTACTCAAATGCAGAACAATTTAGATGGGAATAGCATTTAACTTCCAGCTACTGGACAATAGGGAATGGGAATGTGATGTTAACTACAAGAAGTCGTCCATCTTCGGAAGATATTAGAGGATATTAGAGGATATTAGAGATTGCAACCTGTTGACTTTACCTGTACAACAAGTAGCAACTTTGTTTTACTTTGAACGTTTTAAACATCAGCAAGAGACGCTGCATCGTGTTGGATCTTAGCCATCTGATGACTGTTCACTGCTGAACTACAGTCCCCTGTGCACTGGGCATATGATTCAAAACAGGAAATATCGCAGTATACGTACATATACTGGGAGATTCATTATGCATGATATGCTGACGTTTTGTTAGCACTCAGTTAGCATAGCATTAGCTGTTTACGTCTGACTCAATAGTTTTCAATAAACCTGTAGATTTGAAGGTCCCGTTTGTAAACTTGACATGGGCCTCCACATATTTAATATTTTTAAATTACCGACGGGTTTAGACACCAACTCCAATACCAGAGAAGCACCGACAGCAGTAAAAGTTATTTCCATTCTTCTCTAAATTCATACTGACAGATATCATGAATTAACTTTTTTAAATAACGCTGTCTTTGTCTCTGCTAATTTATATTTCAAGCAGACTTTGTTCATTTTGGATGCAAAAGGGCTGACAGGTGACCGGGGAAACGCTGATATATAATGTCGGTTGCTGATGCTATAGAATAGACGCTATCCTCCAAAGATGGATGCAACACCCCAGAATGCAACGTGGTTCCCATTCCCTCTTCCTCAATGTCTATAGTTGTTCAGCTTTTCCCCTGTTTTGTGATTGGCATTGCCTCTCTTCACTTTAGGCAAATGTACTCAAATGCGGAGCAATTTTTATTCGAAATACATGTCATTCCACTTTCAGCATGTCGACGATTCCCCGATTTCTTTGTTTTTTGAAAAACATTTGTATTCGCTTTTCATTTTTTTCAGAAAAAGACATTACGCAAATGTATAACCCCCAAAAGAAGAATACATAGAAATTGGGAAATACAACAAAGTTACAATAAAAACATTTTCAAGGGTGATACTTAAAGGTGGGGTAGGTAAGTTTGAGAAACCGGCTCGAGATACACTTGTTGTTATATTCCATGGAATGCTCTGAACATCCCGATAGCAATGAATATCTGAAGTGCTTTGACAAAAAATACATAACAAAATGTCATCTGTGGAAGCTGTAATACTGTAAAAAGCACGACCAATCATCTGAGCCGGCCCGGCTAAAATAACTGGATGGCCTACCTGCCTGTCAGCCTTCCATCTGTGCACAAACTTATCTCGTGCCCTCATTGGTCATGTGCGCGTTCGTGTGTGTTGGAGGAGGGGCTCTGTAAGGAAGTGGCAGATGTTCTCCGGCTGTGTATTTTCAGATTCTAGCGATCTCGAGCCGGTTTCTCAAAATTACCTACCCCACCTTTAAATTAATGACATACAAAAATATACACAGACGTTGATGGTGAACAATAATTCCAAAGACAAACCTCAAAACAACATAAAAAATGTCCCGATGTCTTTAATCTTTTTTTGCTTTCCCTCTATTTTGTGATTGGCTTCCACACAAAGAAGTATGCAACGTTTTTTTTATGTTTACAACACATCTTAGTCTTGTGTGCTAATCTGAAAGGAGCCTCGGTATCTGTGAAGGTGGTTTCTGGATATTTATTGTACAGCTGTAAGAGTGTGTCTGAGCGACAGAGGAGCGATGTTATCTTTATTAGATCATGCTGTGCAATAATGATACCCTCCCTCCACCATTATCTGAAGTTACAGCTACAACCCTGTTTAAAGAAAGCTTCTCTGACTCAGGAACAGTACCGGGGTAATTATGTTTAAAAAATCAAATAAAAGCATGAATGCCACATCACAGTAATGGTAGCTTTAGGGAATGCATTAAGGTCCTTTTGTTTGTTTGCCTGTTCATTGAGTGCGGTGTAGGAGGTATTTAGACATGAATTCTGAAAACATTATGAATTCAGGAGCAAACACAAAAGCTCACCCCACCCCCCCACCCCCTCATCACACACTCCTCCACTGAGGTAGGAGTTTACAATAAAGTGTTCTTATCAAATATCTTAACCCGTGCACCAGCGATGCAGGAAACACACTTTCGGTCTGTACTACAGGTTCAAGATTTTGATCTAAAATTATGTATTTTTCTTAATACTGGGATGTGAGCCAGGCTTTTCTTTAACTGTTATCAACTATTAACGTTCAATAATGTTAAAATGTAAAACACTAGAAGAAATTGAGGGTGAAGTCCATGAATTACATTAGCCGCTTTCACACCAAGTACTTTGCCGTACTTAGTTCCCAGCACTTAGTTCCCAGCACTTAGTTCCCAGCACTTAGTTCCCAGCACTTAGTGCCCAGCACTTAGTTCCCAGCACTTAGTGCCCCCATGGAACTAAAGAGCAGATCGCGTTCACACTGGAATAAGTCCCTGAGGGAAGATTACGCAAATGAAGCCGCTGACGTCACTTCTTCTTCTTCTGCTTTGGGTTTACTGGCAGGCCGCAAACAACTTCACGGCGTATACTGCCACCCGAAGTCCCCAGCCGGAAGTCCCCGGAGTTGGGGGGGGACTACATTTACGATTTACTCGGAAGGCTTCAGTAGAAGCTGCTGGGACTCCCAGCAGCTTCTACTGAAGCCTTCCGAGTAAATCGCCAGAACGCCGACACCTCCTCATCTCCACCGCTCCCATGTTTTCTTTTGTGTTGCCATAAGTTAGTCTCTCTGCATTGGTGCGCGGGGCTAATGCTAATAATGCTAATGCCAGCAAACAATGGCAGCTTCACAAAACTTTTCAGAGTTTTACGGGGCGTGGTTTGCAATTCGCCCAGCCAATCAGAAATTGGTACTTGTTTCTCCCCAGGATAGTCCCACCTCTCTAGCAGGGACTGAAAATGGGGGAAAGTTCTCTGAACTAAGTTCTCTTTTTGGTGTGAACGCAAAATTCCAGGCACTAACGGAACTAAACGGGAAAAGTACTCCGGTGTGAAAGCGCCTATTGTTACTAGTAATATATCTCTCTATACAGTGCTGCTATATTTGCTATAACCACACACTGCTGATAATGAATCAGAATGTGAAACAGGTGAATTGAGAAGTAGGTTTACACATACAAGGAAATAGCTTTGGTCCGTAAGGTCCATATAAACACAGTGAGAGAAAATAACTTGTAAGAAAGAACCAAGAAATAGAACAACTATGAAAGGTATTTAAAAAGCTATTGTAACCAATATGACGAAATAAGAAACACATATACAAATTAAACATATGCAGTATTGGGATGTACAGTTTAGAGCTCTGCAGATAATAGAAGAGGTAGCTTTGTACACAAATATACAGACTTATAAGCAGCGTTATAAACATTAAACTGACAAATACAGGCTTTGGTTGATGTTGTGCAGATATGTGCCTCTTTCTTCCACACGCTTACAAACATAAACATGGTTATGCCTTTCAATATTTACGATATATGTAAATGGATAGATGTATGGGGAGTGTAGCATTCATGGGTTGCACCCTTATATATAATTGCTTCAGTTCTTTGTTCTGAGAAGCAAAGCGCTCTTGCTTTCAAAAGAGGAAATTGCTGTTGACCTGCTGCTGCATGGTGGGCTGCAGAGGGACAACAGATACTGGAGAAGTAAGAAATGAAGGGCAGAATGCGGTGGTATAAAGACGGGCCAGCAGAGAAGTAATATATGTTTTTGACCTTTAGAGGGATTGTTTGCTGAGTATGCCTCGGGTTCGTACGAGAAGTCTTTCTGATTAGGGAGGCTCCAAACTGAGTGAACTGACCCAGAAGTCTCTAACTGGCAGCCATGATAAAAGCTTGTAGGATTCTTTAAATGCTAAGAAAAGGCGCTTCAGGGTTTGCTTTCCTATTTCTGTTTGCAGAGGAAAAACAACATCATCCTTCTTGAAAGGAAAGGAAATTCTGTGCTTCTTTCCAAGGCAAATAGGGTGTTCCTAACTCTCTATCCCTCCCATGGATTTTACAGTTTCCTGTTAGATTTGAGTCATGTTTAACCCTCCTGTTGTCTTCGTTTTCTCCCCCTTACTTTGGTGTTCGCCGTCAAATTTGACCGGTCCTTTCATAACTTGTTAAAAAGACTGCATTTTAAGAACATAGAGGTTAGGCCGGTATGAGATGGTATAGCTTGTTTGAAGAGGACATCTTTTGCTCATTTTCAGGTTCATATTTGTATTCTTCTGCACAAAAACCTATAGGGCAGGGGTGTCAAACTCAATTTCATCACGGGCCACATCAGCATTATGGTTGCACTCAAAGGGCCGGTTGTAACTTTAAGACTATATCATTAATTAATATAACTTCATAATTAACTACGTCTGAAAGCAGAAGTCTAGAGCAAATAATTGGAAGTCTCTTCAGTAAGAATGTCACAATATGATTTTAAAAGAAAAGCCACATTCTGGAAAAACATTGATTGTGACATTTTGAAAAAGAGAAGTGACATTTTGAAAAAAAAATCTATTTATGAGAAAAAGGCTAATTCTAAGAAAAAAGGCATATTTGGACAAAAAAAGTCAAATTCTGAGAAAAAGTCAAATTTGAGATGCATTGTGGGACATGTCGTTTATGGGCAACGTGCTTCTGTAAAGTAGCATGTAACCGTATAATAAACATATTATATTCTTTGCAAGCTCTTGTGGGGCCACAGAAAATGAAGTCGCGGGCCGGATTTGGCCCCCGGGCCTTGAGTTTGACACCCCTGCTATAGGGAAATCCCCAAAATGCATAAAATGGCCTCTTTATGACCCCATAAGATTCACTATAATGTAATAATATTGACTATTAACGTTGCATTTCATCATGTCTTTGATGCACCACAGAAATAAGCTTTAAAGACATAAGAAGAACTACTCTAGTTGCAGTAAGATTAGCATAAGCACTGTACCAATTCAAGCAGCAAATGTGATAAAGTTGCCGCCTCTCTGGAGTGTTGGAGCTGTAAATAGGACAGCGGCGCATTGTAAAGCGCTAATGAGCATCTTGAGCTTTGGCACAGGTGTGTTTACATGACATACACACTGCTTCTTTTCTTACATCATCATTACGGTTTATCTTCAATGATTGGCTGTAAAAGTGGAGTCATTTCATCAGGGGCCAGTGTGTCAAAGAAGGACCAATAATAAGCCAAAGTTTACTTCTTAACGTTGATCATTTTGTGCGTGCGTGTGTGTGCGTGCATTTGTGTGCGTGCGTGTGCGTGTGTGTGTGTGTGTGTGTGCGCGGGGTGTGTGTGTGTGTGTGTGTGGGAGTGCATTTGTGTGTGGCCACTCACTGCTCCTGAGGATACTATCAAATGTACATGTTATTCCTGAAAAAAGTTCAAATCCCTTCTCTTGAATATCAAAGATGAAGTTATTTTAGAGGAATTGTATCACAGTGTTGTAATATATTCATAAACTCTGGAAAGACAAAGAAGTGAACAAGTATTTGGATAACACATCTGTTTGGGGAATAGAAACCATCTGAGGCTTCCTGCATTCATTCAAATGTGTTTCTAACACCTTTTGGATGGTTTGTTCGTAAATGACAACAGTATGCATCATCACATGACTTATGCTGTGAGATACAAATTAAAACACAGCCCAAGCAATACATAAGAACATTATATAATTGGTTTAAAATGTAGAGCATTAATATAGCTGTATAGTTTCAATGATCAAACCACAAGCAGAGACTGCAACCGTCATTATAATCGTCTGGCAGAAAAACATGTTGTTAAGTGTCTCGAATGAAATACTTGATATAATGGGCAACTTAAATACATTTGATCTTCTCCTACAGAAGTCCTGCACCAATGGGCTCTCTGGTTTGCTCCATTAAAAGACCATTCATTAGCAGCATAGTTGTAATTTTACGAGGACATGTCACCTCCAATAATTTCATATAAATCATTTGTCTCCCTCAATTACCTCCATCAAGAGTCCATGACAGACTCACCCACTCAAAGAGAGTCTGAGAGAGAGCATCTCCACACACACACACACACACACATCCCCACAGCAGAGCAAAGGGTTAATCAGCGAGAACTCTTCCCTCCATTCACACTTCATTACTAGCTAACGTTCTTTAACTACATTTGTCATGTGGGGTCAGCTGATGAAATGAAACTGTATAATGTGGTAAGTCCGAAACATTTAAATGGACAATCATGCGAAAAAGTTTGGATAAGGCCGACTCGTAAAAGGGACTTTAAGTGAGGTCTGTAAAGTCTGTTACTCTATTAACCAGAATCTCCTCAGAAATAATGATACCACACTCAGTTTTGTCTGCATTTACATGCATGAATTATTGCAACTTTTTTTGTCACAGTTTTCGATATATTCTGCTGATGTTCAGGTGTATATCAGTATGTAGTGTCTCTACTTTAAAGAGTCCTTTCCTGCTGATGTTCAGGTGTATATCAGTATGTAGTGTCTCTACTTTAAAGAGTCCTCTCCTGCTGATGTTCATGTGTATATCAGTATGTAGTGTCTCTACTTTAAAGAGTCCTCTCCTGCTGATGTTCAGGTGTATATCAGTATGTAGTGTCTCTACTTTAAAGAGTCCTCTCCTGCTGATGTTCAGGTGTATATCAGTATGTAGTGTCTCTACTTTAAAGAGTCCTCTCCTGCTGATGTTCAGGTGTATATCAGTATATAGTGTCTCTACTTTAAAGAGTCCTCTCCTGCTGATGTTCAGGTGTATATCAGTATGTAGTGTCTCTACTTTAAAGAGTCCTCTCCTGTTGATGTTCAGGTGTATATCAGTATGTAGTGTCTCTACTTTAAAGAGTCCTCTCCTGCTGATGTTCAGGTGTATATCAGTATGTAGTGTCTCTACATGTCTCCATGCTTTAATGTTCAAAAAGCTCTTTATTTTTCTCATACTGCCTGTGCTGCAGCACCTCTTTTCACCCTCTGTCTGAAACCAGAGCCCAGTCTGCTCTGATTGGTTCGCTGGCCGGCTCTGTTGTGATTGGTCAACCGCTTAAAGATGTCCCCCCCCCTTAGCCTATCACGTACAATGTGTTCGAGCGCTAGCCAATAGAAGCTCAGGTGTTTCATAGTGATGTTACTATGTTCAGGAAGTAAACAGAAGGGGTTCATTGAGGCGTTGCAGGCGGGGTGTTGGAGATCATTTGAGCCTAAAAGAAAGGGAACACCCAAAAAAAGCATAATAGGGCCTCTTTAAAAATGTGTCCTTCAGTTGTGCTCCCTGTAGAGATATCAAAGCACCAAAACATGAATTGCCATGTCGCCATGTTCGATTCAATTCTACAACTTTCACTTAGAAGAAATGTCTCCATCCTCTATTTGTTATCTTTCTGAACGGCTTCTTACATCTCAAACACCGACCAGCTTATACATTAACAAGAAAACAACATGATGTCCCTTTTCTCTCGCCTCCTTTCTTCCTCTCCCCGCGCCTCTGGTCTTTTTTCCTGCTCTCAAGGCCGATCAATAATGAGGCAGCTTCGCTATCAGTTAGCATGGCTGCGTTGGTGGCTAGCAGACCGGCTGTCTGGCTGCCTGTCGACCTGCCACTCTGGGGGAATGTCATCCGTGAAGGACGCCATTAACGGCCCGCCCACGGGACTGTCACACTTTAACCCTCTCCAACACATCTGTGTATCGGTACACACACATATAGGGAGGAAAGGGAGGAGGGAGGGAGGGAAGAGAGGAGGGAGGGAAGATGTGACAGAGACAGAGATCTGAAAATATGTGATAATCATGACAGAAATATTGTAACATTTTCCACAGTGCATCCGCCATGTGAGCAATACAACGTCTCCCTTCAGCAGGGATGGGAAGTAGTGGAGTACAAATACTTCGTTACTCCACTACTTATTTTTCTGACGACTTTTTACTTTTACCTCTTACATTTTGAACACAAATACCTGTACTTTCTACTTCTTACATTTTGAACACAAATACCTGTATTTTCTACTTCTTACATGTTGAACTCAAATACCTGTACTTTCTACTTCTTACATGTTGAACACAAATACCTGTACTTTCTACTTCTTACATGTTGAACACAAATACCTGTACTTTCTACTTCTTACATGTTGAACACAAATACCTGTACTTTCTACTTCTTACATTTTGAACACTAATACCTGTACTTTCTACTTCTTACATTTTGAACACAAATACCTGTACTTTCTACTTCTTACATGTTGAACACAAATACCTGTACTTTCTACTTCTTACATTTTGAACACAAATACCTGTACTTTCTACTTCTTACATGTTGAACACAAATACCTGTACTTTCTACTTCTTACATTTTGAACACTAATACCTGTACTTTCTACTTCTTACATTTTGAACACAAATACCTGTACTTTCTACTTCTTACATGTTGAACACAAATACCTGTACTTTCTACTTCTTACATGTTGAACACAAATACCTGTACTTTCTACTTCTTACATGTTGAACCCAAATACTTGTACTTTCTACTTCTTACATGTTGAACACAAATACCTGTACTTTCTACTTCTTACATGTTGAACCCAAATACCTGTACTTTCTACTTCTTACATGTTGAACTCAAATACCTGTACTTTCTACTTCTTACATGTTGAACACAAATACCTGTACTTTCTACTTCTTACATGTTGAACACAAATACCTGTACTTTCTACTTCTCACATTTTCCAAACAGGCTGGTTCCTTTAGTTTGAATGTGTGTTTGGTGGCGTGATCATTATTATTTAGAGTCATTGCGTGCCTATTGATTTGAACACGATCCGTGTATCCATCATTTCCTGGTCTTCTCTAAAGAAGAGGGACCAATGAAAACGTTGTCATGTTGCCGTTGTTCAGCATGGAAACATTCATCAGCTAACAATGACATTATTGTTCTATTAATATAAAGGGAGGTCAGGTACTCTTTAAAACAGCTGCTAGTTATGGGTACTTTTTACTGAAGTACATTTCAAAGCCCTCTTTACTTTTACTTGAGTAAAGAAGTTTAGTCAGTACTTCTACTTTTACCAGAGTATTTTTAAACACGAGTATCTGTACTTCTACTTGAGTAAAGGATGTGTGTACTGCAGCCATCTCTGCCCTTCAGTATCAATGAACCATGTTTACTGCATCAACATGTTTCACAGATTATTGCCTAATCAGTGTTTTGCTTGATACATCTTTATAAAATATATCCTTTTGCTGAAGCACAATTTGCTTGACTATCCTTTTAAAGGTTATTCATTAAGGAAGGATTGCAATGCTCAAAGAAGAGCTTCATGTTTTTATTTGTAAAAATGTGCAGATGTTAAAGTCCGACTAGACTGCACTCCCCACACGTTAGCTCTCCTTCTCCTTTACACTTTTGCTAACTTATATTCAAACGTTAATTTATTCAAATGTTCTGTGACAGAGGTTCAATAAAGATAGTGCTAAGGTTTGAAGCTCAATTCAACGAGGAAGTAATGAAGGAGAAAAGGCTATTGTCCAATCTGCCATGGATACATCTTGCTGTGTTGAGTTGGGAAAGGAAGCTGGAAATAGTCGCTGCCAAAGAAAATCTGTGAACATATCTTCTCAGAAGTCCATTATGCAAGTTACAAATGCAAACTAAAATAAGGAGATTCAACTAAAGGGATCAAGAGGCAAACCACTGCATGTTGAAAGAACCGTTTAAAGGGACTGCAAATCCTGCAGGTCTGGAAGAGTCTCCTCATGGATCATTTTCAAGGGAAATATTTGACTTGCTTGATAAAGTATTTGCTGACCGGATACCTCGGGACCCATTGTTAGCCAAACTCTGGACTCCCTGCTAAAAGGACTGGAGAAAGATATTTTTATACCGACAAAACTATGAAGTTTCAAAGTACATGTAGGCATAATTTGTGGACTTTAATTTCCTTTTAGACAAGTGGAATTAGGAAGGCACAGCTCTAATGCTACTGTCATCAAAATCCTCTTAATATGTAAGGAAATGCTTCTTTTGCAAAACTCTGGTGCTTTTAATAACCGCTATCACTTACGTCCAACAAACAAATTAATTTAATGTTTTTAGTGACCGGTTTACTGGGACACTCTTAACCTTTTAGAAGAAAAAATAAACCTTTCTTTGACATAACGCCATTGATAATAACAAATAGTTTGATAAATACCAAGCAGCAGAGTTGGCAATTGAATAAATGAAGTTGTAGTAACTCACCTGTGCCTTAGCATAGAAACACGGAGGATTCTGAAGGGTCACGACAATTGTTATAAACCCTAACCTTAACCCAAACATGGAAACACGACTCACAGCTGACGTCAATATCAATGTCCTCCTTTCCTCAAAAAAACATGTTTTAATCTGTATAGAAACACAGTTTGGTTTTCACACTTTGTTCTCAGGGCAGTGCCGAATTAATTACATAGTCCAGGAGATATAAAAAATAAAAGCTTAGGGAATATTGGGGTTCAGCCTTGGGTCAGATTGGGCTTTTCAGATGGCTTCTTCGAGACAGGGCTAAATATTCAGATTCAGGTACATCCCCCCCTGCTGATGTGGACGGAAGAAGAATAATTAAATCATGAATACTGCATCACCTGCACTTCCTTGTGATTGGATTCCTCTCACTGTTGGTCTCCTTAGCATATTCCTCTCTTTGAAAAGTGATCCAAAGACTTCCGTGTCACTGTTAGAAGTTCAAAAAGGGATCCAATCTTCTCATTATGAATTATTTAAGGGGTTACATGAATGTCTGCTACCTTCGCCACTACAACTAAATGGCGCCTCGGTGCGAAAAATCTGTAAATTCTTTATTCCTGACTCATTTATTTCCTGAGAGAAGGAGGTGGAAAAAGGAAAAATTGTATTGAAGTTGAGGATAGTGTTATCCAGCACCCGATGGTTTATTGATCCTCACTTTGCCTCTCTCTCTCTCTCTCTCTCACTCTCTCTCTCTCTCTCTCTCTCTCCTCACAGCAGGGTGGAGTAAATTGAACTGCTTTCTTCGGCAGTGATTGACGTCTGCCGTCTGTGAGCAATGTTTCCAAACTTGCAGTGATATTTTCGTCACGCTGAAAAGCATTTTTTTTCAATCGACTCTGGCATTCCCTTTTAAAATGTCATATTCTTTGAGAGCGTGCTGCTTCTCAGCTGACAGGTGACAAGTGTTAAGCTAAACAACCTACAGTGCATTGTGACAACTCTGTCAACACACAAAACAAAGGGAGAGGGCGACAAATGGTGCTCCTGTCACTTATCACCAAGGCTAACAAAACAACACAGCCCAGTCCAAGCATGAAATCGTGTCTGGTAGGAAATCATTTATGTTTGCAAAAAAACATCTAGTGTTGCAGGGCAATTGGGGAAAAAGACACAGCAGTGCTTTGTAATCCTGGCCTTTGTCTGCGTGTCTCTGTTTGCAGAATGTGACGATCTGCAAGCCAAATATATCATGTCACGACACAACACATGTTATATTTAGAGTTCCCTCTCATAATTATAAGTTTTCTCTCCTTCTCTTTGGAGCTGACAGCTTTTCTTTCGGAGACAATGCATTCTCTAAATGAACTTTAATTATGTTGCTGTGAATGCATGTTATCCGCAAAGTAAGGCTTTAAAAGGGTCGAGTTCCTACTTATTGTTGGCATTGTTGCGGTTTGCATACTATCTACTAACACTATGGTCTATCAAGACTTACTGACATTGGTGATCTGTCCACTTCCATTGCCAGAAAATGGTTAATGATTATCTTTACATTATAATAATTATTATTTCTTCATCTCATGGCAATCATAACCTGGCTGAAGTTAGGAGGGGATCGTGACAACAGTTAAAGAGGACATATTCAGCTAATTTATGAGGTGTATATCAGTATGTAGTGTCTCTACTTTAAAGAGTCCTCTCCTGCTGATGTTCAGGTGTATATCAGTATGTAGTGTCTCTACTTTAAAGAGTCCTCTCCTGCTGATGTTCAGGTGTATATCAGTATGTAGTGTCTCTACTTTAAAGAGTCCTCTCCTGCTGATGTTCAGGTGTATATCAGTATGTAGTGTCTCTACTTTAAAGAGTCCTCTCCAGCTGATGTTCAGGTGTATATCAGTATGTAGTGTCTCTACTTTAAAGAGTCCTCTCCTGCTGATGTTCAGGTGTATATCAGTATGTAGTGTCTCTACTTTAAAGAGTCCTCTCCTGCTGATGTTCAGGTGTATATCAGTATGTAGTGTCTCTACATGTCTCCATGCTTTAATGTTCAAAAAGCTCTTTATTTTTATCATACTGCCTGTGCTGCAGCACCTCTTTTCACCCTCTGTCTGAAACCAGAGCTCAGTCTGCTCTGATTGGTTAGCTGGCCGGCTCTGTTGGGATTTGTCAACCGTTTAGAGATGTCCCGCCCCTTAGCCTATCACGTACAATGTATTGGAGCGCTAGCCAATAGAAGTGCGAGGGTTACAAAGTGATGTCAGGAAGTGAACAAAGGGGTCGTATTGTGTCCATTTACTTGCACAAAAACCTACACAACACACTATATGAAAGGGAAAACCCCGGAAAGCATAATAGGGGCCTTTTGAAACAATAAAATAACAATGTTTATTGCTCGGATCAGTTTCACACAGTTCTCAAAAACAGCAACTATGATCTGAAACCAGCATGAACGTCTGGAGAAAGAACAGCCGCTCAGTCTGCTGTCACTCATCAGCACCACCGAGAAAAACAAGGGTAATAGTCAGGAATTCAGTGAACACAAAAAAATGGATTGTCATGTTTGATTCATTTCGTTTTGTATCAAATCTCTGCTTATCCTTCACCTCCATCAAGCTTTGGTGGGGTTTAAATTGTCTCTGTGTTCAGAGCGGGCTGGGTCTTTACTGTCAGGTTTGACAGTAAGGGCAGTCCCTATAGCCAGAACAAAGCAGACAAAAGTGACTGGTGTTGCAGTTTGAATGAAAGGTGTGTGTTTCTTAAGTGTTGACTTGCCCAAAAAATGTTAAATAATTGTTTCCAATGCCCCTTAATTGAGGCAAAGTCATAGTTTATTAGAGAACAAAATCACAAACCATGCCTCAAGAAGCTGTACGTAAAAATAAAACCGCAACCAATAATATGACCTATACATATACATAAAAAACATTGAAAAGGAAAATGAGACACACACACACACACACGCACACGCACACACACACACACACACACACATACACACACACACACACACACACACACATACACACACACACACACACACACACACACACACACACACACACACACGCACACATACACATACACATACACACACACACACACATACACACACACACACACACCACACACACACACACACACACACACACACACACACGCACACATACACACACAATACATACAAAATGTACAAAAACAAAGAAGGGTAGAAGTCGGATAGTCATCATTTAGTATTTAGGGCAAGAACATTTGAAGACTGATGCAAAAAATATGTTTAATTTTAAATGAGGTAGTCTCTCGAATTTGGGTCAAAGACGTTTCCAAAATAAGGCCGACTTAGTAAGAGAATACACCTCCTCATGTCCTTTCTTTTTGGTCAGTACACAGGCCTTTTTGAGATAGTAATCTAGCAGCTATATGAGCAGTGTTTACAAGCTAACACGTTGATTATAGTGTTGATGTCCCCCTGTAATAAAACCCTGTCTCACTCACTGCTGACCTGAGTTTCCCTCTCACACGGAAACCAGTCCCTCAACAGCCAATTACCAAGGGCTGTTCAAGATCCCTGGAGCCCTATCACCACCTAGCATCCTATAATCAACCACACACACACACACACACACACACACACACACACACACACACACACACACACACACACACACACACACACACACACACACACACACACACACACACTTCATTGTGCTGATAAAGGGATCTGAGGACAAATAACTTCTTCGACCCCCCTGCAAACTCTGCCTATTATTAATTTCTCATTATGTCTTGATTGAGAAATCTTGAGTTCATTTGGATCTTTCTTCCACGCACCATTAAAGAAACAGCCTAGCACAGTAATCAGTGTACGAGTGCTAATAACAGCATCCTGTGAGTACAAGTGATTTCAAATATCTAGAGCCTAAAGTTGTGGCTCATCACAGTTCATCAAGCTACTTTAAAAAAATAAATAAACATAGCTGTAGATGGGCTAATGGGAGCCTTTAGTAGACTCATTGTTCATCTGCAAGCACGAAAAGAAAGCAGTCAGCACTCTGGACTGGTGTTAATAACATCATCTGTGGAGCAGATCTGATTTCTCAACACGTCCGAGAGCAAACTGGCTTTCACAGCTGATGGATGACTGCCCATGAACTCTCTGGAATCCTCTTTGTTATAAAAACGAAAAAAAGCCATTTATTGCACCATGCTTTTCACAGTTTTTAACTCCCTTGTTAAGCAACGGCTGCCTCTCTTATTATTAATCCCACTGATGAGATCATCCATTCAAGGTGCGCTGAGCAGATTCCCTTCAGTAGTGTGTACTGTCCACAATAAGCCATGCATGTTGTGATAAATTGCTGGGAAAAGTCAAGCTCTCCAACCGTGACCACGGGGTATTAATCACAGCAGGACAGATTATTACCCGTCCTCCATCCATCTTTTGCCTGTGACACTGCGGGGTCTAAACAAACAATGGTGTGTTGGTATTATCCACAACGTGCAGTGTGCTATGAGGTGGTGGCTTGTTATGGATCCTCTGCAGGGAGAGTAAGTAGCCTCTGCTGGAAAACTGACTTTTCCTGAAGCAATTTATGATCTGATGATTTATTTCCACACAACACAATAATGAAGTTGGAGAAGTAATAAGCTGCTTGATGACAGTGAGATGAATTGAGGCTGTCAGTGAGCACGACTGTTGGGGAGGGGATGCTTTCACGTAATAAATAAGTATCTACGTGTTCGTTATGATTAACAAGAGTTTCTTTGTTTGTCCGGCAGCTTCTCCGACCGTCCCTCCGCTGCACTCGGAGCATTTTAAACCGTGCCATGAGAAGGACCTGGCGTACTGCCTGAACGGAGGAGAATGCTTCGTCATCGAGACGCTCAGCGGGCCGCACAAGCACTGCAAGTAAGTGACTGGCATTCTGATAGACTATTTCGATTGAATGCTGTTTGAATGTGTGTTTTTGCTGTGCGCCGACACAAAGGGTTGTTGTTCCTACTGAGAAAGGGGTTAGAAGAAGGCTTTATTTACCTGCTTTTTTTGGGGAGGTTATGTAAAAATGTGTGTTGAAGGTCACGCTAAAACTAGCAAAGTGTGTGATGGATGAATCAAGAAATAGGCCTTTCATATCTCAATCAATCTTTATTTATATAGCACATATAAAGGGGTTAATCGTCTTATTGATAGACTCTTTGGGTTGAATGGTGTTTGAATGTGTGTTTTTGCTGTGCGCTGACACGAAATATTGTTGTTGTTGTTCATGTATTGATATTGAGAAAGGGGTTAGAAGTTATTTCATTTCTTTGGCCTCTTTTTTTTGGGGGATGTTTGTGTTGAAAGTCACGCTAAAACTAGCAAAGTTTGTGATGATTGACTAAAGAAATAGGCCTTTCATATAAAGGGCCTCACAAGCACTGCAAGTAAGTGATTGACTGCTGTTTGTGTGAATTGTCTTACTGATAGACTCTTTAGTTTGAGTTCATTTGTTTATTGTGTCGTGGACAGTCCCCATTATCCAACTGTCACAAAAAACACTAAATGAGGCAGCTTTAGCCAACATTGCTAATTTCCAGCTGTTGTCCCCGGCCAGATGATAATCTCAATACTTTGGGTTGAATGCTGTTTGAATGTGTGTTTTTGCGGTGCGCTGACACAAAATATTGTTTTTGTTCTTGTATTCCTATATTGAGAAATGGGTTAGAAAGAAGGCTTTATTTCACGTTCCCTGTTACGGCCCTTTTGTACTGTCTCAAACCTTTCCTTAGAATATTTTATGAATTGTAAGGAGTCCTTGGGGGCTTTGAAAGGCGCCTCTAAATAGAATGAATTATTATTATTATTTATTTGGCCCGCTTTTTTGGTGATATGTGTCAGGATGAAGTCATGTTAAACTAGCAAATAATGTGTGTTTTTGCTGTGAGCTGACACACAAGATGTTGTTCCTATTGAGAAAGGAGTTAGAAGAAGGCTTTATTTCATTTATTTGGCCTGCTTCTTTGGTGATATCTGTCAGGTTATGTAAACATGTGTGTTGAAAGTCATGCTAAAACTAGCAAAGTTAGTGATGGATGAATCAAGAAATGGGCTTTTCATATAAAGGGGTTTGTTTCCGGTATCAATCACTCTCCAATGTGGAATTTAAAGATGGCTGGAGCACGGTAACTTTGCTAGAATTATGAAAAAAGCATAATCCACCTCTGTTATAGGAGGCGTGTGGCGCAGTGGACTAGTGCGTTGGTGTTCGGTGTGCGTTACAGGTTCAAACCCCACTGCAGTCAGCATGTCGTTGTGTCCCTGAGACACTTCACTCCAAATTGCTCCTGTGGGAATTAGTATTGAGTATGTAAGTCGCTTTGGATAAAAGCGTCTAACTAGTAACATGTAATGTAATGTTATTGATTTGTGTTTTGAAAGAGTTATAGTTTCTTGACAGATACACTTTTTCCATCTTCCACTATTGTCATTCTGTCCCGAAGCTGTGCTGGAAGTAGCGTATTTATTTTTGATTTATGATTTATTGCATTAGTTAATGCACTTGTTTGTTTGGAGCATAGCAACCATACGGATCAACAGCTGAGAGGTGGATTAAACAGGAAGATAACAGAGGCTTGTTTAAAGCACACAGACGTTGATACTGTGCAGTAATCCTGTAATCTCTATATGCTGTTGGTTGATATCTAAAGGACCTGTCCCTGTTGCAAACACCCCTCTATATATTGTTGTTTCTGCAGCTTAATGTGAGAGCGAATGCACGGGTTTTGCCATTGTATGTATGTGTGTGTGTGTGTGCCTTAGTTTGTCCCAGATTTGAGAGCTCATGGGCACTTAGCCTGCTCAAATGTGGGGCCTTTTACTAATTAAGTCCCAGAACAACTTCTTCCCAAAATCTAACCGCAGGACTTCCACCCGACCGGTTTTTCAAAGAGACGGTTTTTTTCCTCCGTGGGGTAC
This sequence comes from Trematomus bernacchii, assembly GCF_902827165.1. Lineage (NCBI taxonomy): Eukaryota > Metazoa > Chordata > Actinopteri > Perciformes > Nototheniidae > Trematomus > Trematomus bernacchii. The sequence goes on along the minus strand of NW_022987668.1, from coordinate 4,012,559 downwards.
GAGTGTACATCCGTATGCATGCTCAGTCTGGACAGTATGTGTGTGTGAATGATGATGAGGGCTGTTTTCTTTTTCTTTTGCTCAGCAATGCAAGTGAGAGTCTTAATTGAAAATGAATACTAAACGCAATGATGCATGGAAACAATGAACACAACAAACCAGACTACTAGAAGAAATACAGTTAGAGAGGACATCTGTTTTTGATGTTTAGAGTTAGGGTTGGGCTTAGATAGATAGATAGATAGATAGATAGATAGATAGATAGATAGATAGATAGATAGATAGATAGATAGATAGATAGATAGATAGATAGATAGATAGATAGATAGATAGATAGATAGATAGATAGATAGCAGAAACGTGTTGATGTAGTTTGTGCAAACTGGGGTTAGGGTTAGGATTGGGGTATTTGGGTATTTATTTTCTGCTAGGTCTTGTTGCACACTATGCCATGTTGGGTTCTTCAAAGATTCAAGATTAAGATATTATTGTCATATGCACATAAACTACAGTGTAGAAATGGCAATGACATTCTTCTGACCTGAGCTTCTCCAAAGATGCAACTTGCATTTAAAGGCATGGAAAGTCCTTGAATGTCTTGTTTAAAAAGATTCGGGAACCCAGGCTAACCAGGTTTCTCTAATTCCTCACCATTGTTGTAAAACCATTCATCTTGCTTACATAACGCTAAAGAAATATAACTGTTGAAAGTTTGCAGGACGACTAAGCCAATGCACTGAAAGAGTTAGTTTTCAGAATAATACCCACTGTGTAATCCATTCACAAGTCAAGCAAAGTCCACCAAACACAGATGTCTGTTCTTCTGTTTCGCTTTTCTTTCCACAAAGTGATGGTAGCTGAGAGGGAGGAGAGGAAGGAGGAAGAGAGAAAGAGAGAAAGAGAGAAGCGTAGGCGGTGAGGAGGCGGGAAGCTGTTGCTATGACAATATCATCTGTGCATGGACAAGGGTTGCCATGTTCGCTGGGATGGCCTTGAACACACACTCTGTGAATCTTAATGTGTGTGTGTGTGTGTGTGTGTGTGTGTGTCTGTGTGTGTGTGTGTGTGTGTGTGTGTGTGTGTGTGTGTGTGTCTGTGTGTGTGTGTGTGTGTGTGTGTGTGTGTGTCTGTGTGGTGTGTGTGTGTGTGTGTGTGTGTAGTGCGTGCGTGCGTGCGTGCGTGCGTGCGTGCGTGCGTGCGTGCGTGCGTGCGTGCGTGCGTGCGTGCGTGCGTGCGTGTGTGTGCGTGCGTGTGTGTGTGTGTGTGTGTGTGTGTGTGTGTGTGTGTGTGTGTGTGTGAGAGAGAGGTGCAGATCTCTACTGCTTTATCGTGTGGCAATAAGCTCTCAAAAGGAAAGATAAGGACCATCAAATAATATGACATCTGCTCTTAATTTGAAAGCTGGTGTGACCAAGTCCCTTTCCCTTAAACAAATAACATTTATAGTTTAAAGAGGTATTATTTTATGGATCGGAACTTGGAGATTGGTAATGGGTCAGTGTTTTCTGGAATAAAAACCCCTTAATTGTAATGTTTTATGAATGGATACGTTTGGATTATGGCTAGAAAGTAGATAATGTACTTCTTAAAATCACCATGAAATAAAAAAGAGAGGACTCATACACATCAATTGACGTGCTGTTCGACAGTAATTTATCCTCATGAACAGAAGAATGACAAATTTCACCCAGGGCTCAGGATCAATACATAATCTGATTCAGTTTGTGTTCTCAACAAATTGAGACGAATCAGGTTGTAAAAACAGGCTGATCAATCCAGACTTTAATGGGGGTTGAATTAAGCCGGTTTGTGGCATTTTTTGTCACAGGATTTATCATTTGTATTTTGCCGAGATGGAACTTGATCCATTTTGCAATGATTTTTCTCCAAAGATTCATAACTCAAGCATCAAGTGCCACTCCCACCCGGTTGTAAAAACAAGCGTCTGATTGTCCCCCAGAGCGAGGTTTAACGCTGACGTTTTGCGATGTTTGTCAACCCACGGGGACAGAATGCAGAAAGTGAAGAGATTCGAGTCATAAGCTCCCTCTCACTCACACACACACACACACACACACACACACACACACACACACACACACACACACACACACACACACACACAGCCAAAGACTCATGTTATTACACACACACACACACATGGACACACACCAGTGCTGCTGCTTTGGGCAACATAGTCAGGCGCTCAATCATTAGTGCTCAGCTAACCAGTTAATTAGTCAGTCAGTGGGCTAAGATAACATTTTCCGAACATGGCAAAAGGCCAAGGCGCTCGGTTAAAAAGTATATGATGAAGCTGAATTTGACTAATTACTCCCTCAGTTCAGCAAGCTGTTTCCAACATAACTCTAATGATGTGTTTTCATGTCTCAAATAACGTCTATTTTAAAATGTACTATTTGCCTACATAATGTATTATCCTGATTTTGTGCAACTTATATATATCAATATTCCAAAAACTTGTATATAGACTATTCTGCACAATTTCTATCTGTTCACTCTTTACTTATTCTGTCCTAAGAGTTGCAAAGGATTTGATTTCTGGCCTGATTAATATGTATTTCCTCCTGTTTAGAGCTAGCTTAGCAACAGGAGCTAGCTTCATGTAAGTCCATCACTACTTCTTCTGTCTCGAGGATATTCCAAAGCGATAGAAAGGAAATCTCAGCTGTGACTGTTGGAAGTTTTGAAATAAACAATCCCTGTAAAGCCGCCAGTGAGACCTGGGTCTGAAACACACATCCTCTAGAGTGCAGGAACAGATATATGACACACAAGGCAAGGCAAGGCAAAGACACACACACACACACACACACACACACACACACACACACACACACACACACACACACACACACACACACACACACACACACACACACACACACACACACACACAGGCAAGCCAATTAACAAGAGTCATGCATGAAATTGAACACAGCAGCAATAACACACATCTTAGCTGCTAGTAAACAAGGACATACAAAAAATAGTAGCAGGTAGTGATTGACTTCATCCCAGTATTGTTCATTTTGTGATGTAGTCATGTGTCAAATATCCTTGTTTTGACACATTTAGTCAACCTTATCATGTTCTAGTTAACTACAAGTCTATTCTTATATTGGTCAAATAAACACATAACCATATTAGTCCAGTTTAAGTCATTGGAAACCTCGTATTAAGTCATCATATTGCAGAATATTGTACATGTCAGGCATTATAGCCTGGGCAAAGGGCAGAACATGTGAGAAATGTCACTCCGCAATGTCATGAAGTCTCACCTCTGGGCATTTGGGAGGACATATGCAACCTCTCTCACAAAAACAAATGCATGTTAGTGCTTGTCTGTCCCCCCAGGAGACATCCCCACAGTGGGCAGAACAAGGCATATGTAGGGGTCATTGCTAACTGTGCATTATTGTTTCTCACGGCAGTAATCTACATTGACAGAAAAAAGCCTCGGAGGAACCGTGTGTCGAATGCTCACCATAAAGAATGATGAATATATGTATGTGTGTACATGTGTGTGTGTGTGTTCCTGTAAACAGCATTGTAAAACAAATGTGATCTACTCCTACGGTTAAAATGGAAAACCTATTTTTGTTTGGCCTTGTTCTCTAGCTTTCTTGTTGATATCCCCCTTTATCCTTCGCCCTCTCTTTCCTCTTCCTCTCTCTCTCTCTTCCTCTTTGCTCCGTCTGAGCCCTCATCGCCATCTGTGCGATAATAATGGCTCACCGGTGGGAGTTCGACTGGTGTCTCCGACGGTAATAAACAAGGCTGATGCGGTGGCATGCTTCCGAGGTGGGAGAAAATTAAACAGATAAGAGGCCGCATATCCTGGGGTAGAAGGCGTCGCTTTCAGCAAGTGAGTCCTCCAACAGTGAGAGGAGCCAAGGAGGCAGGAAGATGGATAGAAAGCAGGAAACAGGCCATGAGAGGAGGCTGGTGACTGAGGGAAGCTAATAGTGTGAGCGATGGAGGCCGATCGTCAGTATGTCACTGTGAGGTTTAATTAGCACACGATGACGGCTCAATGATCGCATGGAAGCTCCATCAGGGCGTCGTTTAAAGGGAAGTCAGAGGCGAGCTGAGGAATCAGCCATCATCTCTTTGTTTTTTAATATTTGTAATTGTTGATCATGTTTCTAGCTATCTATTGTGATTCAATGTGGATGGAAATGCGGCTGTAGCTTCTTGCTTTAAAGCTTTAGGTTTAAACATGCTTTTTTTTGTATTATAGAGGCCATGTTCTGCTGATGTTCAGGTGTATATCAGTATGTAGTGTCTCTACTTTAAAGAGTCCTCTCCTGCTGATGTTCAGGTGTATATCAGTATGTAGTGTCTCTACTTTAAAGAGTCCTCTCCTGCTGATGTTCAGGTGTATATCAGTATGTAGTGTCTCTACTTTAAAGAGTCCTCTCCTGCTGATGTTCAGGTGTATATCAGTATGTAGTGTCTCTACTTTAAAGAGTCCTCTCCTGCTGATGTTCAGGTGTATATCAGTATGTAGTGTCTCTACTTTAAAGAGTCCTCTCCTGCTGATGTTCAGGTGTATATCAGTATGTAGTGTCTCTACTTTAAAGAGTCCTCTCCTGCTGATGTTCAGGTGTATATCAGTATGTAGTGTCTCTACTTTAAAGAGTCCTCTCCTGCTGATGTTTAGGTGTATATCAGTATGTAGTGTCTCTACTGTGACATGTCTCTATGCTTTAATGTTCAAAAAGCTCTTTATTTCCTCATACTGCCTGTATAGAAGCACAAGTGTAACATAGTGATGTCACTAGGCCTCTTTTTTAGACTATTATTTCTGTTCAAAATCATGTTTTTCTGATGAACATATTGCACACTATTAGCCCAGCACCAACCAGATCATATATGTATTACATTAGGTGGAGAAACACAACTCCAATGCTAATCTTTCTACCTTTTACTGGAAAAAAACATGTGTTTGCAACCAAACACCCAACGTGTCAGATTCAACTGTTTACTAAGCCCCTTTATTTTCCAATATTGCTCTTTCATTCATAAAAATAGGTGTTTTCAACATTTTACAGTACATTGCTGTGTGTCCATCCTTGTCCCAGATTACATGTAAAGTGTTAATATCCGATTAGTGAGAGATTTCCTGTCCTTGTGAGTTTTCTCATCCGACTTCTAAAGGCCACTTCTTAGTCTCTCCAACTTCTGAACCGGTAATTGATTTGTATTGACGTGTTTGTTGTTTTAATTAACAAGATTTAACAAGTTTAATTGTGCAATTGCGTTAGCTCACTAAGTTTGGTAAACAGCAGAGTAACCAATTACTTTCACACATATACGGTGTGTGTGTGTGTGTGTGTGTGTGTGTGTGTGTGTGTGTGTGTGTGTGTGTGTGTGTGTGTGTGTGTGTGTGTGTGTGTGTGTGTGTGAGATTTAAAGGATGCTTAATCTCCTTATGACGAACATAACTTTGTAAATATGCTAATTCTTAAATGACTAGAAGCTGTTTTTAGGATCTGCAGATTTATGGGAGTGTAAAACCACACGGTGTGATTTTGACAGAAAGTGACAGGCTATAATAAAGTGGTATGTGCACTGCAGGCGATAATCCTTAAAAGCTTTAAATTATTTTCTTATTCAACATTGTAATGAATAATATTACTTAGACTAATTACGCTCATTAATCACAGTGACGTCTTCGTGCGGCTGCTGAACCCTGACGAAGCAGGTTGTTAAAGAGCGATTGATTAATAATATCCTGAAGCAGTTCGATAATTTAAAGTGTTTTAGTATTTCAATTATTCGTCCTATTGCTTTATTTATATTTCATGGTTTCACACAAGAGATTGCTTACATAAGTTGCACAACACCAAAAATGGCCAGTAAAGAATAGACGTGCACTTTTTATTATATCCAGAGAAGCATTATAATAACCACACCATAACATCTTTTGATATTGACTTCTCTTGTTGTGCAATGTCGTGTTAAGCCTGTCATTTCACCCAATGTATAAAGCTCTGTCTTTTGGAGTCTTGAATGTCATATTTCCCGAAAGAAAATCTAAAATAAATACATACAATAATTTTTTTAAAGTTAGCCAAGGCACTTAAAAAAGTTAAAAAGGCAATTAAAAAGTATTTGATGAAGCTGCATTTGACTGATTACTCCCTTAGTTTAGCAAGCTGTTTCCCATTTGGTTTTACAAATTGCAACATCCAAGTGCAAAGATAAACAGACTAACATTGTCTATACTTGTGTCGACCTAGATGTGCTTGCAGCATTAAAAAAAAAACATATTTTCATGCAATCTTGTAAAAGCAGTATTAGTTAAGATCATATCACTTCCTGTTCTGCTTTTGGATATATCATTATGTACATCATCATCATCAGCTTTATTTGAAGAGACTCTAGCTCCATTTTTATAAGACATACAACACTCAAATATACATTAAAAAAGACAGTTATATTATAATGTTTCCATAGACATTATGACATCAACTACAAATCAGCATGCACATTTATATCCCCCACCTTCACATCATCTCAAAGCCCCTCGTAATACATGTAGTCGTGTGTATTGTTCGGTGTGCATTGAGACATAATACACACATGGAATAATATATGTGACTGTGATGCCCTGAGGAAACAGAGAGGAGAGGCTTGACCTCACGCTGAGAGACAAAAGAGACGGGGTTACAGGAAGTGTTCGGCACTTCAAAGGATGAGGGATATTCCAGTGTAACGCTCTGTAATGAGGAACAAAACACACACAGGAAGTGAACTGTACAGTCAGAGGAGAGTTCGCTGAGGAGGGAGTGAGGAGAGAGGAGAGAGGAATGAGAGAGGAGAGAGGAGAGAGGAGAGAGGAGAGAGGAGAGAGGAAGCAGACTTACAGTGATTTGCTGGTGTTCCTAATCAAGGCATCCCTTTCAAGTGAGCAGGGTTGATGTGTTAATAGGATGCAAATGTATTCAAATGATCCCTCCCAAACTCTGCCTGAGTTTGCATTGCAGGATGTAGAACTCTGAATACATATATTAAAAAAAGAGCAATGGAGGGAAAGGTTTTAAGACGGTCACAAAGACACGGGAATTTACAGATTTAGATTACAGCGTAGATATGTCAATGAAAAACGTAGGTCCAACAGTGCAACATATGTATAGGACATAGAACAAATGCAACAGATAAAATAGTGCAAGTAAATACAAATAGAAATAGTGCAAGAAGAGTCTTTATACCAGTAAATGGAATATTTTATATTGGATAAATCTGAGTACTTCTCCCACCTCTGATCCTGTCTTTTTTCATTAATGACCGCCGTGCTTCACATTGTCCCATTTATTAAATGGCTACCTACTAAATAAACAAACACAATTCCCTAAATATGCTGTATCGTATTAATACTTTTCTACTTTTGCTTGAGGAACATTTTGAATGCAGGACTTTTACTGTAACAGAGTATTCCTACACTCTGGTACTTCTACTTTTACTCAAGTGCAAGATCTGAGTACTTCTTCCATCTCTATAGGGGTAAATCCTGCATACAAAAATACAAATATATATATATAAATATGTATACAAATATGTATATACCTATATATATACACAATCAACAGACAGACACATGTATACATATGCACACAGTCTCAGGAATCTCAGCTTTAATCGGATATCTTGTATGTGCAGTTACGATAAGTAATACGGGTATTTTTACCGTGAGTTCTGTGCTAAGTGCGTTAGCATGTTTTCGCTCAGGGCTAATTTAGACGCTTCTTGCGAGACTTGTGCTTTGTTTCGGCATATGTTCAGTTAGCTGAGTTTCTAACCGTTAAGTGAGTATGACACATTCATAGGTTTTAAAATATTAAGAAGCCCTGAGACACAGTTTCGTGAAAAAACTATCCGCCAGACCCGGATTAGGGTCCTCTCTCGGGGTCCTAACAGGTTAAGATATAAATATAAAAGCACAACAATCAATAGATACAAAATAACAGTCACTTCAATATCTTAATGCAAGACTGTCCATAGCAGCGTAAAAAGTGTCTGGTGCTGCATTACAGTGTCTGCAGCAGGACTTTTACTTCTCCCACATATATGCAGCTACAGAATCGACAGAATGAGTGAAGAAAGGCTTTAATGTGGACAGTTGGCTCCAGTGCCACCTGGCAGCTCACCTCCCTCTCATGTGTGTTCTCACTGTACTCTTCACTCTTCGAGGCAGCGTCGCCCCGAGCGCACACATGTCTCTTTCTCCCACTCTGACTAACAACCTCTGTGTTCGTGTGTTTTCAGGAGCTTCATTACACACGTATGCGCACATGTAGCTCATGTATCCTGAAGCGAGGAGGCACCCACACACACAATGTCTCACACACCAGAGCTCACACACTCTCACACGCAGCAGCTCCCTCTTTAGTATTCATGAATATTTCATGCTCTCCGGATTCAAAATCTGCTCAAGGTCACCGTCACTGAGCTGAAGGCCTTTCTGACGTCTCCAACCAGAGGCCCTGTAATTGTCTTATTAGGCTGCCTTTTTCATTTTACTGACAATTAAATCAAACCTACAAGACAGGAAAGCGCCTGTTGCACCTGGAGTGGGCTTCTGTCTATTGTAGAGACATACCTGTTCTCAATGAGACTTACAATGCTCTTTGAAAAAGCATGGAGACATGTCCCAGTAGAGACACTACATACTGACATACACCTAAACATCAGCAGGAGAGGACTCTTTAAAGTAGAGACACTACATACTGATATACACCTGAACATCAGCAGGAGAGGACTCTTTAAAGTAGAGACACTACATACTGATATACACCTGAACATCAGCAGGAGAGGACTCTTTAAAGTAGAGACACTACATACTGATATACACCTGAACATCAGCAGGAGAGGACTCTTTAAAGTAGACACACTACATACTGATATACACCTGAACATCAGCAGGAGAGGACTCTTTAAAGTAGAGACACTACATACTGATATACACCTGAACATCAGCAGGAGAGGACTCTTTAAAGTAGAGACACTACATACTGACATACACCTGCACATCAGCAGGAGAGGACTCTTTAAAGTAGAGACACTACATACTGATATACACCTGAACATCAGCAAGAGAGGACTCTTTAAAGTAGAGACACTACATACTGATATACACCTGAACATCAGCAGGAGAGGACTCTTTAAAGTAGAGACACTACATACTGATATACACCTGAACATCAGCAGGAGAGGACTCTTTAAAGTAGAGACACTACATACTGATATACACCTGAACATCAGCAGGAGAGGACTCTTTAAAGTAGAGACACTACATACTGACATACACCTGAACATCAGCAGGAGAGGACTCTTTAAAGTAGAAACACTAAATACTGATATACACCTGAACATCAGCAGGAGAGGACTCTTTAAAGTAAAGACACTACATACTGATATACACCTGAACATCAGCAGGAGAGGACTCTTTAAAGTAGAAACACTAAATACTGATATACACCTGAACATCAGCAGGAGAGGACTCTTTAAAGTAGAGACACTAAATACTGATATACACCTGAACATCAGCAGGAGAGGACTCTTTAAAGTAGAGACACTAAATACTGATATGAAAGTACAAATTAGTATAAAAGGGCCCCTTTACAAACAAATAACTCTTACAACTGCAACAAGAATAAATGATATCAATGGATATCCAAAAATAATCTTAGAAAATGTGAAGAATAGAAGAAGAGTGTTTTGTTTACTTTCAAAGCAGGGAGAAAGGGAGATTAAATGGCGTACATTCATACTCAGAACATATTAAAAACAGCAACACATTTTATGAAAAACAAGCGTTTGACATTTTATTGCTTTTATAGAACGAGTAGGAATAAATATGAATCACGCTGCTTAGTCATTATTTGTTTTGTATAGAGATTTGAGTCATGGAAAGTGAATCAGAGCTGAGACACCTGCAGGCTCCAACACACCAGCTGAAAGTAATGAAGAATGCAGAGAGAATGTGTTATAATTGAATCCATTAATTAAACAGATATTCTAAATGGTTTCTAATCACAGTCCCTGATCTGCATACATTCATATTCTTATCGTACATAATGGTTAATAAGACGTGTGTACTGTGTGTGTGTGTGTGTGTGTGTGTGTGTGTGTGTGTGTGTACTGTGTGTGTGTGTGTGTGTGTGTGTGTGTGTGTGTGTGTGTGTGTGTGTGTGTGTGTGTGTGGGTACATAAACACTGCTGGCTATAAAAAGATAATCATTTGCTGCAGAAACACTAATAATGCAGCCATTATTTCTCAATTTTGTATGTGTTTTGCGCGCTGTTTCTGCTTGGCAAAGAGTGGAGGAAAGTATTTCAGGGTGCTGTACCACAATGCATTGCTTCAGGGAGGGCATATATGAGTCTTTCCTTCTTTCCCACTGCAGTACGATGGGCCATAGGTTGAATCCAGAATCTGTCAGGAGAAGACATGCTGAGCAGGAGGTCTGTTGTCAGCTTGTTACCGAGAGAAAACATGAGCATGTGGATGAGTGATGGAGAGAGTGAAGGAGGTAGGAGTGTGTGTGTGTGTGTGTGTGTATGGTTGTGAGTGTGTGTGTGTGTTTGCTCACCTTTGCACATCTCCAAAATGTGAGTGGAAGAGACAGTATCTGAAGAGCACAACTGGAGGAGAGGAGAGGGAACGAGGAGAGGGTCGAGAGATGATGGCCGTGATCCTGATGGATGTGGACAAGTTCTTGTGTCAGAGTCGGGCACTTATGTCACTAGAGCTCAACCAGACCCACACACACACACACACACACACACACACACACACACACATACTGTACACTGTAAGCATGCACTTATCGACTGAAAAGCACTAGCATCCACACAGTAAAGTACACACATGCAGGAAAGGACACGTTTACAACCTAACGCACTTAAGCCCTAATGTCCCCCTCACCTCTACCTGAACCCTTTTTCAACCTTGACCAAGCCTTGGAGGACAAAACACACCAAACATACATGCATCATGGTCACAAACTTTGAAAAAAAGACCCTGCAAAGACTATAACCAAGAACCAATCAGCACATGAGGAAATAACTCCCCATACTAGCAGATGATGGTAGTTTGTTGTGGTTATTTAAAATGGGAAACTTGAGTTTGACACAAGCCTCTGTATTGATATACACACGTTAAAATAAACAAGCTTTAAAACAAACACACATTAAAACAAACAAGCTTTTACTGACCAATAATTACACCACGCATCCTCACTGCTTGCTTAGCTTCGAGCTTAGATTCCAGACAGTTGTGAATATATTTGAGGGTTAAAATGATCAGATGACATGACGATGAAAAATGAAAATAGATTTCTGTGTGTAACCTTTTCGAAGTTGTAGTACCACAGTCTGGCCACTCGAGAAATGTGCTTAACATACTTCCTGTGGGCTTGGCAAATCTTTTAACCCCAATAAGCGTTTAGCTTTTTGACATGCAATTTAATAATGGAGTCCTTCACTTGCATAGCACTTGTGGGTTTCTCTTCTCGTGCACTGATTTGCTTTCTATAACTGAACAGCCAATCAGTTTGATTACTCGCACAGATGGGCTATACAAGCGATTGAAAGTGCAGAATCAAACCAAAATCTATGAAAGATAAGTACCAATAGTCTGGTACACACGTAAAAATGAGTGCAAGAGGTGCTCAGAGACGGCCTGAAACTGGTGTGTCAGGGCCCTAACCCTAAGTTTTAAAAAATGGTGTAAAGACGAGTACTGAGGATCTTTTACAGTAAGTGAACAAACTCCATTAAAATGCCTATTCTCTAACGGTTGATATTGCCAAAAATAGGTTTAAAAACACAACAACGTAAAGGGACACGCCCACTTCCTTATGTTATATACTGTATTTAATTCATCATTGCATGATGTTTCATTGCAATAACTCATTACTTCACAATGTCTACTAAACTACTATATATGGACTGTTTGCTTACTGTCATTCGAGCGCTTTGTACGGAAGAAATTAAAGTTTTAATTCGACCAATTTTGGAGAACTTCTTCCATAGAAATATCTGCATAAACGATTTCAATCCAACCAAATCATCTTTTGTTCTTTTGCTCTCCATCATCCATAATTGCTTTTAATTTTAGCTCCACACATTGAATTCTGGGACAATAGTTTCCATCAAGTCTGCTTTGCATGAGTCGAGCGGTATTAGCCCGCATGCTGACATCTTTGAGTTATCCAACTTGTGTCAGTTTCCCAGTGTGAGTTGCCCTGCAAACTGAAAACCCAGATAAAGTTATTATGCAGAATAGAATTGGGACACAGCTGCTGAAAACACCCTGCTGGGAACATTTAGCAGAGCTGAGTTTCTTTCTGTGTCACTTTGTGTGAACGGACGCTGCTCAGAGCCAGAAACAGTGTTGCTTCACCCTGTTTCTGTACGTATATTTAATTTATTGTACTTGTGTTGATGCTATGACTTACTTGGCTATCAGAGCATTACACGTTTAAAAAGTACTCTCCTGTAGATGCTCTTAAAAAATAAGATCCTTAAGATGCTTCTATAACTTGTTATGATGCTTTCTAGAGTGAATCTTCAGTGGTTAACTTTGAATTTTAGGTTTGACTTTTCACATATAAATGATAACTTTAAATGCCCTCTCTTTACTTACACCTACAGTAAGTACATCTCAGATTACTGACACCAAGCATGCCCTGTTTTGCTCTAAAGATATTATAATATTATTCAAAAGTTTCTATTTAAATAACTTGAGGCTAGTTTTATGTCTCCCTATCGCCTATCATTAATTTCACGGGAATGAAATAGGATTTTTAATGATACTCAAACAACATTAGTTTGAGGCTCAAATGTAACCTAATTATTATTAATGTTATTAGTTTTTTTATTCATTATTTTATTTATTTATACCTCATGGTAGGAACAAATAAATACATAGCTTTTTAGTTTTAAACCAAATACAATCTGAGCTCAAAATTCTAAATTGGCTGATTTAGTATCCCCACAGTTTAGGTCCCAGGAACAATTAAGATATTTAATTAAAACATTACAAACAAATGCTCATTAATTCAATATTTCCCAATGCTAACCTTGCAGACCATAAAGTGTTATCGTGTTGCTAAACAAACGTCCAGGCCTCATCCTGTCTGCGCTTTACTTTATTTCTGAACTGGGACTCATGGTGAATAATTTGTGAAAGGAAGAAACTTTCATTCTCAAATGGAGCTGCAGTTCTGCCTTTGCATCGTTAAACAGCCAGAACAAAGCTCCACCCAAAAAAGTCAGCTGTGTATACAACCTAATGTAGTGATCACTGATTCATACACTGGGGTTACATAATCCAATCATGGAACTACAGGTTGGGGGTACTGTTTCCACACGGACACATATGTTGTTTGTATTTACTGCGTGCCCTCCCTTTCGCTTTCTCTTGTCTTCCCGGGCTTCGACCCGACAACATCTGCATTTCTGCTGCTCAATAAAGCCAGCTTTGCACCTTCACTGCACCGCCTCCGACTCCCTTCTCTCGGCACTACACTAAATACTTTGTTGTGTTCAGGGACCGAGGGAAGTGCCAAAGCAAAAATACGTTTTTCCATAAATGCTTTGTTGAAGCGCCCAGCTGTGGGACTTGCTAGTTGCTAAATATTCCAAAAAAACGTGACTAAATATTAAGCTTTTGTAACATTTCAGAAGTTCTTGTGGAAGTTCTTGTTTTTTTATGTACAAGACTGTTTCCTGCAATCCATCGTGGGGAGAAATTATGTCGTTAAAACATCATAACCTTTGGCTTTCTTATTTTCTGCAGACTATTGTTTCCTTCCAATGAAAGATTTTGCAACATTAAAGAGTCCTCTCCTGCTGATGTTCAGGTGTATATCAGTATGTAGTGTCTCTACTTTAAAGAGTCCTCTCCTGCTGATGTTCAGGTGTATATCAGTATGTAGTGTCTCTACTTTAAAGAGTCCTCTCCTGCTGATGTTCAGGTGTATATCAGTATGTAGTGTCTCTACTTTAAAGAGTCCTCTCCTGCTGATGTTCAGGTGTATATCAGTATGTAGTGTCTCTACTTTAAAGAGTCCTCTCCTGCTGATGTTCAGGTGTATATCAGTATGTAGTGTCTCTACTTTAAAGAGTCCTCTCCTGCTGATGTTCAGGTGTATATCAGTATATAGTGTCTCTACTTTAAAGAGTCCTCTCCTGCTGATGTTCAGGTGTATATCAGTATGTAGTGTCTCTACTTTAAAGAGTCCTCTCCTGCTGATGTTCAGGTGTATATCAGTATGTAGTGTCTCTACTTTAAAGAGTCCTCTCCTGCTGATGTTCAGGTTTTTTATTTTTTTTCAAATACAAATAATAGGGCCTCTTTAAATGTTCCCAAACCTCCTCCTTCCACTGGTGTAGTTTCTCACCCTCTTTATCGCCCTCCTTATTTCGAAGCGCTCTGATGTGATAACTTGTGTCTCAGCTTCAGGCAGGAGTCAAACTACAGGAAGGGAGAGGAGGAGTGGATCTTGTTGCAGGGCAAATTTAGTGTCCGGAGACGCTCGGCATGTTTGCTTTTATGTCCACGAGCCGCTGAGCCACTTGATTCAGGATGTGGTTGCAAGGTAAAGAACAGAGTGAAGGTTTTATTAAGGTCACAAAGTAACTTTATACCTCCTCTATTAGTGAGCGGCAGGCGGGCTCATGGAGATACAAAGGGCAGATCGATCAGTGTTGCAGATGGAGCGACGCGGGGTGGAAGTCGCTGGAATTAGCTTTGATGTGTGCTATAAATCAGCTGATAGGAAGATCACAAGAGTGGCTGCAACGCCTCAGAGTGATAATATAACATCTCATGGCTTTAATAATGTCGAACCGGCACATGCTCACAAACCTAATGATCATATATGACGTTATTCAAAGAAAGAGGAAGAAGCTCGTTATCTTCTGCAACTTGAAACGCTCTTTAATATCGATAATTGTGCATACGTATAGATGTCTATATATACACAGTTGAAAAACAAACATGATTATAGTATACGGCCTATATAGGATATTTATAGAGCTTTTGAACCTCCCTAGATATATAACACAACATCAAAGCTTGTGCTCTGGCCGGACGCTTGTAGTTAATGAATTGTAACCAAAGATATAACAGGGTGCTGGTTTCTATACCTTGATAAATGCACAGAAGAATAATTTAATTTCACTGCTGAAAGAAGCTCTTTGTTTTTTTTAATTGTGTTGTATTGCAAGAACAATGGAAGAGACATCTAATCTGCACCGTGCGATTATAACGTTTATTTATTTTACTTTTTAGTAGGGATTCGTAGCTTTGGTGACAACAATATGTTTTATTTGGCATTATTTATCCATCAAAAAGTACTGCACTGTTTTTGACAAGAGGTGGGAAGTAACTAAGTACATTTACTCAAGTACTGTACTTACTGTAAGTACAATTTTGAGGGACTTTCAGAGGTAAATGGTGTACTTGTACTCCACTACATGTATTTAATACCTTTAGTTACTTTACAGATGTGGATGAATGATGTGAAATCTAATCAAGTGTTCAATCAGACTTTAGTTCCACCTGGAGTAAATCCACAAGCTACCCTGCAGTATACAAAGTCATTCAAACTAGCTGCACCTTTACCAGCTTTGAGAACACTTTAATGATCAATCATTATAAAACATATCATATATATTATTCTGAAATGGACCAATCTGCACAATGACTACTTTTACTGTCGCTACTTTCACTGTATTTTGATGATAATACTTTTCTACTTTCACTTGAGGAACATTTTGAATGCAGGACTTTTACTGAAACAGAGTATTCCTACACTCTGGTACTTCTACTTTTACTCAAGTACAAGACCTGAGCACTTCTACTTTTACTACAAGATCTGAGTACTTCTAGTACTCAGATCTTGTACTTGAATAAAAGTAGAAAACATATTGTCTTTACCAAAGCTACGAATCCCCACTAAAAAGTAAAATAAAGAAACTTTATAACCGTTTTTATAGATCTGAGTACTTCTGCTTTTACTCAAGTACAAGATCTGAGTACTTCTGCTTTTACTCAAGTACAAGATCTGAGTACTTCTGCTTTTACTCGAGTACAAGATCTGAGTACTTCTGCTTTTACTCAAGTACAAGATCTGAGTACTTCTGCTTTTACTCAAGTACAAGATCTGAGTACTTCTGCTTTTACTCAAGTACAAGATCTGAGTACTTCTGCTTTTACTCAAGTACAAGATGTGAGTACTTCTACTTTTACTCGAGTACAAGATGTGAGTACTTCTACTTTTACTCGAGTACAAGATCTGAGTACTTCTACTTTTACTCGAGTACAAGATCTGAGTACTTCTACTTTTACTCCAGTAGAAGACCTGAGTACTTCTACTTTTACTCAAGTACAAGATCTGAGTACTTCTACTTTTACTCAAGTACAAGATCTGAGTACTTCTACTTTTACTCAAGTACAAGATCTGAGTACTTCTACTTTTACTCAAGTACAATATCTGAGTACTTATACTTTTACTCGAGTACAAGATCTGAGTACTTCTCACACCTCTGGTTTTATACATGTCTTTTTTATTCTTGTACAAACGGCCAAAAACATGTGCATTAAGAGAAGATCGCTGCACTTTCAAAAATGATCCACATTTAAAAACTCAAATGGGCCAAAATGAAGAAACATCTTCACCACCTTTCTTCTCACTTATCATAGTTTCATGTTTGTATTTGTAACTTATTTTTTTGTTCACAGACCAAATACGCATCGATCAATTGGACCAAGAAATGTTAACAGGAAGTCATTTGACCATTTTTTGATATCTCTCTCACAGGCAAACAGCACCTAGATCAGACCTGGGAGTCCTAAATATATATATTAAAATGGGTAAATATGTGCAGAGAGAGGAGAGGGCTGAGTCTCACATGGAGGTCATGTTGGTGTTTCACACAGCAGAGCAGCAGAGAAGGTGAGCGGGGATTTGTTCACATGGGAGGGAGAGTTTGAGGGTATAAAACCTACAGGAGGTCATCCGGTCACTCCTGGAGAGATAATTAAAGAACAAAGACCTCGGCCTGGTGCTCAGGGGAGAGAACAGGGCATTTGGTGAAGGATTCTGAGTTGTAATCTCACTATCACTCATATGTAGGTGAGGAAATGTAAAGGTAAACAGAGGAGGAAGACACAGATTTCAGGACATCTGGACATAAAGTATTTCTGTGTATCGTGTTAATAATAATACATTTAATTTATATAGCGCACTTTAAAAACAACGTCATCTCAAGGTGCTTCACAATGCTACAGTATGAGGAGAAAATAAACTCAAATAAACTTAAATAAAAAGTTATCTAAGGAGCATATTGAATAAAATATGGTAATGTAAAAAAGGTTAAGAGTATAATCAGAATCAGAAACAGGTTTATTACCAATTAGCTAAGTACTAATTAGAGGGTTATTAAGGCAAAACGTAGATACGTTTGAATAACATCAACTCATACTTATCTTAAGAAAAAAGATACTACCTTCTTGTACCTTAATCAAAGAAACCTTTGTATGTAAAGGGCCACACACATCATCACCCACTGCCATGTTGTCTCAATACAAGCCAAATGCATGCATGATTGTTGTGCTTCAACACATTTGGAAACACTAGCATCCTGTTTCCCAGCTGGCATGAACATCTACTCACACCGTTTTCACATTTCCTCCACAGATCAGCTCTTTCTGAATACTGTAACGTGCTACAGATGTCAAGCATACATTTACACAACCTGATGAAGCTTATGTTTCCCAAGGAATACATGTCAATACTGTTAGGGAATCATTTGCTTAGGTATTCAACCTTCGACCCAGTTCATCGTTTTCTCCTCTCACTGTCTCCTTTCCCGTGGCATAGGTCTACGGCCTTGGGTATTGCTGCTATCTCTCTTAAGGAGGGGCAGCGTGGGTGCATTGTTGTTGCCAGTCTATGACAGAGCACAAGCCGCCATGAGGTAGTTTGTACTGTTCAGGGACGTAGGTTCCCTGGCGCACATTATTTTCTATGGACGAGAGCTCTAGTTAGATTCAGGGTCCATATTGCTTTAGTCTCACTGATGAAGAATGTTGATTATTACACTCTGAGTTCTTCAGAATTGGTTTGGCAACCGCTGTGTCAACTCGTGACACACCACCTGTCTTGTCAATTCTCTGGCCGTAACTCCAAATAAACCGTCAGTGTCAATGTCCCCAGAAGTGAAAAGGGTGCATACATATGTTAATGTTTATCTACTGAAGCACGTTTGATGATGTTTGCAGCTCTGTGAGGATAAAACTGCTCTGCTTCCTGTGCATTAAACTCTCTGTAAGAATGAGAGTAATCTGCCTAATGAGGAAAAGAGAGACTTTAGTTTGAAGTGGAAGATAAATGTTTTATATCCAGTTCAATATTGAAGACCATTACTGACAAATGGGAGACGTTTTAAAGCATTTAGGGTCCTTTACCCCAGATTTCCAATAATTAAAGTGAGATAAAGACTGATCAGCAACCGTTGATTCAAAGATAATTAGAGCATCAGGAATAATTATTACATACTTAAAGTGGACCTATCATGCTATATTTGAATAATATAGTGTAGGACCATACCTATATAAGGCATATTTATACTTTTTTTTTTTTCAAAATACCAAACAGATCATGCATTTTAGCCATGCCTCATTTTGCTCAATTTGACATTTTTTAGCTCTGTTTGTGTAAGGGCTGATTCTGTGAGAACAGCACCACCTACAGGCCTGGCATATGTACTACAGCGTCTCCAGCGCTTTCGAACGGCAATGGCCGTGGCTGTCTCCTCCTGATTGGTGGAGTTGGCCCAATAGCCGTAGCGCCACCGTCCTGACGTCAGGACAGTGTTCAAATCTGGATCAGTTTTTATCAGATCCGTTGCAGCCCCTTTTTTAGAGATTTGGGTATGGAGGAAAATAGAGAGGGTTGTGTTTTCTGACACTTGGTGAGTTCCCTGGAACACCGGGGACACATATTCATGTAGAAAAGACGTACAAAAGTGCATTTTGCATGATAGGTCCCCTTTAAGACACCACACTGCACATGCATTTATTTGCTTCTTTTTGGAACTATTACCATAAAAAGAGTCAGAATATTTATTTAAAATATGATGCATTCATTTATTTGTTGGTGTTTAATGTGATTGAATTATTTAGTAAAAATAGTACTGAATTGTTTGTATATCATGCTCATCACAGCATTAACAAAAAAAAACACTATCAAATCAAAGTTTATTTATATAGCCCAATATCACAAAGCACGTTCGTCTCAATGGGCTTTAAAGAATAACGAATGTCATAGATAGATGACAGTGTCAAATATAGTTACAATTACAAGAAAATTATAATTAAAAAACATGATAGAATGTGAAATACAAATGCAAATAAAATAAGATACAATACAACACAAATACAACACAAACACAATAAAAACAATAAAATTAAATACCATAACATGTAGGACTCAGGAGGACAAACATATGGACATCTAAAACCAGTTCTTACTATTAGCTTTATTGAACAGGAAATCTTCAACACACTCTTAACATTTTGGACACTGTCATTCAGAAAAAAATACAAATAATTCGTTTTACTTTCAACAATTCATCAACCTTTTGCAAAGCTGTCGCCTGTACGTTTGATTTGTCGTAAAGAAAGGAAGATTAAACGAGGCAGGACTGCAGTGACAGCTCTTTTTCTTTCTTTCTTTCTTCCACACCGGCTATAACTGAAGCAACGAGGTTAAGTGTCTGGTTGAGTTTAAAGAAAGAGAGATGAGCCTCTTACTCTGCAGAGACCATGACAGACCTGAATTACTATAAGAGCCTCTGAATCTGTGCTGTGAAATTGAAGGGAATTAAGACCTGGAGTTAAACGCCTATACATGTATGGTGAAGCTGGAGGAGGCCGGGTAGGAGGAACATGTCTAAACTTGACCCTGTTGGATTGGCCTAACCTTAACCACTCGGACTAGTGTGACTAAATGTAAGTCTCAGATCATGCGTATCAATTTTGGACACTCGATTAATAAAAATATCTAACCTTGACCCTATTGGATCGCCCTCAGCCTTACCACAGAAATGTAATCCATTACAATAACTACCGTAGCTACATGTCAAACAAACTTATCAGTAACCTAATCTGAGTCTCAAAATATCAAAGTACCCTTATTACTTTCGGGTAACCTCAATATCAAATGCAATGCGAATAGAAAACGAGAGAAAATAAACAACAATAAGATGTGTTTTTACTTTAGTTTCCGAGTATCAAAATATAAAAGTAACCTGATTACTTTCAGTTACTTGTGGGTAACCTTAATATCAAATGCAAACCAAATAAAGACAAGAGAAGATAAATAACGACAAGAAGTTTCTGTAACTTTAGAAAAGAAAAAAACAACATATTTCATATTAAAAATGTAGTTACAGCAATAGTTTACATATGCTGTTTAAGCTTAATACATTGATCAGAAGCATAGACTGTATTGTTGTTAAATAAATCACCTGTCCTACTACGTTAAAAAATAAATGTGTTTAAAATAAAGAAGAATCTAATTCACTCTACCTGTAATATACCCATCTTTACTTCAACATGTATCTGTAATCCTGCTAGTAATCCCAATTGTTTGTTATGTAATCGAATACAGGTAATCTCGTTACATGTAATACGTTACTAGTACCAGAGTGTAGGAATACTCTGTTACAGTAAAAGTCCTGCATTCAAAATGTTCCTCAAGTGAAAGTAGAAAAGTATTCTCATCAAAATATAGTGAAAGTAGCGACAGTAAAAGTAGTCATTGTGCAGATTGGTCCATTTCAGAATAATATATATGATATGTTTTATAATGATTGATCATGAAAGTGTTCTCAAAGCTGGTAAAGGTGCAGCTAGTTTGAATGACTTTGTATACTGCAGGGTAGCTTGTGGATTTACTCCAGGTGGAACTAAAGTCTGATTTAACACTTGATTATATTTCATATCATTCATCCAGATCTGTGAAGTAACTAAAGGTATTAAATACATGTAGTGGAGTACAAGTACATCATGTACCTCTGAACTGGAGTGGAGTAGAAGTACACAGTAGCATAAAATGAAAATACTCAAGTCACATACAAGTTTCTCCAAATTGTACTTAAGTAAATGTACTTAGTTACTTTGCACCACTGTCAACATGTATTGTAACTGTAATCCTGCTATAATCTCTATTTATTTTATGTAATGGAATACAGGTACCTTCTTTTTCGATCCTGATGACGTAATCTCGTGCAGGAGGAACTAAACCCCTTCCTCCTGCACGAAAGGAGGAGGAAGGGGTTTAGTTAGTAAGTGTCAGTTTCTGAGGGTGGGCTTTCTCGCTAAAGGTGTAAACGTGGACATGCTGTCAGGAAGTCGAGGGTTCACACGTTGGAGCAGGTGTTTGTGAGCGTGTTGTGGAGGACAGGTGATTCAGGAGGAGAGAGGGAGGAAGTGAGAGGCTGAGAGAGAGAGAGAGAGAGAGAGAGAGAGAGAGAGAGAGAGAGAGAGAGAGAGAGAGAGAGAGAGAGAGAGAGAGAGAGAGGCTGGAAGTGAGAGAGAGAGAGAGAGAGAGTCAAGGTCAGAGAGTAATTAGGCTTTTCTGTCAGACCAGGGAAACTGTCGAGCCTTGGGGATGAAAAGTGATTATATGGGAGTATGAGAGTAATTGAATTCTGTTGCAGAACCAGGATGGGATGGAAAAGGAAAGACATGATATCAGCAGAAGCTTCCAGTGCTGTTTCCATTATTTCAATTTCAAAACACATGCTAAATTATGTGGAAAAACACAGCAAAGCAGTCGAGAAAATAAGCTTTAGGATGTTTTCTACTGTGTGTTCGACAAAAACACAACAGAAATGCCTGATAAATTATACTCAGACGTTCTGTTCGGTGCTCAGTTGCCTTTGAAAATGACGTTTTTATGTGCCTCTGTTTTTATGAGCTGCACACAAACAATAGAAAGGATGTGTAAGCCGGAGGATGATCATATGTTCTGTGTCACACACTTAAAGGATGCACATGTGGTATAATGTCAAAGTGAAAATGTAACACTAATGAGTCACAGCAGAGATTCAATCATCTGTCGGGAGTTTAGTCACAGCTGCTAGAGAGGAAACAAAACAAACACATATAGGCTGTTTATGTCAAATGTCCTGAGGTTACGTTATGAGTAACATCACTGCATGTTGAGGCAAAGTGTAGCTTTCATTTCATACTGTGTGCAACACATTGCAGTCTCTGTACCCTTTGTAAATGCGTTATTTGTTAAACAATGTTTTATATATCAGATAAAAGTCATTGATTACAGAGACTGTGGTATTGCCACAGTGTTAAAACCCCAGTGATTACCTTACAATTAACTTTTCAACCATTGTTCCATTGTTTAGCATTCATACACCTCGTCCATTGTCCCGCTAATTGAGTCGTTTGATTGACAGTCGCCATTCAAGAAGATGCCTTTATTTCAATGGCAGTGAAGAAAGCAAGAGAGGGCTCTTACCATTGGCTGTGTCAGATGTCAATCCATCAACACACTTGTGGGCGGGGTCAACGGTCTCCAAGCTGTCACCATATAAAAATAGAAGAATATAGACCAGGGGTGTCAAACTCAATTTCATCACGGGCCACATCAGCATTATGGCTGCACTCAAAGGGCCGGTTGTAACTTTAAGACTATATAAAAATACTTATAGAAATATATATATATAAAATAATGTATTATATTACATTATTGCCTCTGCATTGGATTATTATCGGATAGGGTAATAACTTCATAATTAACTACGTCTGAAAGCAGAAGTCTGGGGCAAATAATTGCAAGTCTCTTCAGTGAGAATGTCACAAAATGATTTAAAAAGAAAAGCCAAATTCTGGAAAAGAAAGTCGAAATAAAAAAAAAAAAATGACATTTAAAAAAAAAAAGTAACATTTTGAAAAAAAGTAACATTTAAAAAAAAAAAATAGTCAAATTCTGAGAAAAGGGCACATTCTATGAAAAAAGGCATATTTAGAAGAAAAAATGTCAAATTCTGAGAAAAAAAGTCTAATTTGAGATGCATTGTGGGACATGGGCAACGTGCTTCTGTAAAGTAGCATGTAACCGTATAATGCACATGTAATATTCTTTGCAAGCTCTTGTGGGGCCACAGAAAAGGAAGTCACAGGCCGGATTTGGCCCCCGGGCCTTGAGTTTGACACACCTGATATAGATTATAATGGAAATATGATAAAGAAAAGGAGTACAGCTACAAAGAGTCTGAGAAAGTATTTATAGTATTTATTTATTCTCTGGAGAGAGTTCGATTTTGTGAGTTTTAGAGGTGAAAATGATTTGAAGGCATATCAATCTCAATCTCAATCTTTATTTCTTTATATAGCACATTTAAAACAACCTCAGTTGACCAAAGTGCTGTACAGGGAATAAATACAATATACAATAACACAATGGGAGTACAATTATAAAACAATAATTTAAAAAATGATAACTAGAAACATATAAAAACACATACAAATGTAAAAACGTTATGTTCAACTAGTATTAAAAGCCAGTGCAAAGAGGTGGGTTTTTAGCTGCAAGACTTTATTTATACGCTAGTATTTTAAATGGAAAGGTTTATCTGTTATGCTTATATGAACTGGTTCCCAAGCTAAATCCGTATGGGCCACCTACGCCCTACATTATTCCCCACTGGCACAAAACTGTTGGGATGCTCTTTTTGGTGGAATATAATGAAAACTAAGACAAAGAAATAAGGCGTTGCAGCGACAAAGAGTCTGGGAAAGTGTGTACTCAGGTGTGAAGCCAACTGAGCACACAAGGGATAGACTACATGCTAGACTTTATTCGTGGGCTGGTATTTCAAATGGAAATGTTTATTTTTTTTAAGGTTATATGGAGATTATATATCAAAATATATCTAAAGTACCTTTCGTTATCACATTGTCCCAAATGTGGCTTGTTGTCATCGGGTCACCCTACATTGAACCTTATGAGAAATGGCTTTGGTTATCAAACTGCACAATGTCTTCTTTGTTGTATAAACTCTTTATTAACAACGTAAAATAAATTGAGTAAGCCATGTGAAAGTGAAACACTAATGACTGTAATATTACCAAAAACCATCCAATGGGAATTAACGACGATGCAACCCACAATTAGCTCATAACAATAGAATGCAACTGATCTTACAAAGCATAAATAAATGATTTATTAACCACTAATAAAGCCATTACTTCATAAAAAGCTTTTAATTAGAAGTAGTAACAACAAAAATGGCAATGTCTCCTTCCCTTTTGTTCTTTAAACATCACTGACTTGGCCCTCTGAATTATTCAGTAATATTTCCTTATGTTTATCCAATATGTGTACTATCTTTGCCAGTTGTTGATACGTAATGTTAGAAATTGGATAAACGCCTCATAAATGCACCCTAGTTGCAGATATTGCTCCTTTCTCTCGGTTTGTTTCCAGACAGAAGCACATTATCAGGAGGCAAACGTCCCTGCTGGCAGATTAATGTCCGTATTGGTAAAGGTTTTATGGGCCAGTTAATCGCAGCTCAGTCCATAGACTGTCTAAATGTGTAAATAAGACATTGATCCCCCCCTCAGAGAGCCCCTTCAATAAATATGACTAATGAATTAGTAATGAGAGGAAATAGGCTTAGAAAGGAGGAATAAAGGGAGGGGGGTTGAAGGAATGAATACTCAACACAGCAGGAGGAAGAAGGGGAAAGTAGGAGAGGGACATGAAGCAGAAGGTTAGAAATGTTACTGCTATTGTTTTGCATTTCTCTTAAAACCGATAAGTGTTTTTCATTTGATGTCACACTCAGAGATGTCAAACGTACACACATCCTTTACTCAAGTAGAAGTACAGATACTCGTGTTTAAAAATACTCTGGTAAAAGTAGAAGTACTGACTAAACTTCTTTACTCAAGTAAAAGTAAAGAGGGCTTTGAAATGTACTTCAGTAAAAAGTACCCATACCTAGCAGCTGTTTTAAAGAGTACCTGACCTCCCTTTATATTAATAGAACAATAATGTCATTGTTAGCTAATGAATGTTTCCATGCTGAACAACGGCAACATGACAACGTTTTCATTGGTCCCTCTTCTTTAGAGAAGACCAGGAAATGATGGATACACGGATCCTGTTCAAATCAATAGGCACGCAATGACTCTAAATAATAATGATCACGCCACCAAACACACATTCAAACTAAAGGAACCAGCCTGTTTGGAAAATGTGAGAAGTAGAAAGTACAGGTATTTGTGCTCAACATGTAAGAAGTAGAAAGTACAGGTATTTGTGTTCAACATGTAAGAAGTAGAAAGTACAGGTATTTGGGTTCAAAATGTAAGAAGTAGAAAGTACAGGTATTTGTGTTCAAAATGTAAGAAGTAGAAAGTACAGGTATTTGTGTTCAACATGTAAGAAGTAGAAAGTACAGGTATTTGTGTTCAAAATGTAAGAAGTAGAAAGTACAGGTATTTGTGTTCAACATGTAAGAAGTAGAAAGTACAGGTATTTGTGCTCAACATGTAAGAAGTAGAAAGTACAGGTATTTGGGTTCAAAATGTAAGAAGTAGAAAGTACAGGTATTTGTGTTCAAAATGTAAGAAGTAGAAAGTACAGGTATTTGTGTTCAACATGTAAGAAGTAGAAAGTACAGGTATTTGGGTTCAACATGTAAGAAGTAGAAAGTACAGGTGTTTGTGTTCAAAATGTAAGAAGTAGAAAGTACAGGTATTTGTGTTCAACATGTAAGAAGTAGAAAGTACAGGTATTTGTGTTCAACATGTAAGAAGTAGAAAGTACAGGTATTTGTGTTCAACATGTAAGAAGTAGAAAGTACAGGTATTTGTGTTCAACATGTAAGAAGGAGAAAGTACAGGTATTTGTGTTCAAAATGTAAGAAGTAAAAAGTCGTCAGAAAAATAAGTAGTGGAGTAAAGTACTGATACCAGAACAATGTACTTAAGTACAGTAACAAAGTATTTGTACTCCACTACTTCCCACCTCTGCATTTAAGAGATGTTGCTCAATTATCCCAGTCCTCAGCTAACACAGCACGACAGGCTGGCATTTACTTTATTTACACCCACAGGACAGATCTGGTTATTTTCAACCTTATCTTTTCACACAGGCACATTTATTTTATTAATTATATGTCAGAATATGAGAATATAGTTGTTGTGGCTCTTGCTCTAATTCCAACTGCATCATTTTGTTCTTGTAAGACCAAAATTAGACATGTAAATGCTGTGATTAGTATGCGAAGACAGCAGATTGGAGACATCGCAACGTGTATTAATAAAATAGAATTGGAAAGTGATTAAACTCAGGTTGAACAGAACAAGAAGTACATGTTTAAGCTTAGTGGAGTAGTGGAGTAAAGTACTGATACCAGAAACATGTACTTAAGTACAGTAACAAAGTATTTGTACTCCACTACTTCCCACCTCTGGTCACACTTTAAGAAGCAATATTGCACCGTACGGTTTATTCAAATCACGCTGCTTCCCCTTGCGCTCCGTCAGGAATTGAAGCTGATTATATGAGTATAATTGAATCTCTCTGATATGCACCGCGTCCATTTCTGCTGCAGCGCCGCGATCGATAAAGCTAATGCTAATTTAATATGCACTTCATCACCCTGCTCATGAAACACTTTATCTTTGTCCACTATTATACACTCACTCTCACTGTCACCCCCCTTATTGTTTAGTCATATAACGTGAGGCCTGAGTGCTTATCTGTGCCTGTATTTTGCATGATTCAGAGTCCATATGCCCATGTTTCCTTTGCCGTATTTAAGTTAAAATAAGTAATAACTTGGAGAAAAAGGGTTGCTTTTAATGCATGCAACAACCCTCTTTTCTCTCCTGCTTCTACATGTAAATAATCTTTATTGGCACAATGGGAACAAGACATCTTATCAGCACAGTATTTCCTTTTTCTCTCTGGGTCACAGTATCTTTCTCCCCGAACAAACGCACTATATTTGCTTAGTCTCAACATTATGAGCAAATCTTCTCGTCATTTATTTTTGCCAATGTTCTCTTCACCCTCTTACTTATTATGTATGCATTGAAACCTGTTTAAAACTCGTCGAAATATTGGTTTCTTGGGCGAGGATTTGTCTCTTTTTTGAGGAGTTTCCATTCCTCTCTGACTAAGTGAAATTACTTCTCCACGAAACCTTGAAATGAATGCATTCCCTTCTAAACGGAGGGTTTTAGCGGGGGCGATTCCACTTTCCCAGCGTCTTATCTCAGTGGTGCATGTATGGGCTGAACCACAGGGTATACTGGGCCTGAAGGGTGTGTTACCAGTCAGGAGATCTTATTTCACTAAGCTCCACTGCTGGCTATTTCTTTATATTCACAGCTCCAGCTCAAGTGTAATGATCATCGAATGAAACAGGTTTATTTTTTTACATATTCCGGCTTTAATAGATATTGGACAATAAAGAGGCACATGAAAGAGGGAGCTGGTGGTGGAGATACACTCTGAACTGTTGACTTTAAAGGTCAACTATTGTGCAAAATCCACTTCTTCATGTCTCTTCTACATCAACATGTGTCCCCTCTTCTTCATGTCTCTTCTACATCAACATGTGTCCCCTCTTCTTCATGTCTCTTCTACATCAACATGTGTCCCCTCTTCTTCATGTCTCTTCTACATCAACATGTGTCCCCTCTTCTTCATGTCTCTTCTACATCAACATGTGTCCCCTCTTCTTCATGTCTCTTCTACATCAACATGTGTCCCCTCTTCTTCATGTCTCTTCTACATCAACATGTGTCCCCTCTTCTTCATGTCTCTTCTACATCAACATGTGTCCCCTCTTCCTCATGTCTCTTCTACATCAACATGTGTCCCCTCTTCTTCATGTCTCTTCTACATCACCATGTGTCCCCTCTTCTTCATGTCTCTTCTACATCAACATGTGTCCCCTCTGTGGAAAGAGACTCTGAAAGTTTCAGGAAAAAAGATTCTCTCTCTTTTTGTCCTGATCCATTTAAATAAAAACCTGTCTGAAAATGAGCTGATCAGATTTTGGACACTTTGTGATGTCATAACAATGTTTTGTCTTGTGTAACCATTAGCCAATCACCAACCAAGGTAACCCCCCCCCCCCCCCCCCCCCCACCTTATCACCTGAATCTCCTCCTAGAGCACCATTGAGTTCTTTGTAACCAAATCTCTCTCAGAGGGGCGTGGGGAGGGGCTCCTTATTTTCATCTAAAGTAACAGACAGAGAATCAGCACTTTGGAAACAGGGCTGAAACAGAGGGGATTATGGGTAATGCTGCAATGATCTGTTTGGTGTTTCAGCCAATCAGAGATGTTCTGTATATACCTGAGACCTGTGATATATTGATGAAAAACAGTATAAGAGGGGACCTTTAATGAAATGTATGATGTCATCAGTATAGGTCATGAGGAGTACTGAGTAAATGCCCCTGATAGAAGAAGTCTATTCAACAAAATCTCACGTTGTTGATAGCTTCATGTACTCCTGATTGAATTCTTGTTCACCACAGGTTGTTGAGCTGAGTTTCTTCACAGCTGAAACACCTGGAAGCAGAAACGACTGAATGAACCAACTCCCCTTGGACTATACATGACAAGCTTTAAAAGGAACCGCCATGCTCTCATTGTGCTGCACGACAAAGGAAGTCAACACAAAAGCATGTAGGAAAAAAAGCCCTGCACATTAAAGTGTTGAGGGGGGGCTATAGAAACATAGGAGAAATGGTTTTGTAATCCCACATCGTTGGTCAAAGATTTCTATAGCATAGCTTGTGTTTAAAAAAGAAAAAAGCATGGTTATTCTTTTTAAATTGTCCTTCAGATTTACCGTCAGCAATTAAAAACAAGGATACTCTAAACGCTCATGGACCA
Organism: Trematomus bernacchii; assembly: GCF_902827165.1. Taxonomy (NCBI): domain Eukaryota; kingdom Metazoa; phylum Chordata; class Actinopteri; order Perciformes; family Nototheniidae; genus Trematomus; species Trematomus bernacchii. The sequence continues at coordinate 3,983,559 of NW_022987668.1, read as the reverse complement.
CCGTAAAGCCTAAAGACAGAAATGGAGTTCTGTGCCACTTTTTTATAAGATTGAAAGCTGTAGGCAGCGTTGCAAAATAACACGCTTAGTTGTTAGAAATCCATCCATTTCAAGGTGATCTCCACTGCCCTGAAATGTCAACTGCTCTGCATGACACACAGATTACCATGGATTTACAATTTCATTTAAGGCATCCAAGGTTGTTTGTGAAATGATGCCCCTAATAAATTCCTCCGAAATCAATCCATGTTTATCCATCCCAACATCTGCCTGCCGTTTAGCTTTTTTATTTGACTTGTGTGCATGCTAAGAGCAGTGTAATCAAGTGTGTCATATTGCAGCGATAGCCTGAATCAGTTTGTTGGGAAAATACTGAATGTCCTCTTCCAATATGAGAGTAGCACATGATAACAAAGGTATCCCAACTGTAGCTGTGTACATGACAGGATGTATGATTACCTAGAAGAGCATCAGGACTGTTTGAGGCATATGATAGCTATGTGATTAACATGATGATTCAGCCTCTATGGAGATAGACATATGACAAGCATGATCATTTCTGACGTGGAGCTAATCTGAAGTAAACATTGAATACTGCTTTCTATTCCTCCATCTTGTGACTGTGTAACTCCCTCTCTTGGATATCAGCATGTGAAGGACACTGTTCAGGAACTAGTTGATGCTCTGTATGTGATGACTACTTCCATTCTTGAGAGGATCACAAATACATGGATCCTGAGATTGAAGCTCAATCCGGTTTAACACCGTTGATATGAGTTAACCCTCTGTAGGAGATAGCCTCGCAGCATCACACCCCCTCCATCAGCACCATCAGACACCCAATGTGACCCCTGATAAGCCCAATCTCCCCCCCCAGACGATGGAGTTGACCCCCAGCTTTGAGGCGGATACAGAACGCAGTTGATGGCTTCTGAGGGGTCAATAAATCAAATATCAGCTGACTGAACTGATCGGGGCTCTCATTGGAGGGGAGGAGGGGTCATAGTTCACGGGCGAGCGTTGGCCACATGCAGCAAGGAGAAATATATAATAATAATAATAATACGTTTATTTAGTATAGCACCATTCACAAAGTGCTTCACAAGAAAGAACAACAGTTCAAATGAAGACCACAGAAACATGAATACAATAACAACATGAGGCAGAAATGTAAGGTTAACATAAAAATAAAACACAGACCACGTAGAGTCCTGAAAAGAACAAATATAAGAACAGAACACATCACAAACATCTCAATTATAAACAAAAGCCAATGTAAAAAGATGGGTCTTCAGTTGTCAGATAGAGGGCATGAGAAAGAGGGTGAGCATGGGTGGGAAGGGGTTTACATCACAGCCAGTTATCAGTGTATCATTTAAGCCACAATCTGTCAGCGTTCTTGTGAATATATGTCAGTTCTCTGCACAAATATACCATGAGTCTTCATACCTGATGAGTATTGACTTCCATGAGCTCAGGCCAATCTCTGCGATCAGTTTGAGAAGCCGTAGGGCAGCTGTGATTCAGGGTTAAGATCAAGGTCGTATTTGTTATTGCAAAACGTAGATAGATTAGCTGCTGCTACGTGTTGTTCATGAGTCCGTGTGAGATGCAAAGGAAGCAACTCTTAAGATCTTACCCTCACCATAATGTTGCTTTATTGACAAGCCAATCATTGCTGTTTATTAAAAAATCATGCATTATCAAAGTTCTGTACGTTTTAATGTATTCACAGCTCTTGTCCTTTGTCATGAAGAGATAAGATAGTTATAACATATTTGTTGTATTTAAAAGAGTTTGCTGAATATACTAGATAATAGCCAGACCTATTTCTGCAAATCAAAGGATCATAGGACACTAAATACATAACACTAGTGTGCAAAGAAGTGGCGTTTTTGCCCACCACCAATAATACGTAGAAAATACCACATAGTAGTAGTTATGATAAATTGTTTATTTATATATTTTATTTAATGAGGCCTTCTGCTGTAAAATAGTTTTTGTATTAAAACTTACAGTGCTATGGAAACCTGCTTCAAGCCATAAGAGTTTTATAACCACTAGGAAAGCAATACCACTAAATAGCCTAGCATAATATGTTCGCAAAGTCTTACCAATTAATCTACCTTTCAGCTCTGGTTGTATCTGTTTCAATGCCTGAGAAAACATAAATACACTTCAGCCATTTTGGTTCAGAGCAGCTAGAATTTTGTGGATGAATCAAAACTTTTTTTAAACTTAAAAGACTACTGACTCCAGGAAACTACGTTGATGTCAGATTAAGATCAAATCATGCAGCAATAGTGGAATCAAACCAATAAACGCATGCTAACTGTATTAGGGCTAACACAGCCTCAGTGTTGAACAATATTTACCACAAAGCTGTCGGTAGCGTCAGGTTTTGGCAAAACCAAATCCTCCCTTTCTGATAACATTACATTACATTGCATTTAGCTGACACTTTTATCCAAAGCGACTTACAATAAGTGCATTCGACCAAGACGATACAAACTTGAAGAAAACAGAATCATATAAGTACAGCAGGTTTCATAGAACCAAAACATTTCAAGTGCTACTCAACTAGCTTTAGATAAGCCAGTCCTTTGTTAGTATATAAGTGCTTTGTTAGTCATTTTATTGCTCGAAGTGGAGTCGAAAGAGATGAGTTTTCAGTCTGCACCGGAAGATGTGTAAGCTTTCTGCTGTCCTGATGTCAATGGGGAGCTCATTCCATCCCTAAGTTATAAAGTTATGAGTTTAACCCTTAATACAGTTACCTCTACTCAATAAAGCTATTCTACACATGTTTAATTCAAAGTTGACCCTAGCCGCCAGTTAGTTCAGTTTTAAGGTTTCTGTCAAACTAATTGTCCCACATTTCTGCCTGAACAATACTGTAGCGGTTTTGAGATTAAAACCACAATTTTAATCAGATCAACTACAGAGCATTTATACAGAGTACACACACTGAAACAGAGAAGTCTAAAAACAGAGAAGTCTAAAAACAGAGAAGTCTAAAAACAGAGAAGTCTAAAAACAGAGAAGTCTAAAAACAGAGAAGTCTAAAAACAGAAAGTTACTCACACAATTTTAGAAGTCACCAGTTGTTGCACACTCGATTCAAACAAGTATTGAATGTCAGCCTGAGTGATAGTGTCTAAATACTGCAGACAGAACACATCAATACACGTCTCTGAATTAGTTCCATATGTTCTCTGAAATAAACAAGTTGTTAGCGCCATCGCTGCGGGCCAACGGTTTGATCTATCCGTGTCTGAGACGTAAAAATATAAACACGGACAAAAGCGTGACTCAGACAGAACACTCTCATCTATATAATGCCATTTTGTCTGTTTCACTGTTTCTTTTTTTATGCTCCGGCATGCATTGCTTTGTGATGTGAGCACAGGTTGTGATTGAGGTTTTTATGCAACTGTGTAAAAGCTATTAGATAGACACACACACTCATATGAAGAGAACGAAGGGAAAGGCCATGTAATAGGACTCCTGCTGAGGGGGAGATTGGTCTGGAAGCCTCTCTTCAAACCCCCCCGAGGATTTGGCCCCAGCGGGAACACACTGCAACACTTCACATGTTCTCCTTCCCATGCATAATGAATGCAACGATCACAAATCAATTTCATTCGGATTGACATCAGGCCACGGATAAGGGTTGCTGATGTTTGTCTCTGAAGCCATCAGTGAGAGAGAGGCGGAAATGGAAATGCTTCATACAGATTTGAAAAGGAGAGTTGTGAGAGATGGTAAAGAGATGCAGAGTACAGATTATTATTCAGTTAATTGATGACGACTGATTGTCGCTGACGTCTGCTCAGTTTCCTCCTGGGAATGCGTTAGCTCTGACCACGTCTCCCCTGACATCTTATGTTCTGTCCTATAAAACAGAAAGATAGATGGTGTGTTTCCTCTAAAGAGAGAACTTTTAGACATCTGATTACTTATCTTACTTTCTCCACTCAAGCAAAGCAGATTCTGAGTTGTTGAGAGATGATAAAACTGTGCCTAAAACGCCAGAAAGCTTTGCAAAATGTACTTAAAATAAAAAAAAATTGAATCCAAAGATAGGGATTTGTGTAGGATAAATACAATATATTAAATATCACATAATTGTACAGGTTTCATATGTCACCTCAAGTCACAGCGATGGTCAGAGGAAAGGAAATACAGTTAAATATACTTTTTTATTGTAATCTCTCATGTCTGAAATTATTATATTATTGCTTATTTATACAATAAAAGAAGACACCATTGTTCCACATAGGTTATTTTGGTGATAGCAAAGGATTAATAAGCAGAAATGTAAAACTAAAATCATACAATATCTGGGTAACCAATAAGGCTGCCTCCATGGCAAAGTATCTGCAAAGCATCGACAGACAATATCTTTCACTTCAGTTCACTCAACTTTAGCTATTTCTATAAAATCACCCACAACTCATTGCACATGATGTCAGATCACTTTTCCATTGTATTGAACTTCGCCATCCAATGTGTCCCAGTGATGCAGAATAGTTGCGTATAGAAGAAACATGCAGCAGACTCGAAACATTGATTTCAACCAGGGCCAACAACTATATGGCTCTGATTCATAGACTTGCATGCAATTTATTTCAGATTTGTCTTAAATGATTGGCTGTAAAGCTAAATATGTTTAAAGAGGACATATTATTTTCCTTTTCAGGTGTATATCAGTATGTAGTGTCTCTACTTTAAAGAGTCCTCTCCTGCTGATGTTCAGGTGTATATCAGTATGTAGCAGCGACGTGGAGGCAGGGGAGGCAGAGCCTCACCTGTCATACTCCAATGTAACGGAAAAACAATTAAAGAAAAACTAAATAATAATAATAATAATAATAATAAAATGTCTCCACTGATCTTGTGTAAATGTGATTTCTGTATGATTCCAATCGCTTTTTATAGTCAAAATCAGCAAATTTGCCGAGATCTGCTACGGGAGCGATGAGAAGTGAGGCAGGGATGTGCTCTGCCTCACGTAAGCCCACAGTAACTTGCTGGAGAGCGGGCACTAATGTAGCGCGGCCACTTATTTTGTGAGCGCGCTCAAGCCAGTTACTGTGGGGTGAGGTGAGGCACAGATGAGCTCTGCCTCACCTCAGAATGTGTCACCCCACAGAAACTGGCTGGAAAGCGGGCCCTAAGCGCATGCCTGTTACCATCTCACTGTAGGTCACCAATGTAATGTTTGTAGATCCGTTTATTACATTTATCCTCGCCATCCATAGTCTCTAAATAACTTATTTCACGTATATATGATATTTAGGCCCGCTGGTCTCATCGTACAACGGCAATGAAAAAAGCACCAGGAGAGGCAGCCATAACCTCTGCCGCACTGAAGGGGGCGCACGTGAGCCCACAGGTTCTTGTTGCTACTGTTATTCTACGCAGAGACGGTAGACGCAAACAACAAACTAGACTTTTGAAACTACAGGAAGATAGGGAGGACTTTTACAAAAAAGTAATAGAGATTGTTGTCCAGAAGGATAGCATGGACTTCATCTTCAAGTCAAGGTAAGACCACATTTGTAATGAAAATGGGATCTTACTAAGAAAGAACAATCCAATATTTAGATTTTGGGTATCCTTTTGTTGAACGGTCTGTTTAAAATTAATCGAAGCATCAGACTAAAAAAGCTTTTGAAAATAACAGAATATTTCGATTAAGGTCAAAATATAATATTTGTAAATCTGGCTCTGAAAGAGTCAGTGCCTCACCAGCCATGAACCTCACCGCACGTCACTGGTATGTAGTGTCTCTACTTTAAAGAGTCCTCTCCTGCTGATGTTCAGGTGTACATCAGTATGTAGTGTCTCTACTTTAAAGAGTCCTCTCCTGCTGATGTTCAGGTGTATATCAGTATGTAGTGTCTCTACTTTAAAGAGTCCTCTCCTGCTGATGTTCAGGTGTATATCAGTATGTAGTGTCTCTACTTTAAAGAGTCCTCTCCTGCTGATGTTCAGGTGTATATCAGTATGTAGTGTCTCTACTTTAAAGAGTCCTCTCCTGCTGATGTTCAGGTGTATATCAGTATGTAGTGTCTCTACTTTAAAGAGTCCTCTCCTGCTGATGTTCAGGTGTATATCAGTATGTAGTGTCTCTACTTTAAAGAGTCCTCTCCTGCTGATGTTCAGGTGTATATCAGTATGTAGTGTCTCTACCTTAAAGAGTCCTCTCCTGCTGATGTTCAGGTGTATATCAGTATGTAGTGTCTCTACTTTAAAGAGTCCTCTCCTGCTGATGTTCAGGTGTATATCAGTATGTAGTGTCTCTACTTTAAAGAGTCCTCTCCTGCTGATGTTCAGGTGTATATCAGTATGTAGTGTCTCTACTTTAAAGAGTCCTCTCCTGCTGATGTTCAGGTGTATATCAGTATGTAGTGTCTCTACTTTAAAGAGTCCTCTCCTGCTGATGTTCAGGTGTATATCAGTATGTAGTGTCTCTACATGTCTCCATGCTTTAATGTTCAAAAAGCTCTTTATTTTTCTCATACTGCCTGTGCTGCAGCACCTCTTTTCACCCTCTGTCTGAAACCAGAGCCCAGTCTGCTCTGATTGGTTAGCTGGCCGGCTCTGTTGTGATTGGTCAACCGCTTAGAGATGTCCCGCCCCTTAGCCTATCCCGTACAATGTGTTGGAGTGCTAGCCACTAGAAGTGCTAGCGTTAGGTAGTGATGTCACTATGTTTTGGAAGTAAACAAAGGAATCTTATGGAGGCGTTTCTGAAAATGTTGTGGTATCTTCTGAGCTAACATTAGCAGAGTACAGCACGTACTAGAATAGCATTTATTTGCCACTAGCTACTGAGGTTATACTGATGTGTGCTTGTTTGGTTTTCCATGATTTCAATAGCGAGTACAGAGCTTCATTCTTTAATGATGGTGTCGACTTGTGAGCATTGGTTTCGCCTTTGTAGTCGTGAAAACAAAACTTGAATCTGACCCAGTCTGTTTTGTTGTCACTTGATGGATCAGTATTTAAAGTTTCAGTGTTGAGAGTGTCATGCTGAGCACTGAGACTTTACACTGATGGGACACAATTATAATAATGAGAAGAGAGAGAAACCCCGTTTAGTCACTGTGGCAAACATTTAAAACTTAAATTCAAGGCACACAGTTTCAGAAGTGTCCCCTTCCTACAGCTTTAAATATGCATTACTGCATCTTCTTTTCTTTTGTCTGATCAGAGGTTTGCTCCAGGTCTTGAATGATGCAGCTGCATGTCTGAAAGGAGTGAAGCATGGTGGAGAAAAGAGAGAGGGTGAGGTAGACGAAGGCTAGAGAGGAAGATAGAGGTTAGAGACAGAAGGCAGGCTGGGAAACGTGACAAGCATGACCTCATCTGTCACATCCTCCATCCTCCATCCTCCATCCTCCATCCTCCATCCTCCATCCTCCATCCTAATAATAATAAAACATATTATAGCCATTAGATGTCTTTTTAAAACCAACATTTTCTACACTATACTAAAAAGCTAAAATAAATAAAACTATTTTTGGAGTGAAACCATCTTCATCCACACCCAGAGACCCTCACCGAAGACATGAACCTCACACACACACACACACACACACACACACACACACACACACACACACACACACACACACACACACACACACACACACACACACACACACACACACACACACACACACACACATGCGTTAAGCCTGTGTGTTTCCCTCAGTATTAGACAGGACTTAGTACACAGAATAATGGCGTCCTGGCTTCTTACACGAGACTAATCCACTTTCATGCCATGATACTCCGACGTGTCAAGCCTTGTTCGTCGTCCCTGCCTCATTAACGAAAGGAAGCATCAATTAATCTTCTTATTAATGATTCATGGACTCTATATGCTAATGCCGCTCTCTTGTGTCAGGAAATCCTGGCGGCCAAAGTCAACCCGTGCAGATTACATACTGTAGGATATATGTTCTCTTAAGTGGTCGTTTCTATCACCCTCTTTTCCTGGCGGTACTTCTCTGTACTTATGCATGCAGTATGCTGTATGATCTGTCATCACCTTGTCATGTAGACAACCTTCCCCTGCATGCAGTTTTGTAGGGATATTATGGTATGTTTTATAGATTCCCTCCTGTAGTCAGCGTGGCTCTCAGGCGTATCATATGGAGATCATGTTCAGCGATCAGTTTCTATAACAGGGTCCCAGGATAATACTGTGCATGCAGAGATACATGAAATTACATTAGAAAAACACAGTATTTATCAGAAGGCAACAGATAGGCCTGCATCGCAACTGCATATTGCTGTGATGTTTTACAGTTTGAGTATATTTATCTTCTAAATTAAGCTAAACAAATTAAAATAAAAAAAAACCCGACATATTTTCTTTTGTGGTGACCAAACACATTAGGCATTAAAATGTTTAAAAATATACATAAATAGAATAAAATATAAAGACAATAAATAATACCTGTGTAACAAATACATTTACATACATAAATAATGTTGTCAGAACGTAACCCTAACCCTAACCCTACACAAACTGGAGGAATATCTAGTGTTTGGTCCGAATTGTTTCTTCTTAAGAACAATAAATATATTGATTATGAAAACAATTTAATTAAATGAAACATATATGCAGGATGAAGATTATTTACGAATTGTATATGAGAAAACAATCTATATTTTAAAATGAGTTTATAAAAAGTAAAAACCCATTTAATCAAATATTTAAAGATAACAATAACATATTTTAAGTTGTACAAACAAGAATATATCTTATAGTGTCATGAACCCATTGCTCCTTTTTATTTTCCCCAGTTCTGTGTTTCCAATCGTAAAATATGTAATAATATATTTGGTGCTTTTGGCTGCAGACCTCTTTAACCTCTTGTTGATCAATGTGTTAACAGGAAGAGAAACACTTTGATTAGAAGCTCAAACTGTGATTATGTGAAGAGCCCTGGCAAGTATTACCAGATGAACTCAGAGTAAACATGATTAAGACCACTTGTCAATGTTCTCAATTACAAGTACCTCGACAAGTACTCTGATTCCTTTCTGAGCATACACAGGAAGTAGAGCAAACCAGATGCAACGTGTCACACACATTAACATCAGCAGATTCATTAATGCAATAAAACCAAACCCCCCCCTTCTCTTATTTTGTTATGCTAATCACATTTCTGCAGGCTACCTCCCAATCTATCTGAACACTAACCAGATTATCACACACATCATGCAACACTTGGGGAATCCAGTTAGTGGGAACCATGTTAACATTAAAATCTCCTTTTTCACAGTAATCAGCGGTGTGTTACAGCATGTCAATATTATCTCAAAAAGGCCTACAACCAGGGTTCGAGTTATGTGGGAGCCAATAGGAGCTGAGCTCCCACAAGGAGGGGTCTGAGCTCCCATGGACGCAGTGAAATCATACATCTGTGGGGGTCGCTAATACATTACCAACAACCATTATTTTAATCACAAATAATGCATGTGTCAATGTAATGAGTATTATCTACGTTAACGAGGTAAATAGGCTAAAAGAAAAACATGTTTTCCAAAAGAACTACGCATCTCTTGAATGACAATATGCCTGCACTTCACCTCCAAGGTGAGCAACACATTATTGCGCAATCTATGCCTGTGAGCGTGCTGCACGAGCCGAGATGATGTGTTATGTGGCATGCGTAGTTTAACCTTTTCATACTTAAGTTTGTAGCACGTAGAGGGCTGCTGTGTGTGTGTGTGTGTGCGTGTGTGTGTGTGTGTGTGTGTGTGTGTGTGTGTGTGTGTGTGTGTGTGTGTGTGTGTGTGTGTGTGTGTGTGTGTGTGTGTGTGTGTGTGTGTGTGTGTGTGTGTGCGCACACGTTAGTTTTAAAGACCCCCATAGATCTCAGTTTATAACCCTAACCCTGGGTACAACCATATGGGTGTGCATCAAAATCCTACATACAAGATTAGTGGATCGATGTGAAATAAGAGCTCCTGGTATCTTCAGGTCACATGTATTAAATTGCACATTAATGAAATGTCAGTTGAAGGAATTAAAGCATTTAGTCATAAAAGAAAGCGACCACATGTCTGTCATTGGCCTTTGGTGATATAGACTTTTAAAATGAATCACACAAGGCCCGTCTGATTAAAAAAAATAGCAAATATCCGTCACACACAGATACACATGTGGTGCAAATCACTGTGTAAATTGTAATGGTGTTTACTGGGAGCCACAAGTGAGGGATTTACAGAATTCAAGCTACAATAATAAACAAATAAGTAGCCTTTCATGCTTGACACAGCCCAAAGTGTACAGAGTATGACAAAACAATCACATAATTAAAATATGGTGGGGTAGTGTTGGTCTAATGGATAGTGAGGTGGGCTGAGGATCGGAAGGTCGTGAGTTCAAATCCCACCTGGAACACCACCACTAGTGTGCCCTTGAGTAAGGCACTTAGCCCTCAGTTACTCCAGGGAGAATGTCATTGTAAGTCGATTTGGATAAAAGCGTCAGCTAAATGAAATGTAATGTAATATGTAAAAACAATTAACAATAATACATGAACAGTAATACCACTAAAAATGATAAGCCAAATTAAGAACATAGGTCTTTAATTTAATTTAACTCACATGTGCAGAGGACCTACGAGCTGTCCATGGTGATCAATCTAGAAAGAGCTGCTGCTTTATGTGATGATGAGCTGAAAACACAAAGTCAAGAGAAGGTGCACGTCATGTTTTATGATGGCAATGTGTTTGGTACCCAACATCACAATTGATCATTGCATTTTAAAGAGGTCATATTGTGATTGTGTGGGTTTTCCCTTCCTGTAGTGTTATATAGATTGTTGTGGTCTGCAAAGGCTATAATCCAAAATGGCTCCAGAGGCTGTAGCAGTTAGGGCTGTCCCGAATACCATTTTTCGGGCTCCGGATATTCGGTAGTAATCGGCCCGCGCGGGGGGGGGGGGGGGGGTGTGCGCGTAGTAATCAGCAGCGAACCGCTTCAACACGTGTATTTCGGTGTATTCGCAGCATTCATTTTGTTATTCTACAGTATTGTTGTTTTATAGTTATTTGTTAATGTAACCCAATTTGTGTTCTTTGAAATTGAAAAGGATATTGCATTGTGTTTGTTACTTTCGTTGCAGTTGTATATCTCTTAAGTGTAATTTGGCTTGGCTTCCTATTTTGTATGGACATGCTTTTATTATTATGCTTTTATTATTAGGAGTGTTAGCGCTGTTGACAGGAAGTTGTTGTTGCTATGGAAACAACGTGACAGAGATTAACGGAGAAAAGTAATATCTACATATAAAGACGGAGAAAGTAAACGATAATGTTTCTGGTTAAGTGTTAGCACCCCCCGAAGAGGCACAAGCTCTTACGTTGATATTGGAGATTTCAATCAATTCAATTTGAAAAAGAAACGGGAACAAAACCGAAAAAAAACCCAAAACGAATATCCGAATAACGAAATTGAAACCTGAATAGTACTCCAACGAAGTACAGCCCTAGTAGCAGTATGAGAAAAATAGGGCTTTTTGAACATTAAAGCATGGAGACATGTCCCAGTAGCGTCACAAAATACACATGAACCTGCAAATGAGCATATGTCCTCTTTGAACTAAAATAGGATTTAATACTTTGGTAGTTTCACATAACAAAATGCATTTAGTGATTCAGTCACTTGTGCATGTCATTTCTCTGCTTTTAGTCGGTTAGTTACCGACTAAAAGCAGCCATTCCATAACTATAGAAGTGGCAACCAATCTATAAAGTCCTGTTTGGAAAATTCACAAGTTTCATAAATGGTACCACGGACAAATGCTTTTGTCATAAAAATGAACATTTTTCATTTAACTGCTTAAGATAGTTTTATTCCTTGTGGAAATAATTATTGTTATAGCTGTTCTACAGTATTTGCTGCATATACATATGTTTACAAAATAGTTATTTGTGTTTCCTTGGGATTGAATCGAGTGTTGAAAGACTTGGCCAGCTTTGTAGGTCACATCATTCAAAAGAAATGTCAAAAAAACTGTAAAGATAGACTGTACCTTGCATGCATTTGATTTGAGCGTGAGGAGCCCGAGCGCTTAGATTTTTGCCAAGTAGGATAGAGCAGATGCACGGGGAATGTGACCTGGTTAATTTGGGGCTGGCACATTGAGCTGGTTGCGTAACACAGGACTGACACACTCACTGAGAGGAGGAGAAATGGGTCGTACAGTACAGATGAATCTCATTATGTGACAGAAGCCTGCGAGTAAACACAGGTACGAACACAACGAATCCCCCGGGGCTGCAACCCTGCACGTTTTAACGAGAACACACACACACACACACACACACACCATCATCATCGGCGGTCACTCGTAGTCGAGTATGACTGTCCTCCTTCTTGGTCCCTGTGGGTCTTCAGGTGGGCATAGAGGCCGATTCTGGACCCGATTATTCTTGTGCAGTGTGGACAGGGGAATGTAGTGGTGGAGGGTTTGGGTTGGACCTGTTTGATGGTTGCTCTCTCCTGGTAAAAGTAGAAGTACTGACTAAACTTCTTTACTCAAGTAAAAGTAAAGAAGTATGGGCTTCGAAATGTACTTAAGTAAAAAGTACCCATAACTAGCAGCTGTTTTAAAGAGTACCTGACCTCCCTTTATATTAATAGAACAATAATGTCATTGTTAGCTAATGAATGTTTCCATGCTGAACAACGGCAACATGACAACGTTTTCATTGGTCCCTCTTCTTTAGAGAAGACCAGGAAATGATGGATACACGGATCGTGTTCAAATCAATAGGCACGCAATGACTCTAAATAATAATGATCACACCACCAAACACACATTCAAACTAAAGGAACCAGCCTGTTTGGGAAATGTAAGAAGTAGAAAGTACAGGTATTTGGGTTCAACATGTAAGAAGTAGAAAGTACAGGTATTTGTGTTCAAAATGTAAGAAGTAAAAGTAAAAAGTCGTCAGAAAAATAAGTACTGATACCAGAAATATGTACTTAAGAACAGTAACGAAGTATTTGTACTCCACTACTTCCCCTGGTCGTGGTTGTATTCGGTTCATGAGCAGCGTTAAAGTGAGGACCCAGTTTGTTCCTTGGCCGTTCCCTCTGACATTAGCATGCAAATCAGCACCTGCAGCCCCTGTCCTGCTGCATAATCCCCTCCACTGAGAGGGTTTACCAACACACACATCATACACACACAAAGAGAGGATTTTCATGATCTGCATCTTTGTAACATGATCTCTTTTGCGTGGTCACGTGACGCCTCCTTGATCTTCCCATTGGCTGGCAGTGTTTGTCCTCCCAAGGCTCAACAGGGAAGTCTTTAATGTTCCTCCTCTGTTTGATAGGATAAGAGACGAAGCTACTGGCAAACATGCCCATATGTGTCGCTTTGATCCAATCATATATGCATTATGTTTGTGGCATACTGTACATGCATATGTGATGTGACAATGGGAAGCAGATGATATTCAGCTGAGGAGATATAAGCACTGCTGTGTGATCTGATAAGGCCTGTGATGTTTCACCAATGCTTAACTCGTGTGCTTTGTGCAAATCTGGATCTCTTGCATCACGTCTTTCAAAGCAAGTCAAGTTCAAATGTGTTTCATTGATTCAAATACACACGTGTCTCCTGGGCTTAGGCTCAAACATACAGTATAACATGGAAAAACAAAAAGCAATAGTGCCCTGAGAGGCCAGGGTACTGAATAAGTGCAGGTGTGGTTAAAAACAATAAATGTTATGCAACAAAAATACATGAATAACTGAAAACACATCGTAAATTCACAGCGACACAACAAAGCAACACTAGCAATAACATTCATTTAGGACGGAAATAAAGAGAAGGACCATTAACAACCTGTTAAAAAAGAACAAAAAACAAAGATGGGTGTCAAACACAGGCAGTGGAAGAGGCTAAGAGAGGTTTTGGATCAGCATTATTTGTTTTGGTTAAATTATATATATATATAATGAACACATGATGTATGGCCCTAATGTTATATGGCCCCTTTCTTTGAGTAAAAGACTAAATGCAATAAAATAGTTACATTTACCAGACTTTTCTGCGCACTGCACATACTGTAGTTCCTTGATCTTCCATAGCAACGGTCGGTTCTCCTTAGCAACAGTCTGCTCGTGAATCATAACAGACCTCTGGAATGTCTAAATTGACCAATCAGATTCAAGTATTCAACTAAACCATATAATAGTTTGTTTTGATTCCTATTTCTCTCTTAGTTGTCTGTTCTGCTTCAGTCTTCATTGTTAAAGCTTATAAAGTAAGGATCTCAGTGAGATTTTGACATATTTTAAGTTGAGTAAAGTTAGGTTGAAAGCATTACTGGGAGTTATGAAAAGAGGTAAAACAAGGAGGTCGTTTTGCTTCATAAATGTGTGTTTCCTCGGCGAGTCAAAGGCCTTAAACCTTTTCTCTGAAGCCAAGTTAAAGAGCACAGTTTCATCATAAAACCCAGAGAGGCACTCCTTGCACTTTTGTCCATATAAATAATAAAGCATGTCTTGCTTTCTGAGCCCAAAAGCATTTAGCTGCAGGATCAGCAGTTCATCGATGAAGATGGGAAGATTTAAGCAATATGAGGCAACTGGGAAAACACGCTTTGAGCCCTTAGAACATTTTCCTAGTGAATATAAAGCTTCTAATATATTCTTAGACCTTCACCTCCATTCGTGAGATGATGCATATGATCATGTGCCAGGTGTAGCTTGCAGGGAAGAACACACATGACGGTTTCTATTTAATTTGGTACATTTTAGCACTTCCAATTGCATGCAAATGACATGTTTCTTTCACAC
>NW_022987668.1:3953708-3966208 GCF_902827165.1 Trematomus bernacchii | reverse complement strand
TCACTCTTAACACACACATGCCCACATCCAGAACACCCACACACACACACACACACACACACACACACACACACACACACACACACACTGACATACAAAGTGAGGGCAGGCAGGTGGTTTCTATGGTAACCGTGTGAAGGTGGCTGGGGAGTGTGAATGCACTGTAGAGACTTCCAGAGTCGAGAGGGAGAGAATATGAAAGAAGAAATATATATATATGTATATAAAGTTCCCCAAAGACCTTGTATTTCTCAGCAGAAATCCAAACAGCCAGCCGCAGAAAGACAGAAAAACAAAAGATAAAGCGTAAAGAAAGAAGCAAAAAGCACCAACAAATCAGACCAATCTAGCTCGCTGATGTGATGGAAGAAAACTGTGAATTATAAGGGAAGTGATTTATTTCAAGGCCCGCTGCCTGATGGTGGAAATGGGAGAATTGAAAAGCCATTAGAGATGAAAACATCAAGGAGAGGTTGAATGGACCAATTACTGAGGGGGGGGGGGGCGGGGTTTACTGCTGGGCGCTGTCCAATGTAACCTTGATGGATGATTAGCTGGATCCACTTGAATGGAAATGTACAGAGTCTGACTTCCTGTGCTGTGTCAGGTGTTTGTGCATACAGTACAGGGAAGTGCTTTCTGTGAGGAATAGAAATGAGCTGCAGTGGTTCTTCAGAAAGAGCCTCACATGCATTCAAACCCATAGAAGCTGTGTGTGTATGGCTGTGGGTGTGTGTACGGCTGTTAATGAGATGAAGACAACTCCATTACTATTCATATCTACTCTAGATCTAAATAGAATATAATATGGAGGGATTAAACCCTCTTTAATGATCACACAGCGCACAGTGAAATGTGTTCTCTGCATCTAACCCATCCTAGCACCAGGAGTCTAGTACCAGGAGCAGTGAGCAGCTATTGTACAGCGCCCGGGGAGCAATGGGAGTAAGGGGGGGAAGGGGGTTGTCCGGTGCCTTGCTCAAGGGCACCACGGCAGGGCAGGAGGTGAACTGGGACATCTCCAAGTAGCAGTCCATACTCCATACTTTAGGTCTGGTCGGGGACTTGAACCGGTGACCCTACGGCTCACAGTCCAAGCCCCTACTGACTGAGCCACTGCCGGAGGTATTTAAAAGTATGGTTTATAACATGTCTGCATTAAAATGTCTTAAAAACAACTAAGTTCTATTTTTGTGGACTTGTATTCTTACATATCTCTTCTTGCACTATTTCTATTTTATTTGTATTTACTTGCACACCTCATAACATCCTCTTGCACTCGTTGTATGTCCTATATATATTCATGTTGCTCTGTTGGAGGAGCCTGTGACTTCAGTTTTTCATTGCCATATCTAGACTGTAGGTAATGTGCACATGACAATAAAGCCTTGAATCTTGAATCTTGAAAACATTAGCCTGAATGTTTCCAACCATTTTAAAATAAGTAGGAAGTAGTAACTTTAATCAAGGTGTTTCATTTAGTCTCCTTTCATGGCAACGTGAGCGTCAGAGCAAGAAGGAGTCATATATTACATTTTCAAGCAGTTTCAAACCACGTTTTTACAATAAAATATTCAGATATGTTTTATGTATACATACCATATTAATAATGTTTCTAATAGAAAGTCTGACTCTTTAGTTATCAGAGAAACAAGCTGAGATGTTAGAGAAAGTCGGATAAGCTTAAATAGAAAATAGACCCGTGAGGTGGGGTTTTATTTTAAGAATAATATTATCAAAAAAAATTTAAACTGAAAGAGAAAAGCTGTCCTTTTTGTTGTAATTGGTCTTCTTTGATGGCAACAAGCACTTTGAGTATACTTCAATGTTGTCTTTGTGTGCCAGAAGCTGTCATAAAATACATTTCTGTCCAGTTTTAGGACACATTTTTAAGATTTACTTGATCATTTATTTTATATATTTTAACAAGGTGAAGGATTTTGTAATTGGATGACTACTTATTTGGTTATCAGAGAAAAAAGCAGAGCAAACATTCAAACATCATCATAGAAACATTGATTTGTATTATCGTGAAACAGCCTTTTCAAGTACCTTATTGGGTTAGTGAAGAACATCTTAAAGGGGACCTATCATGCAAAATGCACTTTTGTACGTCTTTTCTACATGAATATGTGTCCCCGGTGTTCCAGGGAACTCACCAAGTGTCAGAAAACACAACCCTCTCTATTTTCCTCCATACCCAAATCTCTAAAAAAGGGGCTGCAACGGATCTGATAAAAACTGATCCAGATTTGAACACTGTCCTGACGTCAGGACGGTGGCGCTACGGCTATTGGGCCAATCAGGAGGAGACAGCCACGGCCATTGCCGTATGAAAGCGCTGGAGACGCGGTAGTACATATGCCAGGCCTGTAGATGGTGCTGTTCTTACAGAATCAGCCCTTGCAAAAACAGAGCTAAAAAATGTCAAATTGAGCAAAATGAGGCATGGCTAAAATGCATGATCTGTTTGGTATTTTGAAAAAAAAAAGTATAAATATGCCTTATATAGGTATGGTCCTACACTATATTATTCAAATATAGCATGATAGGTCCACTTTAACTAAGAGAAGCTTACAATGAATTCCCATTATCCAATGCTACTTTAAAACCCCACCAAACTCCATCTTTTGTTGTGGTTTTGATTGAAAAGCAGCTACAGTATGGTTACATGGTTTCATTATAGTCAGAGAGTGGCGGTTTCCTGCTGGATTTATTGCTAAAAGAAATATACGAAACAACAGTCCTAGTTTAAATGTTGGTGAGAAGCTTTGACAGCCAAAATGAGTTAGCTGTCTACAAAACTAAAACTCCTTTAATTTGAGAAATCTAAAGTAAAAATCACCTTGTTGTGTTGAATTATTGTTTTCTCACTAACTTAAAATCCTCAGTTCTGTTATTAGCTGTTTTTAAAATCTGGTCAGCAGTAACAATAAATCAAGCGTGAAAAGCCTTATGTCCTCCTAATGGCTCCAATTTGTGTTTATGACATTAAATGAATTTCCACGCCGTTGTTTGGCTTTCTCTGACGTACATTAGCTTAAAAACAAATGCTCTTTCTGTAATATCCCGACACTGAGTCAAAATTCAGAGTTTGTTTTCCTATTAAGGAGCTTTAATGCAATTAGCCACAATTTTTAAAGTAGCTTTTCTGCTTTGCTAATAGTGTTCACAAGTGTCTCTATATACGTGTGTGTGTGTGTGTGTGTGTGTGTGTGTGTGTGTGTGTGTGTGTGTGTGTGTGTGTGTGTGTGTGTGTGTGTGTGTGTGTGTGTGTGTGTGTGTGTGTGTGTGTGTGTGTGTGTGTGTGTGTGTGTGTGTGTGTGTGTGTGTGTGTGTGTGTGTGTGTGTGTGTGTGTGTGTAAGAGGACTTAGCGTCGATGCTGTCACACCCCAAGCCTCGCTCTGTCATATCACTGCCAAACCCCTCAGCAGCTGGCGGCTCGTCCTTACACACACACACACACACACACACACACACACACACACACACACACACACACACACACACCCACACACACACACACACACTATTTTCTCCTTCTATCCCCTTATTCTATCAAACCTCCCTCATTTTCTCTCTTTCTGGACGCCTGTGATATCTTCGGTTCCCAGTTGCTTAATTCACTTTTATGCATCCATGCTGTGTGTGTGTGTGTGTGTGTGTGTGTGTGTGTGTGTGTGTGTGTGTGTGTGTGTGTGTGTGTGTGTGTGTGTGTGTGTGTGTGTGTGTGTGTGTGTGTGTGTGTGTGTGTGTGTGTGTGTGTGTGTGTGTGTGTGTGTGTGTGGCAGAGGGCCTAAAGCCTCGCTCTGCCCATTAAGTTGATCAGGGAGTGGAGGCATGGTGATGGTTTTGGGGGGTAATGTGGGCTCTGAACAGCTCTGATAAAACAGGGCCTGGTCACAATTTGTGGTGAAAACACAAACTGATGTAACTTTCTGTAACAACGGTTTATAATCAGCTTCTCTGGGACTAAAAATTATACATAATAGTTTTAATAAAGCACCAGAAATCTTGCATGTCGTTGTCTTTTAGATTCAATAACTTCTTAATGGAGGTTTAATAACTTCCTGTTGAAGGACTAATAATAACTTCCTGTTTGAGGGTTTATTTCTTCCCCATGGTGCTATTGGAAGTTGGTATTCGGAGGGTTTAGGTGTTTAAAACTGAGCCCCCATGTGTCTCTTTCTCCTATATCCATATTCAAAAACCCACTCACCATCTCCTGTGTTTTTCTGACCTTGATGCTAAGTCATTTTGCTCTTTGGGGGAATATTTGCTCCTCCGTTGCTGGAGTTAATATCCCATCTTCCATCTTAATAAGTGAGAAATGTATATAAATCCAGTTGCAGTGCAAACATGCCCACCAAGGACCCCCAAACATCCGTAACTTAATCACCCTTTTTATTAGCGCTCTTCACACTGCATATAAGACTATTTCACAACAGGGTGGCGAGCGATGGTTTCACACATACATCCTTTGATTTAATAACACTTTATTTAAAGGGGACCTATCATGCAAAATGCACTTTTGTACGTCTTTTATACATGAATATGTGTCCCCGGTGTTCCAGGGAACTCACCAAGTGTCAGAAAACATAACCCTCTCTATTTTCCTCCATACCCAAATCTCTAAAAAAGGGGCTGCAACGGATCTGATAAAAACTGATCCAGATTTGAACACTGTCCTGACGTCAGGACGGTGGCGCTACGGCTATTGGGCCAACTCCACCAATCAGGAGGAGACAGCCACGGCCTTTGCCGTTCGAAAGCGCTGGAGATGCTGTAGTACATATGCCAGGCCTCTAGATGGTGCTGTTCTCACTGAATCAACCCTTGCAAAAACAGGGCTAAAAAAGTGCAAATTGAGCAAAATGAGGCATGGCTAAAATGCATGATCTGTTTGGTATTTTGAAAAAAAAAAAGTATAAATATGCCTTATATAGGTATGGTCCTACACTATATTATTATAATATAGCATGATAGGTCCACTTTAAGTAATTCAAGTTGGAAGATGTTATTTTGCAGTGAGTAATGTCTCCATTCTGGCGTGACATTCACAGAGGCATACTACTGGAGGTTGATGATATTATCATGTGTTTGAATTTGTATTTAACTTATTAAGTAGGTAACACTTTATTTATATAGCACCTGTTATTCTATACAGGCCAAAAAGTGCTTCAGAAAACACTAATGCTTAGTGTGAAGTGAATACAAGAAAAAACAATAATAGAAAAACCATACAAACCCAACACACAAGCACAGACAGAATATATGACTAAAACGTTCATTGGTTTGTCATTTTAGACATTTAGGAAGTGATGAATGCATTATATATATATGCAAAAATCCCAGCCTATTGAATGCATGTTACTGAGGAATGCATACAGCGTTAAGGGTACATTCTAATAGATAAGAGGCACTTTAAATGTCCATTTATTACCTCTTGTTATATATTTATTACCTTTTTGTCAAATAAAAACTCTACACATGAGAGGTCTTAACAAGTCCATGCAGTTCCAAGTATTCAAGACACATGAAACTTTAAAAATATCTTAAAAAGAGGATCAGATAGAGTTTGTGTATCGCCCCGGATGATCAAAGCAGTCTTTTTGCTCTGATCATGTACAGTAGTGGGTCATAATTACTGTGAGATTAAAGTGTTTTTTGACATGAGATGGAGAGTTACAGCTCATTAACAGAAGACGCATTACACTGATGTCAGTCGTGGTGTTATATCTCTACTGGGGGATTTTTACAAACCACATTTTGGGTTTCCCATCCTTAAAGAAAAAATTGCAAGTGGAGCCTCGCAGCGGCGAAACCGTACCGCGCCACACTAATTGCGCCGCATATGCGCATAGGTGCGCTGCCTTTTCGGCTCAGTTGAGGCACCTTCCGCAAGATGAGGCCCCCTCCGCAAGATGAGGCCCACTCCGCGAGGTGAGGCCCCACGCAGTCTGCATGATCAGCCTGTAGGGACGGCCCTGGCTAGATGTCCCACTTTCTTCCCAAACTAGTTACTACAACTCTTTTCAATGTAAGGTAGCATTAACAGGTTCGTTTTTTTATACCTAAACAAACCAAAACAACTAGCTACAGTAAAAGCGGCTTAAATTGCAGATGAATTCATCCCTCTTTTAAAAAAACAATGAATGAACAACGTCTTGGGATTGGCTTCCATGAGTCTATTTTGCCATTTGGTCCGAACATTTTGAGCTATAAAGACCTCTAAGAAAAACGTCCTTAGATATTATTGCCTTCTGAATTATGGATCACAATAAACAACTAGCTGATTGTAAACTATTTTCCTTTAAAGCTGGTTTGTTTGTATTAAATAAAATAAGCTTCACTTTACCCCCAAATTAGTTCGTTTTTGTACCAAAACAAGCCAAAACAGCTAGCTCTAAGAGGCTTAAAGGAGCTGTATAAAGTTTCAAAGTCGAATGAAAATGTTCAACACCTTTAACATTACACACAACCTTTTTAATGCAGAGTTAATATAAAATATATTGATTGGCAAATCTTTGAGTCATTACAGTTTAGGAGGAGCTATATGTGTTGTATGAGTCCGTATTTGTGTGGCACATTATGCAATATATAGATCAAACTCTGCATTAAGTCAGTATTTAGTTCTACATGTACGACCTTGGAGTGTGTGTTGTGTTTGTTCTAGTGTGTGTGTGTGTGTGTGTGTGTGTGTGTGTGTGTGTGTGTGTGTGTGTGTGTGTGTGTGTGTGTGTGTGTGTGTGTGTGTGTGTGTGTGTGTGTGTGTGTGTGTGTGTGTGTGTGTGTGTGTGTGTGTGTGTGTGTGTGTGTGTGTGTGTGTGTGTGTGTGTGTGTGTGTGTGTAGGTTCTGTCCCAGGATAAGATCTGCTCATTTATTATTCAATTAAAGATCGCTGAGGTCACGGCAGATCATTAGCTATGGAGGTTATTTCAAAGCAGGCAGACAGACAGAGAGATAGAGGAAGGCAAGAGCAGAAAGACACAGAAAAATAGACAAATGCATCGATTCAGTTATTGATTTATGGTTTCGTTATTTTGCCTGCTCTTCTTTTGACGCTCCCTGTTTACTGTATCGTGTTGTGTCTCTCGATGAAGTGTCCTGACTGGCTTTTGATGATGGCTTTTACTCATTAAACTGAAGACACCGGAGGAGATCTATTGGGAACGTATCAGAGGCTTTGCGGTGCAATTTCTGAATAGGAATTAAGTGATCCATGCTCTGTGAACAGATTGGGAAGAGCTCTGTGAGACAGAAATAACCTCAGCTCAGCAATAACAGCGGCTCAAGCACACTATACGTCTTGTCGCACACCGAGAACATCATAAAATCAAAATAATTTCCTGAGCTGCAGCCCTTGGATGGCAACAATAACAGAAATGTTTATCGACTTCTGTGCTATTTATTTAATACAGCCATCAAATGCTGAATATGGAAAGAGATAAATAAGGAAATGTCATACAAGCACAATCAGCCATTAGAACCTGGAGTGACTGGAGAGTCAAATAAGGCACAGGATAAGAGAACACTCTAGTTTTCATGAAACACATGAGTTATGTTCTGTCAAGGAGGACATATTACGCTCATGTTCAGGTGTATATCAGTATGTAGTGTCTCTACTTTAAAGAGTCCTCTCCTGCTGATATTCAGGTGTATATCAGTATGTAGTGTCTCTACTTTAAAGAGTCCTCTCCTGCTGATGTTCAGGTGTATATCAGTATGTAGTGTCTCTACTTTAAAGAGTCCTCTCCTGCTGATGTTCAGGTGTATATCAGTATGTAGTGTCTCTACTTTAAAGAGTCCTCTCCTGCTGATGTTCAGGTCTATATCAGTATGTAGTGTCTCTACTTTAAAGAGTCCTCTCCTGCTGATGTTCAGGTGTATATCAGTATGTAGTGTCTCTACTTTAAAGAGTCCTCTCCTGCTGATGTTCAGGTGTATCTCAGTATGTAGTGTCTATACTTTAAAGAGTCCTCTCCTGCTGATGTTCAGGTGTATATCAGTATGTAGTGTCTCTACTTTAAAGAGTCCTCTCCTGCTGATGTTCAGGTGTATATCAGTATATAGTGTCTCTTCTTTAAAGAGTCCTCTCCTGCTGATGTTCAGGTGTATATCAGTATGTAGTGTCTCTACTTTAAAGAGTCCTCTCCTGCTGATGTTCAGGTGTATATCAGTATGTAGTATCTCTACTTTAAAGAGTCCTCTCCTGCTGATGTTCAGGTGTATATCAGTATGTAGTGTCTCTACTTTAAAGAGTCCTCTCCTGCTGATGTTCAGGTGTATATCAGTATGTAGTGTCTCTACTTTAAAGAGTCCTCTCCTGCTGATGTTCAGGTGTATATCAGTACGTAGTGTCTCTACTTTAAAGAGTCCTCTCCTGCTGATGTTCAGGTGTATATCAGTATGTAGTGTCTCTACTTTAAAGAGTCCTCTCCTGCTGATGTTCAGGTGTATATCAGTATGTAGTATCTCTACTTTAAAGAGTCCTCTCCTGCTGATGTTCAGGTGTATATCAGTATGTAGTGTCTCTACTTTAAAGAGTCCTCTCCTGCTGATGTTCAGGTGTATATCAGTATGTAGTGTCTCTACTTTAAAGAGTCCTCTCCTGTTGATGTTCAGGTGTATATCAGTACGTAGTGTCTCTACTTTAAAGAGTCCTCTCCTGCTGATGTTCAGGTGTATATCAGTATGTAGTGTCTCTACTTTAAAGAGTCCTCTCCTGCTGATGTTCAGGTGTATATCAGTATGTAGTGTCTCTACTTTAAAGAGTCCTCTCCTGCTGATGTTCAGGTGTATATCAGTATGTAGTGTCTCTACTTTAAAGAGTCCTCTCCTGCTGATGTTCAGGTGTATATCAGTACGTAGTGTCTCTACTTTAAAGAGTCCTCTCCTTGTGAAAGCAGCCTGGATAATTTGCTTCCTAATGGTTCTGACCACTAAAATGAATAACGGGAGCTAAAACAACAGGAAAACTGGCCTTGAGGCCGTGTGCAAAAGCTCTGCCACCTAATTACTCTGGAGACAGCAAGGTGCTTAGGAGCATGTAAATATAGATTATAATCCTGCAGTGTGATGTTTGAGTTAATTGTACTGTATATAAATAGAATTTGGGATTTGTTAAGTAATCCCAGGTACTGTAGGGCAGCGAGGGACAATTGACCTTTCCAAGCTATGTGTTGATTTAGACAGTGTATGCAGAGGGGAAAAAAACATTTAAGATGACAAAAAAGTTGGAATAAAGATATATAAATGCAAACAGATAAAAAATAACACCAAGGTTTTGAGCGGAGGAGTTGCGTGGCGTCCTGTGAGAGAGAGAAAGACGCTGTTTTCTAGAGATAGTTGCAGGTGTAAAGTGGACTTGTGTAACTGTCAGATTGCTCTTACCTTAAAGAAGAGGGCGAGCAGGAAATGATTGGTGTGAACATCTATAATGGAGCTTCTGATTGCGGTCAACACACCACTTATCACCACAAAGTCTCCGGAGAATCACTTGAATTCTCCTCCTCACTGTTGATTAGGTGTGATTATACTTTGTATGTGTTCATAGCAGAGGAACCTTATTTAATTTATACTCTATTTATTGTCAGCATGACAGAAACAGGCTGTGTTTATTACGTTCTCTTCAGCCTCAGAATGAACTTTGTCAGCCACATCCCCCTATTCTAGTGAATACTTAAAAATGAATGACTGCTAAAACAATTCTCCTTTCACCTTGTTTGCAATTAAAATGATTATTTCACACAGCTACTGAATGTTAGCATCTTTTTTTAGCTTGGTAGCACCTTAACGTGACATTGGGTGTTGATAAGCAGCCCAATTACCAGTATTCTACCGTCGGTCACAAGTTTATTTCAGCGTCAAACATTAAGAAAAAGAAAATCCTCTTCTAAGTCTGTGCTGGCATCCACAACAATAATGATGCAGTGTTGCTGCCAAGAGGATCATTAAACCAGAAGACAATGTGAAACCAGAACTAGGTCCTCTCTGTCTCCCTTTCTCTTTTTCCTCTTGGAAACTGTGAGACTGAGGGACAAGATACTCCGGCTGGGAACAGGTTATTGACGGGAGTAAACTGTGTCTCAGAGGTGGGAAGTAGTGGAGTACAAATACTTCGTTACTGTACTTAAGTACATTTTTCTGGTATCAGTACTTTACTCCACTACTTATTTTTCTGAGGACTTTTTACTTTGACTTCTTACATTTTGAACACAAATACCTGTACTTTCTACTTCTTACATGTTGAACTCAAATACCTGTACTTGCTACTTCTTACATGTTGAACACAAATACCTGTACTTTCTACTTCTCACATTTCCCAAACAGGCTGGTTCCTTTAGTTTGAATGTGTGTTTGGTGGCGTGATCATTATTATTTAGAGTCATTGCGTGCCTATTGATTTGAACACGATCCGTGTATCCATCATTTCCTGGTCTTCTCTAAAGAAGAGGGACCAATGAAAACGTTGTCATGTTGCCGTTGTTCAGCATGGAAACATTCATTAGCTAACAATGACATTATTGTTCTATTAATATAAAGGGAGGTCAGGTACTCTTTAAAACAGCTGCTAGTTATGGGTACTTTTTACTGAAGTACATTTCAAAGCCCTCTTTACTTCTACTTGAGTAAAGAAGTTTAGTCAGTACTTCTACTTTTACAATTTTTAAACACGAGTATCTGTACTTCTACTTGAGTAAAGGATGTGTGTACTGTTGCCATCTCTGCTCAGAGGTCCTGGAACCAGTCTATGATCTCTGGGGAATTCCACTTAGCGCCAATCACTCCGGAAAAGCTTGTCCGGCAAATATTGGTCTTGTTCCATCTTCTCATTTCTTTCTCTCATTCATCCGTCTTTGTCCAACTCACACACACACATGTAGACGCATCAATCCATCTTTCTGCCAAGAATCAAGGATGCTCCCTCTCTCGCCAGACTTGAAGCAGTGTGTGAGTGTGTGTTTCAGAACAGCAGTAACACACACACACAAGTCCTTTTTTTCAAACACAACATGCCTGGCTGTTATGCGACAGGAAAGCTAATTCGCTCCGCCACAATACTTTACCCCGCCACCATGCAGACCCTGGCAACCGTCCACCAACCAGCCCATTATATTAGAGTAACTCTTCATGCATGCCACAATAACACGTTTACAACCAATGTGTGTGTGGGGCGTTCTGCTCTAAATAAACCGTGACTCGCTTTTCAAAGGCTCATAAATGGTTGTTAATGTTTCATAAACATGGCACACAGGCTGTAACAGGATAGAGTTTAACTGCAGTGGTGTACAGTAACTAAGTACATTTACTCAAGTACAATTTTGAATTACTTCTACTTTACTTGAGTATTTCCATGTTACTGTATACTACTTTGTACTTTTTCTCCACTACATGTATTTAATACCTTTAGTTACTTTACAGATGTGGATGAATGATGTGAAATATAATCAAGTGTTAAATCAGACTTTAGTTCCACCTGGAGTAAATCCACAAGCTACCCTGCAGTATACAAAGTCATTCAAACTAGCTGCACCTTTACCAGCTTTGAGAACACTTATATAATATATATATAAAACATATCATATATATTATTCTGAAATGGACCAATCAAACAATCACTACTTTTACTGTCGCTGCTTTAACTATATTTGGATGCTAATACTTTTCTACTTTTACTTGAATAACATTTTGAATGCAGGACTTTTACTGTAACAGTAAGTCGTAAGTGTAATTGTAAGTCACTTTGGATAAAAGCGTCAGCTAAATGAAATGTAATGTAATGTAATGTAATGTAACAGAGTATTCCTACACTCTGGTACTTCTACTTTAACTCAAGTACAAGATCTGAGTACTTCTACTTTTACTCAAGTACAAGATCTGAGTACTTTTACTTTAACTGAAGTACAAGATCTGAGTACTTCTACTTTTACTCAAGTACAAGATCTGAGTACTTTTACTTTAACTGAAGTACAAGATCTGAGTACTTTTACTTTAACTGAAGTACAAGATCTGAGTACTTCTACTTTTACTCAAGTACAAGATCTGGGTACTTCTTCTTTTACTCAAGTACAAGATCTGAGTACTTCTACTTTTACTCAAGTACAAGATCTGAGTACTTCTTCTTTAACTCAAGTACAAGATCTGAGTACTTCTACTTTTACTCAAGTACAAGATCTGAGTACTTCTCCCACCTCTCTTTAACTGTAAATGGTGTCATTAAAGCACCAGAGCCATGTGCACTTTGGATCAGATGAAATGAACTAACTAAAGCACTTTCTTGTCATGGTAACGTTGACAAAGCTGCATCAATTCAAAAGATCCTCCAACTTGACACCCCCCAGGATAAGTCATGCTGTGGGTGCACGCATGTTTATTGTTCTATTGTGACCATGTGACAGCTACATGTGTGTGGTCGTGTGTGTGTATTGTGTGTGGTCGTGTGTGTGTATTGTGTGTGCATGTGGGTGGGATGCTCTCACACTGACAGATGTGTCA
>NW_022987668.1:3746208-3948708 GCF_902827165.1 Trematomus bernacchii | reverse complement strand
CCTGTGCAATTTAAAGGGGACCAATCATGCAAAATGCACTTTTGTACGTCTTTTATACATGAATGTGTCCCCGGTGTTCCAGGGAACTCACCAAGTGTCAGAAAACACAACCCTCTCTATTTTCCTCCATACCCAAATCTCTAAAAAAGGGGCTGCAACGGATCTGATAAAAACTGATCCAGATTTGAACACTGTCCTGACGTCAGGACGGTGGCGCTACGGCTATTGGGCCAACTCCACCAATCAGGAGGAGACAGCCACGGCCATTGTCGTTCGAAAGCGCTGGAGACGTTGTAGTACATATGCCAGGCCTGTAGATGGTGCTGTTCTCACTGAATCTTTCTCACGAAACTGTGTCTCAGGGCTTCTTAAAACGTAATAAACTATTCATGTGTCCTACTCAGAGGAAACGCAGCTAACTGATGATATGAACCATGTTTACCGAAACAAAACACAAGTCTCACAAGAAGCGTCTAAATGAGCCCTGAGCGAAAAAATGCTAACGCACTCTAGGTATAAATCAATCGATATACTTATCGGATATGCACAAACAAGCTTATGCTAACAAGCTGAGATTCCACATATTCTAGAAATATAAGTATCATCACTGAGCGATCAGAACTCGCGACAGGGGAAGCAAATACAGACATCACACGACGTAGCTTTAGGTAGCAAAACACGGAGATATGCTCACCTTTTGCAGAATAACAATTCTGATCAAAAACGATAAAAACGCAGCTGAAGGTTAATCCATAGGTTAATCCAATGTGTCTGTCACTTTGAAAAAATGATTGATGATCCATAATTCAATTTTTATGTCAAAAACTGGGTTTTCATTAGCTGCTAATGGTAGCTTCCAGAGTGTATGACAGCTTCCTGTTTTGTCTCCTTGGATACGAGTCCAAACAACTCACAGACTGCACCGGGCGCTCACGTAGGAGCCCTGTGACCATCAGATTTGACGACGCTGATTGGCTGAAACTATGTTTCGGCGGATAGCAACAGTTGGCTTCTGCTGCACTTGCTGCACTCTCGTCTGGGCGCTGTGCATAGCGCCCAGACGAGAGGGAGTAATGATACACGGGCAAGGCCAGGCAGGAAACATGTGACTTATCAGTAACTTTAGACATCGTAACACAATTTTAAACGAGATTTTATTGTAGATTATACATTTTACTGACACCAATTATATAATATTTACCTTGTTTATTAAAAATAAAAATAAAATAAAAAAAATATTTTTTAAATATATATTTTTTTATTTTTTTTATTTTTGATGTGCGAAGAGGGGGGGCGGCCGCCACTGGGTACATCTTTACATGTGTGTGTGTGTGTGTGTGTGTGTGTGTGTGTGTGTGTGTGTGTGTGTGTGTGTGTGTGTGTGTGTGTGTGTGTGTGTGTGTGTGTGTGTGTGTGTGTGTGAGATAGGAATTGCAAAGATAAGAGCACTTTAGTCCACTCTCAATGACAACAGGTTTACTCTGGATATTGAGAAAAATAATCTGACCATAAACAATTCCAGTATGCACGCACACACACACACACACACACACACACACACACACACACACACACACACACACACACACACACACACACACACACACACACACACACACACTCATCCCTGACTGTGAAACTAGCTTGATGTGGGGCAGCCTATCTCCTATGGCTCACACGTGCTGACAGGCTCATTATAGTGGAGTTAGAGTGGAGACCTTGGTGTGACAGAGCCAAAGTCATCCCCCCCCCACCCCCCCCCCCACACACACACACACACACACACACACACACACACACACACACACACACACACACACACACACACCTCTCCAACTCTCTGTCCTCCATACTGTAGTGCCTGGCCAGCAGTGAGACCACGACCATGATCATCCAAACCAAGGATCCCCCTGGAAACACATTTCTGAGTGAGTGAAATTCATTTGGATGCTTTAAAAAAGCCCACTGTGTCCAAGTTTCTGCTCTCTCTTTAAACAGGACATATTAGGCTCAATTTTAGGTGTATATCAGTATGTAGTGTCTCTCGTTTAAAGAGTCCTCTCCTGATGATTTGCATGTATATATCAGTATGTAGTGTCTCTACTTTAAAGAGTCCTCTCCTGATGATGTTCAGGTGTATATCAGTATGTAGTGTCTCTACTTTAAAGAGTCCTCTCCTGCTGATGTTCAGGTGTATATCAGTATGTAGTGTCTCTACTTTAAAGAGTCCTCTCCTGCTGATGTTCAGGTATATATCAGTATGTAGTGTCTCTACTTTAAAGAGTCCTCTCCTGCTGATGTTCAGGTGTATATCAGTATGTAGTGTCTCTACTTTAAAGAGTCCTCTCCTGCTGATGTTCAGGTGTATATCAGTATGTAGTGTCTCTACTTTAAAGAGTCCTCTCCTGCTGATGTTCAGGTGTATATCAGTATGTAGTGTCTCTACTTTAAAGAGTCCTCTCCTGCTGATGTTCAGGTGTATATCAGTATGTAGTGTCTCTACTTTAAAGAGTCCTCTCCTGCTGATGTTCAGGTGTATATCAGTATGTCGTGTCTCTACTTTAAAGAGTCCTCTCCTGCTGATGTTCAGGTGTATATCAGTATGTAGTGTCTCTACTTTAAAGAGTCCTCTCCTGCTGATGTTCAGGTGTATATCAATATGTAGTGTCTCTACTTTAAAGAGTCCTCTTCTGCTGATGTTCAGGTGTATATCAGTATGTAGTGTCTCTACTTCAAAGAGTCCTCTCCTGCTGATGTTCAGGTGTATATCAGTATGTAGTGTCTCTACTTTAAAGAGTCCTCTCCTGCTGATGTTCAGGTGTATATCAGTATGTAGTGTCTCTACTTTAAAGAGTCCTCTCCTGCTGATGTTCAGGTGTATATCAATATGTAGTGTCTCTAATTTAAAGAGTCCTCTCCTGCTGATGTTCAGGTGTATATCAGTATGTAGTGTCTCTACTTTAAAGAGTCCTCTCCTGCTGATGTTCAGGTGTATATCTTTATGTATTATGTAATTCATGTGCAATACCTTGTTTACATGCTGCTGTAACTTAACTATGAACAAACTATATCTTATGTAATCCAATATTATTTATCGATTAAATAATTTAGGAAAAGCAAGAGTTTTCCTACGGCGCGATTTCAAATCCTGATCATGAATACAAGGACAGAGAAAAGTAAAACGAAATCTAGATGGAGTCAGTTTTCACGTCATCTTGTTTATCTAACACAGGATATAAGTTCTGTGTTAAAGCACTATCATTGTGTGAATAGTGTGTAATGACATGACTATATATTGTTGTTTTAATTGGGTTAACGCTGAGCACACTTGTATCGTTCAGTTTGTGCCGGCCCAGCTGAAAGAGCTTGCCCTACTTTTGCAGCATTCTTGCTCTTATTTCTTCTCTCTTGAAGCTGAAGTTTAAGGGAATCCTAAATCTGTGTACGTCTTTCCCCCAGTGTGCTCGTGGGATTCGTAGTGTGTGCACAGTAGAATATCTCACTTGTATTCAAGGGCATCTTCTCATTTCTATAGGAGTTAAAACCATCCATCACAACACAACATCAATGCACAGAAAAGAAAGGAGAATCTAGGAAATGTGTCACTGCGACTGCATTTATTAATATATATCACATTGTTCAGCGATTGACTGGAGATCACGGAGGCTGACTATCACTGGAGGGATTAGGGATAAATCCTCTACTCCACTACACCCTCTCTATTTAAACCTCTCCCACCTGTTTTCTACATTCCTCACTGTGTTTGTAGTTCTCCTGCAGAGCCAGGGGCAAAACCAGCAAATAGACTGAACTCTAATTACAATGTAATGATGCTGCAGTCCACTCATCTCACCTGCTAATTAAAGCTGCAGCTGCACCCCCCCCTCACTCTGTTCATCACACAGGGATCACATGGTATAAATTACATTTTACCCCAAGTACTGCATATGAGAAGGATTTATAGGTCGTAGTACTTTGAGAAATGCAGCTATATTATTCTACTTTATTACATTTTAGCCAGTGTCATTATTTCAGTCAGACAACTTACGTGTTTCTTAATATGTTTATTAGAAGCAGCATATAGTTTGAGTTTGGCGTCT
The DNA here is from genome assembly GCF_902827165.1 of Trematomus bernacchii. Taxonomy (NCBI): domain Eukaryota; kingdom Metazoa; phylum Chordata; class Actinopteri; order Perciformes; family Nototheniidae; genus Trematomus; species Trematomus bernacchii. The sequence goes on along the minus strand of NW_022987668.1, from coordinate 3,944,608 downwards.
ACAGGCTCGGGCCTCATCACTCCACAGATTAACAAAGAACATTGAGTGATGATTAGATAACTATCCCCCGAGCCTACAGGTGGAAGCTGGGGTGGAAGCTGGGGTGGAAGCTGGGGTGGAAGCTGGGGTGGTGGTGGGGTGGAAGCTGGGGTGGAAGCTGGGAGCTGTGGTGGAAGCTGGGGTGGAAGCTGGGGTGGTGGTGGGGTGGAAGCTGGGGTGGAAGCTGGGGTGGAAGCTGGGGTGGAAGCTGGGGTGGAAGCTGGGGTGGAAGCTGGGGTGGAAGCTGGGGTGGAAGCTGGGGTGGTGGGGCAGGCAAACAGCAGCAACATGAAACACAGCAGCAGGAACATGAACGTAGCAATAGCAAGTGAACACAGCAGCAGCAGCAGCAGCATAGCGAGGCAGAGGCAGGAAGACCTGGCAGCTTAAATAGAGCGGCATGTTTAGGAGAATGTGTTTGGTTGGTTGTAAGAGGGACGAGGTGCGTCACGTGTTGATGTATCATTGGTGCTCGAGTTGACTGCCTGAACTAGCTTGCAGGCTTTGCCCCATTTGTAATTCACTAAATGTATCTCACAGTTTGAATTACTCATTACTTTACACTTTCAGATTATAAATAAAACTTTAATACACAACAACAAAATTAAAAATGTAAATAAAATAATTTAGAATAATAACAGCAATAATAATATTAATAATAATAAAAACGTAATAATACTATTAATAATACATCTAGTTCCAGTTATAGTAATAATAATAAAAAATGATAATATAACAGTAATAATAATAATAATAATAATAATAATAATAATAATAATAATAATAACAATAATAATAATAATAATAATAATAATAATAATAATAATAATAATAATAATAATAATAATAATAATAATAATAACTGTTCTAATAAAAATTCAAACCAAAAAATAATAATAATACAATAATAATAAAAGTAAACATTATAATAATAATAATAAATAATAATAATAACAACAGTACTACTCATAATAATAAAAACAATTATAATAATAATAATTAAAACAATAAAAAAAGAACGTATTATTATTATTACAACCACACATATTCAATTATAGGGGAAAATGCAAGCTTATGAGTTCACAATATTCCTTACAATTCATCATATCTTTTTTTTTAAATGTTGCATCATAAAACAAAAATGTGTCACTCCTTTCCATCTCATGTCTCTTCTGCATCCCTTTGTCTCTGTCTCCCTAAAGTTTGTAAAAACACAACCGGCCTCTGGTGACTCTGGGTGAGGTTGAACAAAACAGATGTGTTGGTCGGTGGCAGCCTCGCTCTCATTTCTCTCCAAAAGTGATGAATCCGTAGTCAGGCAGCGCTCCTCGGGTCTTTTTCTGGGTCATGTTTCCAGTCCTGAGGCTCAACGGAAGTCTTGTGTAAACGGCTCCTTCTGTAATGTAGTAATTATTTCCTCTCACCTCTTTCTTGTCCTCATAACAAAGCTCTTTTCCTCTTATTTTGTGTCTCGCCGCCTCCTGTGAAGAATGCTGTCGTCAACATCTTTATGGGAGGTTCACTTTTCGCTTTCGTTGTTGCAGCTATTTCTCTTCCACTTACCGACCTCTTTGTTGTCTGCAATCTTTGGTGAAGTGTCTTTTTGTTGGAGATTAAAATTGATGAGGATGAAAGGAGAGTCATGAATTAGCAAAGTTGTCTTTTCTTCTTCCTTTTTCCGGTCATTACTCCTTGACTCGTTGAAAGAGTGGAGGTTGATTGCTTCACTTTAGATAAAAGCTTAATGAAGGCCGACCTCATTGAAGACTTCGTCGTCTGACCTCATGTTTTGTTTCTGTTCATCCTTTTCTTTCTCTAATTAATTAAGTTGACATAATTCACCGTATTAGCATGATTAGAATTGTGATTGTATCACAGATAGTCGTTAGTTTTGTGATAATTGTTTTGGAGTCTTGCCTACTTCTTGACATGAGAGCTATTTGGCAAAGTGTAGTGCCGAGAGAAGGGAGTCGGAGGCGGTGCATCGAAGGTGCAAATCTGGCTTTAATGAGCAGCAGAAATGGACATGCTGTCGGGTCGCAGCCCGGGAAGAGAAGAGAAAGCGAAAGGGAGGACACGCAGTAAGTACACAGGAGGTACAGTCAACATTTGTGTCCGTGCGGAACAATACCCCCAACCTGTAGTTCCATGATTGGATTATGTAACCCAGTGTATTAATCAGTGATCACTACAAAAGCATGGTTTCTAATTATCTTCAAAAACATTAAATTAACAGGATAAAGTTCTGTGAAAAATGTTTTAATTGCTGAGGCACTATTATCATTTGTGGGGTTTATATTATAATTATTATAAACATGTTATGTTATATAAGTATATATGAAGATCCCAGACATACAAAATGACATGGCAGTTATACAAAACAACGGTGATTTTCTTAAATTGAAGATGTATCATTATCCCAATTGTAAACTAAGAAAATCTCCTAACATTGATATTCTTGGACACTTGTATTGTCCACATTTAACCAACAATGCAAAAAAAAGTAGTGAAATCTGCTCAGTTTTTGAATCAGTTCATGACCTAGTGGCATTTTTTGTAAACACCTCTCTTGGGCTTTCTTCAACACAGCTATTGAATATCTGGGGAATGACAGAGGGTATACTTTGAAGAATAATGGTGATCTTTTCAGCGTTTCTCCGACGTTACATGGCCTCTTTTCAGAGCGCCATGATACCCAGACTGGAGCTATAACTATACAATCATTGAATACCATCTTTTCTCCTTTCCTCATTCATTGCCACTTCCTTTCAGTATGTCTCAATATGTCAGGTCAAAGACTGGGTCATGTTTTAAACTTAAAATTGCTCAAAAATTGAATTCATATCTCTCAGTTGTCTGAAGCAACAAAAGAGCCACCGGGCGTCTTTTTCTGAAAAGAACCGCATACCCGAACTTCGTCTGTTTTTTTTGTTAAACACCTTTGATTCTCATCTTCCTGCCGAGGATATACACTTGACACTTTGATCAGAAGTGTCCGTGAATATCGCTTTGTTGGAGAGTTCACTTAGAGGACAGAGACGGAGAACACCAAAGGTCGTCTCTTTAGTTGTGAATTAATGCAAATCACGTTCCTCTCTCTCCTGTTGTGCCTGCCAACTTTCCTCCTGTGATCATCTGTTATCTAATATCCAAAGTGCCAGAATAAATGGTCTTCTACTTGGTATAGTAGTCCATAACTTCTTTGAAATCAAACCACCTTTTGTGTTAGTACTTTTCTTTTCTTCTATTAGTCAATGTATTGAACATGTCCGAAACTTTTATAATAATAATTATAACAAAGAGAGGCAAAACAAAACAACTACAAAAACGTTCAAGGTACAAACAAATTAAAATCAATATATTCTCAAATAGTCTCTGTCATGTTCAACAGTGGGAAGAAGAAGCTTAAAAAAAACGTTTCTGGTTCCCCTCTAGCGTCTTGAAAATAAAAGATGAGGTCATCGTCGTCAGCGTCATGTAATTATTTTTCTACAAAACAAGCAAAAAATAAATAACTTTTACAATGAGAAGAAATAACAAGGTCCTGCTCATAATGATTACATCAGCTATATCTTCAACAATTACAAAGTATTTAACAACAAGGGTTTTATTTAAAAAGAGATATTTTGCATTCTTGTGTTTCCATATGAGTTTTGGAGTATGATTTAACTCAACAGTTGAAATGAACATCTGTCGAATGTGATTTCTCAGGAACTTGGTGGACTTTCGCAGTGACAATAATTGTTTTTATCCTTTTGACGTATATCTCTCCGGCATGGGGAAATGTAATGATCACTGTGAGGGAATAATGTTGTGAAAATTGGTAATGCCTATCATATAATCCATCTCTGAAGCCTCAGGTTGTGTTTGGATTAAAATCGAAATGATTCCGTTGTAACCTGGAGGTAATGGGGCTTCATATTGGCATATCATATCTAGATAAAACACAAACACAGTCTTTAGATATTTTTTTATGATTGATTTTATGCATCCCAACAATATGTCCTAAAGCAAGATGGAAAAACACCAAAGCTAAAAATACAAGATAACCCTAACCCTATGTTATGGGGCTTCATATGGGATTTTGAAATAGATACACAAAGACATTTATTTAGATATGTCAAAGAATGATTATGTGCATCACAAAAATCTTTCCTATGGCAAGGTTAAAATATGTAAAAGATAAAACTACAAGGTAAACCCAACCCTAACCCTAACTGGGCTTCTTATAGGATTATGAAATAGCAAAAACACAACAATATTTTTTATCATTTTTATGTTTGATTATGTGCAACACAACAATCTATCCTAAGGCAATGTTGAAAAACATAAAATATAAAACTACACAATATCCTAACCCTAATTCTAACCCTACGTGATTGGGCTTCATATGGGCTTTTGAAATAGATAGTAAACAAACACATATCTTTGGATATTTTAAAGATTGATTAGATGCATCACAACAATCTTTCCTAAGGGACATTTACATAACACAAAAGATAAAACTACAAATTGAACCCAACCCTAACCCAAACAGATCTTCTTTATAGGATTATGAAATAGATAAAACACCAAGTCATTTATTTAGATGTTTCATAGATTGATTATATGCATCACAAAAATCTTTCCTATGGCAAGGTAGGAAAATAAAAAAAGATAAAATTACAAGTTAAACCCAACCCTAACCCTAACTGGGCTTCTTATCGGCTTATGAAATAGCAAAAACTATTATTTTTATGTTTGATTCTATACCAACAATCTTTCCTAAGGAAAATGTACATGATACAAAAGATAAAATTACAGGTTGAACCTAACGATAACCCTAACCCTAACCCTAGCCCTAACCCTAACCCTAACCCTAGCCCTAACCCTAACCCTAGCCCTAACCCTAACCCTAGCCCTAACCCTAACCCTAACCCTAACCCTAGCCCTAACCCTAGCCCTAACCCTAACGATAACCCTAGCCCTAACCCTAGCCCTAACCCTAACCCTAGCCCTAACCCTAACCCTAACCCTAACCCTAGCCCTAGCCCTAACCCTAACCCTAACCCTAACCCTAGCCCTAACCCTAACCCTAACCCTAGCCCTAACCCTAGCCCTAGCCCTAACCCTAGCCCTAACCCTAGCCCTAACCCTAACCCTAACCCTTACCCTAACCCTAACCCTAACCCTAGCTAGCCTTATTATAGGATTATGAAATAGATAAAACACCAAAACCATTTTTTGGTATTTTGCAGAATGATTAGCAGGAAAAAAAGATAACACTACAAGTCAACCCTAACCCTAACTGGGCTTCTTAGAGGCTTATGAAATAGCAAAAACACACACATATTTTGTATTATTTTTATGTTTGATTATATGCATCCCAACAATCTTTGGGCAAGGTTGGAAAATAAAAAAAAGATAAAACTACAATTTAAAGAAATAGCAAAAGACATCAAAACCGGTGGTTTTAGAAGACAGATAAATATTGAGCGGTAGATAACCAAATTACTTTTGGAGCAGTTTTACTGGACTGCAACATGGTACATTTCAGAAACTAATTTAAATCTCTACCTGTGCTCAGGAGTTGTTGTTTTTTGCTGTAAAACATCACATATTGCTGTTTGTCTCGCCAGCGTTTGCTTTGCCATTTTCTGTTTTCCACCCAGACCACTTCTCTCTCTCTCTAAAAATAATTGGCTCGCAGTGTGTGTGATGCTTACAGTTTCTCTGTGTAAGCAGCTCCTTCCTTGTTATGAAGTTTTAAAATCAGCTGGCCGTGCACTCAAGAGCTTCAGGTCATAAATAACAACAAAATGGATCCTGCAGCTTGTTTTTGCTTCGTCTGGCAGTTGTGTTATTTGCAGGAGGAAGAGATGTACTTTGTGCTTTGCAACAGTCAACATCTGCATCATGAAATTGAAGACATCATTTATTGATAAAAAAGAAGTGACACCGAAGTTGTTTCTCATGCAGTGGAATAAATGCTCCTCAAGGTGCTGAAAACAAGGTGTTTATTGTTTGCAATAAGTAAACAAATCTGCCAATAGAACAAGGGAAAATTAGATTGGTAGGATTTCTTGAAATTACATGAGATATTTAGATAAATCAGATCTTGTAATTAGCTGGGAGAACTAATTTTGAACTATTTTTTACCAGAATCAGGAAATGTTGTGTCACAAAATAAGCCAGAAATGCTCCAAAGTGTTCTGTTTTTTTATGTTAGTTGGTGATTTATTTAAAAAATGTAAAAATAAATCTGAGATACAACTCAAAATAATATGTTTTCAAGAGTCTTTGACTTAACAAGATACTTCTACCTCTGAAAACCAGACCCTATATGTCACTGCATTGTTAATTATTAAGTTATTAGGTCTTATATCAGGTGTAAAGACATATTATGACTTGATATTAGACAAATATACTTGGCAAGATTTCGAGTTTTTAAGTGTGAGCACATTGTTCAAGCAGTAAAAATAACATTTACGTGTATAATAATTTAAATCCCAGCATCCCCATTTGGGATTAATTTAAAACTCCTTTGTGGAGAATTATCCAAATGCCTTCTCAGCCGTGCCCTCTAAAGGGATCAGCAGCACGCAAGAGGCTCTTTCCCAGGAAGGAAATATTTCCGAAGGGACACAACATAATCCGAAACAGAAGCCAAATGTGGTGAGTTTAATTATCTGATTACCCTGACGGACTTCCCCTGCTGCTTCTATTTATCCAAAGGTCAAAGCTTTTATACAACTTTTGTTTTGCACGCTCTATAAATAAATCCTCTGTGGCATTTGGGTGCTTTGCAGTAATTTCTGAATTAGTTATTTGATAAAGCTGCCACCTGTGTGGTACTCTATTATTACCTCTCTTCCATTGTTTAAACTGCCAAAGGTCACGACAGCACATCAAGCAAACACTCATGCAAACTTTTCTGAACAAACAGGCATTAACCTTAAATATCGTTTTAAAACAAAGAACAAACACAAAAATGTAATCCCAATGGAATTTTATATTAGTGTTAGGTTATATTTGACTATTTTTTATTTTATATTCTTTAATCTTTTTAATTTGTAATGCTATTTTATTTATATTTCTGAAATAATTTGGACTGTTTATTTCTTGTGTCTTAATTTATGTTGTATGTATATTGCCTTGTTTTTTATGCTGCTGCAACGCAAATATTTCCCACATTGGGATCAAAATAAAGTAATAATACATGTTATTTATAAGCGCACTATCTATCTATCTATCTATCTATCTATCTATCTATCTATCTATCTATCTATCTATCTATCTATCTATCTATCTATCTATCTATATATCTATCTATCTATCTATCTATCTATCTATCTATAGATATATATATATCTATCTATGACATTACAAAACAAATCCTATCTATATCTATCTATCTATATCTATCTATCTATCTATCTATCTATCTATCTATCTATCTATCTATCTATCTATCTATCTATCTATCTATCTATCTATCTATCTATCTATAGATATATATATATATATCTATCTATCTATCTATCTATCTATCTATCTATCTAACTATCTATCTATCTATATCTATCTATCAAACTGTCCACAACTAGGAGTATAAACCTGATGTCTAATTGACATGTAACTCCAAAAACAAACACATTTTGTCCAGAACAGCCTCCACTCATCTGGGACAACCTTTTTAGCAGATTAAGAGTTTCCAGGTAATCTCAAAGGTGTTGGATGGTTTTGAGTTCAGGACTCGTACAGTATAGGGAATTTAAACCTTAATTAGTATTGTTCCACAAATCTAAACACAGGAACAGAAGTGGTATTATTTAGTGTTTGACTTCCCTGAAGAAGGAGTATTCATTTGGAAATAAATTAACTTCTCTCCCAGTATCCTCCTTAGAGTGGAAGGGAGGTATAAAAAAAAAAAACTTGTTGCTTGTCACCAGCTAATTTATTAGATCTAAGTACCTTCGTGCACCTTTTAACTTTCAGACGCAATGAAGAGATTTTATTTCCTGAATCCCACCGTTGAAGCGATGAACAAACCATGTAATTAAAGAGAGTAAGAGGGAGGGAATTATTAAGCACAGAGATAAGTGGTCTACTGTAAGTGATAAAGTGTTAATATTCATAAGGAGAGAAAGTCAAAGACAAGGAGAAAAATGGAGATAGGGGCAGAATGAGAAGATATAAGGCTTTGGATTTAAGTGTTATCTCACCATTAATGATATTTCAGTCCGTATCAAGATGTAAGACAGCAGGTGCAACGTAATGTTCTTCTATGGTAAAAAAAAAAAAAAAAGGACAGTAGTGACCAAACAGAAGAGATGGGGTCAAAAGGGAGGACTTCATGAAGCTGCCAGAGAATATTGTTGTTGAAGACAAAGCCAATAGAAGTGCAAGTGTTACATAGTGATGTCACCATTTTCTGGAAGTAAAGAAAGGAGTCCAATGGAGGCGTTTCTGTGGGGTACTTTGGGATGTTAGTCTTAGAAGACCATTTACATGCACTAAAACCTATATGTGACCCGCTCTGTGGAAATCAGTCGGAAGTCGCAACGGCTCATTTCAAAATAAACGTGGATTTGCGTAAAAAACTAGTTTTTCGGGGTTCGGGTGTTTTGTTTGATTTTAAATAAACAAAGCGTTGGCTTTCAGAATATGAAACTTTTATTTCCAAAATCACACGATAAATACATTTACAGCTTGTAAAGGGAAGAAGACAGCTCTCACTCGCACTCTGCTGCTCCACAGCGCCGCTCCCCCTCCCTCCGGCTGACATTATGAATGTAAGGCGTATAGTAATCATAGATAATACGACAGGGTCCGTTACAGTTTGTTTTCATTTGATTTCAAATAAACAAAGTCTTGGCTTTCAGAATATTAAAATTGTTTCGGCAAATTCAGATGATAAATACAACTATGAAGCTTGTAACGGCATAATTACAAGCGGAGAACGGAGTAACTTAACGTCACAGCAGGCATAACAACAGCCGGTGTTTCTCGAGAGTGTTTTCCCCGGGAAACAAACACAATACACACAAACACAAAAATACACAAATACACACACGTAGACACACACACACTCGCGAGCTTCCCCCAGACCAGTAATCCAGACGAAAATATCTTCCCTCCGTAGTACTTTGATCATTTGCTAATAACCAATCAGATCGATGGATTCCAGAGAAGAGGAAACTTTGAAGGCCTTTTTCTCAAAATGATGACTCGGTAACAGTCATTATATAATGTGACATATTTTGCTTAATATTTGGAGAACAACAACAATCCTGATATCATTAGAAAGCTAGGAATCTCCTCTTTCCAACAGTGTATACAGCTCAACATGTGTCTTCGGGTCAATGCGACTGATTTCGATGGAGCAGGTCACATATAACACACTTCAGAAAAGATAACACCTGTTGTAATCGTTTTTGAAATACATTATTATTGTTTTTTTTAGGTTTTTTTCCAGATTTGCCTTAACCCTAAACCCTAACCTTAACCCTAACCCCGTTGCAGGCCTCTGCTGATTGGTCAAATTCCCCAATGGCGCGCTCTGTGGCGTATATTGATCTTCGCTGATTGGCTGGGAGAAAACCACATGCTTCTCGACCTCACTGAGTCGCGGGGGGGACGCCATGTTTGGTGTGTTACCAAATATGGTTCCTCGTCTGATAAAGGGTTCAAATATCCATTTTAAACTTGGAAATGTATTTTGAGTTAAAGGTGTAGCTCTTAATTTGTAATTTCCTTTGTGTAACCTTTAGTTTCCTCACTCCACACCACCATTGGAGACCTGCCCCAAACAGCCCATGCTGAACAGTTTCAGGTGTTAGCTGATTTCCATATTGCATATTTGATGTGGAGCCACATTTCTGATCAGGGGCAGATCAGCTGCAGCTCTAGACTCCATTACTAACATTTAAATCCAGCTTAACTTTTGTAAACGTAAGCTGACTGCATCCTTTGTTCTCTTTTAAAGATAAATCCAGAAACCTTTCAGAGGCTTTGTGATGTTGAGACTCAGAACATGTGTTTAAGATTAAGTGGAAAGATCGCCTTTTTTGATTTAAAGACATTTATAGGAAACAGGATACAGTTATCTGCAACAGAAGCCAAATAATTGTTTTATCCAACCTGTCATCGTATGACATTTACAGACTGTGTAAGATAAGATAAGATAAGAAGTACTTTATTGATCCCAATTTGGGTAATGTTTGTGTTGCAGCAGCTTAAAAAGACGTGGCATTGTACAATAAAAATAGAAATAAACAAGAAAGTAGAAAATATACATGTTGAATTTACAAATTAACAATAGCAAGATATAAATCAAGGTATTATATATACATAAGTATGTGACGGATGGAATATTACATATTAAACAGAATATATAAATGTAAAAGTATTATATTATAATGTGTTTTCTCTGAACAGTCATTATGCACATCACCACAGAGCGTTTGCTTTCCAGCAGAACATACATTTTTGGACTCTTTTAACATCCAATGCTGCCATTTTCTGGTTAAAACAGACTCTCATGGGTGTCTGATTTTCTGCTGTCTGGTGCGACCCACTGCTGACAGATGCTGGATGAAGTAGCACTTGTACTGTATACCCTAAAGATGGTATACCCTAGTTTTACTTTTCTTTTGGCTGTCAAATATGTAATAACGAGTTGGGCAGAAGACAATTATGTTATGTATTTCTTGCCAAATGTCTTCTTCTGGCTTCCTCAAATGGTTTTCTTCAATCCAAGGTGTCGCGTTGGTTAAATAGAGGAGGGATTATGTGGAGGAGCAGAGGAAGGAAATTAGAACTGAGGTAAAAGATGACTTGTTTTCATGAAAGACTAAATCAAGATGAAAGATACTGTCGCAGCCCTTTTGCTTTGATTGTTATAATATCAGAGAGTCTCAGATGCAACGTTTAACATTTCATTGGATTGTTAGCAAGGTGAGACCTACAAATAAACAAACTAATCAACACAATATCTTTGAAAACAAATGTCCTTATTGCACATCTGCATTCACAACAGTACTCCTAACAATTGAAAGACTTATCAAGTTGAACATGTTTGAAGACAATATGATTTTCTCAATTATCACGTGCAACATGTATAGTACGAGAAAACACAACAAAACAGTTCAATATTTGGCGTTTCTCAATACCTTGCGGAGCCCAGTCTGCTCTGATTGGTTAGCTGGTCGGCTCTGTTGTGATTGATCAACCGCTTAGAGATGTCCCGCCCCTTAGCCTATCACGTACAATGTTGTTTCAGCGTTAGCCAATAAAAGTACCATAGTGTAACATAGAGATGTCGCTATGTTACGGAAGTGATAAAGGAGTCCAATGGAGGCGTTTCAGGCAGAGGGGGGGGGAGAAACTCCTTCTTTGGGATTCTAGCCTTTGCAGACCATTTACATGCACTAAAACCAATATAACTACAGGAACCACCAAAAAGCATAGTAGAGCCTCTTCAACCCTATGGTGCTGTCCCATTTTTTGTCCCTAGCTTCATGGAGTCTTTTTATTTACCGTAATAGTACTCAAAGGTGGTGCACACAAGTCATATACCTTCCAAAAAAAGCATAGATACAGAAATAATGAATCTACAGAGTATACATGACCAAGTTTCCACAGCATCCTGACTTCGGTGTGACACTGAGACTCTGAGGAAAGTGAAACCTGGCGTTTGGAAAACCTGCCAAAGTCTGTCCAGGTTCCCGCGCAGAAACAGCAACGTGAGAGTCTGAACATGAATTATGAATGAGCTAGCCGTCACTTTACAGATACATCAGGGAGAGTGGTGTGTTTTTGTTTTAATTTTGGGTTCAGCGCCCAGGCCGAGCCGTGAATTATTGAGTGACTTCCTGTCTCTGTAGTGCAGGGGTGAGGGATGGCGGTGAGGTTTCACAGGAGTCACGGTGAGATGGAGGAACGTGTGTATTTAAACTCCAAGGCATGTATGCAACATTCAGTGGGAGCCATGTTTTATTTAGGAATGAAAGAAGCTCAGCAGTCAGTCGCGCCTGACAACTGGAAGCATCCAGAGAGAAGGAAATGGGAACTGTGAACATTAATGGCAGGGAAGTCAAATGGATGAATTTCTCTCTGACTTTCCTTTAGAAAATTGGAAAATACTCATCATCGGGGGTTCGTTTCTTAGACTTTACACCTGACTTGATTCAAGTTTCAAAACTCCAAGATTGAGGTTGGTTTAAGTTTCCTCTTGACACGGTGCAGGTCCAACTTTTAAATTGCTGCAAAATGAACATGTTCTTCTTCACCTTGGAAATGTCAGGCTTACTTAAAAAGCTGCCTTCAGTAATTATAACTCCATAGAGCACATTTTTCTGAGATCAAATTAGACTTGGATTGGCTCATTATTAAACCACAACACAAGAGCATCCTCTGATAAAAATATTTCCCCCTGTTTATCAGACGTCGCGCTCCAAGAAGTCATTCAGTCCTGAATTAATTAACTGGATTCACAGTGGCATATGAGGTTAAAATGGTGAATAAAGTGATGAAGATGTTTGTCTCAGTCCTTGTTTATGGATATGAAATACACTGGTTTCACTAAAGCTCATATATTTACTTCGACCGGGAGACAATTATTTTTTGATTAAAGGATATTTGTTGTCAGTTTTTTGGCGATTAGACCCCATTGTAAGTAAGTAGCTGAGAAATGTGAGAGAGAATTGAGAATGAATACATTTAACCCTCCTGTTGTCTTCGGGTCAAATCTGACCGATTTACAACTTTCTTCAATCATAACTTTTTTGTTTTACATTCGATTGCATTAAGGCTTTATGATATCCTTCACAGTAGACATTTGAACATGGAAAATTGCTGATCACCACTTTCATTGAATTTTGGATGATTTAGTCAACTTTGTAACACCCATGGTGTTCCCGGTCAAAAATGACACATGTCCCGCTCTTATGTGCCCATCCCCCCACATGGATCACACCTGGCACACGCAATACATGTTCAGTGTCTGTTCTTTGTATATTTACTGCAGTTGTTCATGTATACCAGTAGTCTGATACAATATGTATAGTTTGAAAGGGTGTTAAATTAAATTTGCTGATGATTAATGGTTTTTGTGTTAATGTAATAGCAGTTCAAACAGGACCGGTCAAATTTGACCGCGAACACCAAAGTAAGGGGGGAACACAAAGACGATAGGAGGGTTGAAGGTAGTCTTCCTGCAGGAACTTACTTCATATCCAAACAATACTGTAAACACTTCTGATAAGACTTTCACATTGCATATTGTTGGATTCCCCAAAACTACAAATTGTATACTTTCAGTCATTCAATACAATATCTTTATTTATAGTCACAGGTATTACATAACGTTACATCTTTCACTGTCTGACTCAGTGTCTGTTATTTAGACAGTATGTTTCCTAATTAATTAATTTAGGTTATATAATCAGCTTAATTTGCTCTCTGCAGCTGGGGCATCTCGTTGTGGTGTCACCATGATGTTGCAGTTATTGGAAATCCAGCAATATAAACGATAGTGTTTCTACCTTTATTTAAAGGGGACCTATCATGCAAAATGCACTTGTGTACGTCTTGTATACATGAATATGTGTCCCCGGTGTTCCAGGGAACTCACCAAGTGTCAGAAAACACAACCCTCTCTATTTTCCTCCATACCCAAATCTCTAAAAAAGGGGCTGCAACGGATCTGATAAAAACTGATCCAGATTTGAACACTGTCCTGACGTCAGGACGGTGGCGCTACGGCTATTGGGCCAACTCCACCAATCAGGAGGAGACAGCCACGGCCATTGCCGTTCGAAAGCGCTGGAGACGCTGTAGTACATATGCCAGGCCAGTAGATGGTGCTGTTCTCACTGAATCTGCCCTTGCAAAAACAGAGCTAAAAAATGTCAAATTGAGCAAAATGAGGCATGGCTAAAATGCATGATCTGTTTGGTATTTTGAAAAAAAAAAAGTATAAATATGCCTTATATAGGTATGGTCCTACACTATATTATTCAAATATAGCATGATAGGTCCACTTTAAGTAACAGTACATCTTCCATCACTGCATTCGGACAGGTTTTTCAGTTTCAAGGCTTTATTGTCATTTGCTCATTAGCTACAGTGTAGATATGGCAATACAAAACGTAGGTCACAGGCTCCTCCAACAGTGAAACATATATATAGGACATAGAACAAATAAAACAGAAAACATAGTGCAAGAGAAGATTTCATCTCTTTGTCATTTGTACAGCAGAAAACATTGATAACAATATAAAGACATTGCAAGTTCGGGTGTAGCTTTAGGGTAATCCAACTAAAACTAGAACATCCTAAATCTACAGTGAAACAGATTATAAACTCCTGGTGATGGAATTGCATTTCCAGCATGCTCACCATAATTATTTTCAATTTATGCTAATAAGCATGTAATTATGGTATCCCTGTATTCCTGCATGTGCATTTTCCCATCTGAACATGTGCTGTATGAGGGTTGCCTTCGAGATCCCGCTGCAGTGTTTCTTATCAGCGATACGCACACATGGATATGCATATTCACCAGCTTGCTCTCCTTTAATCTAAGAGTGAAACATACAAAGACATATGCACATACATATGTATAGACACACATGCTCTCACACCCCAAAACAGAGAGGCTGAGACATGGCGCCACAGATGCATTTCAAACACCCGGAGAAAAAGACTTCTCTTGATACACAGAGAAGCCATTTAAATGTTAGGTTACTCCAAGAAAGGCAGGAATGAATGGAAACACAGATGGGTAAGATACATAATATTATTCAAATAGAAAATGTATAATCTCAATTCACCTTTGACGTCCGGACTGTTGTATTTAGTCGTCTGCAGGTCTGATTAAACAAACCTCAGAGAAGTAATAGCTATTAAAACTTAGCGGACATATTGGTTTGCACTAGGAATTGAAACAAATGATATTACTTAATTAAATACGCAGAGTAAAGGATATGGTTTTGATATAACTCTTCCTGTCCTGTCATATTTTAGTTTTTAAAGATGCATCCAAAACTTGAATGCAGCAGGAAACTCTGGTGTTAAATTAACTTTCTCTACTTGGTTAATTAACTTGCTGTGAGTTTTCATTCCCTGTGCGTTAAAGCTATACAACGTTTCTGTTGAGTGCTGCTGTCTTTATTCTGGTTGCTAAAACATCTTATCAGTGTAAGAAACTTTATTTATCTCATTCCATCTTATAAGAAATAACAAGAAAATGAATTTCCACTTTTAAAAAAAGGGTCCGTGCTTAACACAATTACATTCCTCTGCAAGGCAAGCTTAAAATGTTGATTGATTAGCAAGATAAGAACCAATAAGCTTAATGCAACAAGTGGAATGTGTTATATATTCTAAATGAAGATTGGGATGCACTTAATTAATTTTAAACTTATTGGGGCTGTCTTTTATCGGCTGAAGTCCTAACTGAGAAGACTGTTAAGATAAGATAAGAGACATAAGACAGGACTTTATTTATCCCGAAGGAAATTGTTGTGCCAGAGTTACAACGATACAATAAGGAGAGCAGCATAATAATAAGATAGATAGATAGATAGATAGATAGATAGATAGATAGATGGATGGATGGATGGATGGATGGATGGATGGATGGATGGAATGGATGGATGGATGGATGGATAGATAGATAGATAGATAGATAGATAGATAGATAGATAGATAGATAGATAGATAGATAGATAGATAGATAGATAGATAGATAGATAGATAGATATATAGAGAGAGAGAGAGAGAGAGAGAGAGAGAGAGAGAGAGAAGGAGAGAGAGAGAGATAGGGAGGGATGGAGGGAGGCTGGCTGGCTGGCTGCTGGATGGCTGGCTGTGGCTGCTGGCCTTCGCTCGCTCGCTCCTCGCTCGCGCGCGCGCTCTCGCGCGCTCGCGCTCGCGCGCGCGCGTCGCGCGCGCGCTCGTCGCGCCTCGCGCGCGCGGCGCGGCTGGCTGGCTCGCTCGCTCTCTCTCTCTCTCGCTCGCTCGCTCGCGCGCTCTCGCGCTCGCGCGCGCTCCTCGCGCTCGCTCGCTCGCTCGCTCTCTCGCTCCGCTCGCTCGCTCGCTCGCTCGCTCGCTCGCTCGGCTCGCTCGCTCGCTCGCTAGCAGTCACCCTGCAGTAAAAAAAGCTAATTAAATAAATACAGGAAACATAGACGGTCAAATAATTTATTAAAAAAACTGTACAGTGACAAGCAGTATTGTAGTGTAAAAAAACATAGTGGCAGATACGTAATTGCACGTTATTCTTATGTCGAGCTCCACACCTTTCCTCGCCTATTTCCTCTCATTTGTCGGCCACTCTACTCGGCCATTCTGCTCCAAAATGAATTTCACGCCGGGAAAATGGCCCACGATGTGAAGATCATTGAGTTCCTGTCACAGTCTGACCGATGCACTCTGCCATATTTTCTTTTTTTAAAACACGGTCGAGCCTCACACCGCTGTGCTGAGCTTTCTGTATTAAATTGGTTTAAAAAAATGGCCGGCCTGCCGATGGGAGAGAAGCAGTTGTTTGGATATTTATTTTGATGTTTGACACCTCAAATTGCCTCATTATTTTATTTGTAGAACATCTTAAGTATCTGAGGGGGGATCAGTGGACATGATGAAGGTTTTATGTCGTTTACCAAGCAGTTTACCAACCGGTTAATGATAAGAACATTTCAGAAAATCCATCTTCATTTGCCAGGTTTCTTTCTCTCTGTGAATAACAAGGCTTCACATTCAGAGTCTGGTGATTGTCCATCATGGTTTTTAACAAGAAGACATTGATAATTGCATTTTGCCGTATAGATGTTTCGTCTAATTCAATCCTTCAGAGGCATTAAGATGTCCGACAGAGCTGTGCATGAGTGTTGGATCTTTAAACAGGCATTTGACAAAACTTTCAAACTGCTTTTAAAGTTAGAGTCTGCAGCTTAAAGACAGTTCAAATCCTGCATTTGCAAGATCAGTCCCTCAGGCGCTGCTGCCAAAACAGTTCTCACCCCGGCTGGAGCCTGTAGTGATGAGAGCAGCTACAAATAGTACATGTTAATGTGTCTCTGTGCTGAAAGAGAGAGTATGTTAGGCTCTTAGAATCTAAAAACACTTTATATTGGCTTCTGTTTTGATATAATGTTTGACACTTCTGCTGGAATATATAAGAGGAATTGGTGTGCTAATTGCCAGGTTCATATTTGTATTTGTGTGTCTCTACTGTGACGTGACTCCATGTTTTAATGTTCAAAAAGGGCTTTATTACCATTGACCTCCAATAAAGGCTTTTTACCCTCCCTTACTTCCGGATCATAGTGACATCACTATGTAACACCCACGTTTTTATTGGCTGAAATGTACTTTATAAAATAAGATGTACTTTATTAATCCAAATTAGGTACATTTTTTAAAGAAAACTAGCACTAGTCTAGCGCTTCAACACATTTTAAGTAATACGATGATCTCGGGACATCTCCATGTGGTTGACCAATCACAACAGAACCGGCCAGCTAACCAATCAGAGCAGACTGGGCTCTGGTTTCAGACAGAGGGTGAAAAGAGGTGCTGCAGCACAGGCAGTATGAGAAAAATAAAGAGCTTTTTGAACATTAAAGCATGGAGACATGTCCCAGTAGAGACACTACATACTGATATACACCTGAACATCAGCAGGAGAGGACTCTTTAAAGTAGAGACACTACATACTGATATACACCTGAACATCAGCAGGAGAGGACTCTTTAAAGTAGAGACACTACATACTGATATACACCTGAACATCAGCAGGAGAGGACTCTTTAAAGTAGAGACACTACATACTGATATACACCTGAACATCAGCAGGAGAGGACTCTTTAAAGTAGAGACACTACATACTGATATACACCTGAACATCAGCAGGAGAGGACTCTTTAAAGTAGAGACACTACATACTGATATACACCTGAACATCAGCAGGAGAGGACTCTTTAAAGTAGAGACACTACATACTGATATACACCGGAACATCAGCAGGAGAGGACTCTTTAAAGTAGAGACACTACATACTGATATACACCTGAACATCAGCAGGAGAGGACTCTTTAAAGTGGAGACACTACATACTGATATACACCTGAACATCAGCAGGAGAGGACTCTTTAAAGTAGAGACACTACATACTGATATACACCTGAACATCAGCAGGAGAGGACTCTTTAAAGTAGAGACACTACATGCTGATATACACCTGAACATCAGCAGGAGAGGACTCTTTAAAGTAGAGACACTACATACTGATATACACCTGAACATCAGCAGGAGAGGACTCTTTAAAGTAGAGACACTACATACTGATATACACCTGAACATCAGCAGGAGAGGACTCTTTAAAGTAGAGACACTACATACTGATATACACCTGAACATCAGCAGGAGAGGACTCTTTAAAGTAGAGACACTACATACTGATATACACCTGAACATCAGCAGGAGAGGACTCTTTAAAGTAGAGACACTACATACTGATATACACCTGAACATCAGCAGGAGAGGACTCTTTAAAGTAGAGACACTACATACTGATATACACCTGAACATCAGCAGGAGAGGACTCTTTAAAGTAGAGACACAACATACTGATATGAACCTGAACATCAGCATGAGAGGACTCTTTAAAGTAGAGACACTACATACTGATATACACCTGAACATCAGCAGGAGAGGACTCTTTAAAGTAGAGACAATACATACTGATATACACCTGAACATCAGCAGGAGAGGACTCTTTAAAGTAGAGACACTACATACTGATATGAACCTGAACATCATCAGAATATGTCCTCTTTGAGAACAGCATGTTGTTGGAAAACTTTTGAACTGCTACCATTTGATGTGAAACGCTCCCTATGAATGTGTCTTTGTGTTTTCACACTTCCATCCCCAGAAATCCATCTTCCTCGAGGCGCATGTTTATATTTATCCCCTGCTCTCTGCTGCTTTGTACATTTGCGAGACATTCACACTGTGCTGTTTGCATGCTCACACACACACACATGCAGGCACACTTGTAATTAATGACTATGGTGCTAATTAGAAGGCAAGTCTTGAAAACCCTCCCGCACGAATGTCTCTTATCCTCTCCTGGATTCACTCCTCCGAGCTTTATGAAGCAACGCTCTGATGTGTTTTGATCTTAGTTTGGAGCAGCACATGGAAAATAAAGGGAGATGCAATAACTTTACATACTGTGCACTGCTAGACATCATGAAATAGAGATTTAAAGCCGTTTTTGTGACACAATAAGGAGGCTTTAGAGAATTGTGCATATCGTATGGTGCTCTCTGTCGCCTCTAGGTGTTTTGTGTCACCCTCTGAGCGCACAGCAGTGATTAAATTGAACATCCTCACTTCCACAGTCCTCTTAATGAGCATGACACACAGACAGTGTCACCACGTTAAGCCTTTCTCTTAATTATCTCCTTCCCCTCCACTTGCTGTGACACGGGGTTCCTCCTGTCCAAGTTTCAGTCGGCTCAGGTCACGAAGGCGTGGAGAGAAGTTAACAAAAGATTCTGAAAGGTTTGTCTCTGTTTTTAGTGACCTGCTGACTTGTTAGACTTTGTTCCTGAGTTAAAGCATTGGAATAGGAAGCTGAAGTCACCAAATGGCACAAATTAAACCCACTTTCACTAAAGTTTTGTCTTTAAAACATTGGGACTGTCTTTGTTTGTGTTTGTTTTGTTCTCCAGCGCCCACATAACAAATACACTGCAAAAGCATCCCCACTGAAAAGAAGTGAAATATTTTTAAAGCTCATTAAATATTATTGTAACAAGCAAAGAAAAAACTTCCAATTCGGCAAGCCAAGTTTGCTAAAAGTCCAGACACTAAAATACAGGAATGTTGCAAACAAATAAGCAAATGTATGATTATCACAAGCAATGACACCTCTGCTACTTAAAGGGGACCTATCATGCAAAATGCACTTTTGTACGTCTTTTATACATGAATATGTGTCCCCGGTGTTCCAGGGAACTCACCAAGTGTCAGAAAACACAACCCTCTCTATTTTCCTCCATACCCAAATCTCTAAAAAAGGGGCTGCAACGGATCTGATAAAAACTGATCCAGATTTGAACACTGTCCTGACGTCAGGACGGTGGCGCTACGGCTAATGGGCCAACTCCACCAATCAGGAGGAGACAGCCACGGCCATTGCCGTTCGAAAGCGCTGGAGACGCTGTAGTACATATGCCAGGCCTGTAGGTGGTGCTGTTCTCACAGAATCTGCCCTTGCAAAAACAGGACTAAAAAAGTGCAAATTGAGCGAAATGAGGCATGGCTAAAATGCATGATCTGTTTGGTATTTTGAAAAGAAAAAGTATAAATATGCCTTATATAGGTATGGTCCTACACTATATTATTCAAATATAGCATGATAGGTCCACTTTAAGATAATTATCATTAGTGTTTCGCTCGAGCTGACTGTAAGAATGCATGTCTGAAACTAAGATTGATACTTACTAACAATAAGAATGAAATACTTTAATCTGCATGTCTTGAAATAAGGCTCCAAAAGCACTCCATGACATGTCAACAAAGTCTTTGACAGCATTTGACATCACACGCTGCAAAAGTAAGAACTGAGAACAAAACATTTTAGAGGACAGGCAGCGACACGGACGCCTCGACATATGAATGATGATATTTTGTAAGCCTCCTTAAAGGGAAACGTTCCTGCATCGTTAGCATCTATCATCAAGGTGATATCGTGTCATAAATGTCACTTTAACAATACCTCACATACATACATTATATATTTGTATTGGATATTTTTGAATGAACTTGTGTTTGTGCCTCAAGACACACTTTGAATTTGTTTTTTATCTATTTATTATTATTTTTATTATTATTAGTTTTGTTTAATAATATTTTATTCTAATTCTATTCATGTTTTATTTATTTTTGTATTTTTGTAGTCAGTCCTGTGTTTATTAATTCATCACTTTTTTATTGTTTTAATTTGTTGGTTTCTTAAGCATTTTGTGTTACCTTTTGAATATGAAAAGTGCTACAAAAATAAGTGTGATTGATTGATTGATTGATTGATTGATTGATTGTGGGCTTTCATACATAGATGTGCATATTTATTTTGTATTCTGGTATTCAATGATTTGTTTGCTAGAGGATTTGTCTCTGTCCAATATCATCCGTTGGCTTCAGATCCAATTTGCATTCAGACTGAAATTAAACCACGCTGATGAACTAATGTCAATGTGCATGCTGATTTATATTCTCCTGTCGTGTTAGTCAGGCTGTAGGATTGTATAAATATAATATAGTCCTTTTAACTTGTCACAGGTGTTGCTAATAACATTAACGATGGCTCTGTTTTATTTCAGTCTCTTCTTATTCCACAGTGACAGACAGTGAGCAAAATACACCTTTTCCACTGCAGTCATTTTCACTAATCATAGCGGGTGAAGCATAGGTGAAACAAATGTCATTAACAGAGGCTCAGCTCCATCAGGTGTCGACATGCCAGTAAGCCGGTGTCACAATACTCTGAAAATAGCCTGGATTAAATGCAGGTGATTTAATGTAATCAATTACGCCTGGGCTTTTTTTGCATATTCCAAAATGTCAGCTGTGAGCAAGGTTTTATACCTCCACTCTAAACCTAGGCTCGATAATAAAATGCCTTCTGTTAATGTGACTAGATTGCGGAAAAATCCAATTCCATACTTTGCATTTATGTTTACACAATAATCACTGTCACAGTGTACTGTTGTTGATTTTAGTACACAATCAATGCACTTGTCCTGCAGGATATTAAGCATTTTCTCTGATGAATCGGAGATGCCACTTCAAATATAACTGCACAAACACATACAAAATGTTACATACATACTGATATACACCTGAACATCAGCAGGAGAGGACTCTTTAAAGTAGAGACACTATATACTGATATACACCTGAACATCAGCAGGAGAGGACTCTTTAAAGTAGAGACACTACATACTGATATACACCTGAACATCAGCAGGAGAGGACTTTTTAAAGTAGAGACACTATATACTGATATACACCTGAACATCAGCAGGAGAGGACTCTTTAAAGTAGAGACACTACATACTGATATACACCTGAACATCAGCAGGAGAGGACTCTTTAAAGTAGAGACACCACATACTGATATACACCTGAACATCAGCAGGAGAGGACTCTTTAAAGCAGAGACACTACATACTGATATACACCTGAACATCAGCAGGAGAGGACTTTTTAAAGTAGAGACACTATATACTGATATACACCTGAACATCAGCAGGAGAGGACTCTTTAAAGTAGAGACACTACATACTGATATACACCTGAACATCAGCAGGAGAGGACTCTTTAAAGTAGAGACACTACATACTGATATACACCTGAACATCAGCAGGAGAGGACTTTTTAAAGTAGAGACACTACATACTGATATACACCTGAACATCAGCAGGAGAGGACTCTTTAAAGTAGAGACACTACATACTGATATACACCTGAAAATCAGCAAAATATGTCCTCTTTAATTTGATAAACTAACCCATTAAATATAAGACAGATTCCAAGATCAGTTTTGTTTTAGACTCAATGTCACAGACTCTCTTCTCACCTGCTATTTAAGCAAAGCTCTGGCATGTGCAGCACCTTTCCCCCGCCTACTGCAGCTCATTGAATAATTAAAAATCACTCACCGTAGATGAAAGACAAAAAGAGGGTACACTCTGCATGGAGCCTACATCTTTGATATGTCGATGTGTTCTTTGTAAGCTTGATCTCCATGCACAGCTCTGGTGTTTTGTCTGGATTGACGTGGATGTTTTTCTCCGTTGGGGGGCTTCTAAAAGCAGGAGAGGCTTGGATATATTTCCCTTCCTATCAGGCTCTTTCACGTCACTTGTACAGATCACTATTAATATTGTATTATCTCATCTGACACTGAAATTCACCTATCTCTGATATGGTAGTTGTAATTTAAACCAGGGGTGTCCAAAACTTTTTTTCACAGAGGGCCACATACAGGAAAATATAAGAAGGGTTGGGCCACTTCCTAGAGTTGAGGTATCTTGCCTCATAAGTTCAGTTATAATAATAATAATAATCAATGTAGGTAAATTATTCTTGATTATTCTACATTTGTTATTGGGCTTTTTTCTTATCACCTTAGATTTATTAGAACATGTTTTCAACTTGAATTGACTGAATTTATTTGAAAACTGGGCTTATTAACACATGAATACTGTGTAATATATTTGAACATATATACAGTATTTAAGAAGTAAGACAAGCAGAAGTTTATTATACTTAAGTCATTATACGTTTTTAGTTTGCTGAGTGAGGGCCAATTCAAAATGGTCCGCGGGCCGTAGTTTGGACACCCCTGGTTTAAACTAACAATCTTTGTTTTCTATGTGGAACAAATCTGCTCAAATCATCAGTGTTTTAATCAGGATTTAAAACCAAAAACTAATCTGCCAAAGTTTCCATTTCCATGTATAAAACCTTTGCGTTTTCCTCAAGAGGGACAGAAAGTAGCAGAACAGAAATATTGGTTAAAATGGCCAGAGGCGAAGATTGATATCCAAACGAACTGAGTCTCCCAATTAAACTTCATTCTGGCATTTCAGTCCCCATGCTGTCTCTGTGCACTGTAACACACTCCTATAGGTGCATGAGGACGTAGTTATTGAGCCAAAAGTAATTACACACACACACACTACCTTTTCCTGAGACATTTTCTGAAGAGCAGCCCGAGCACATTTCAGAATTCATTAGCTGCTTAATGATCACTGCCTGACACATGTGCCACTCATAGTCAAACGTTCTTGAAACTTTGAGGACCATTGAGAGAAGAAAGAAATATGTTGTCAATTAATTGAGAAGTGAAAGTCAGAATTGCCTCCTCTTGGTGTAATTTGGGGGTTGAGAGCACAGGAGAAATATATTTTTTTAGAGCAGATACAATGTCATTGGTTGAGTAGAGTCTTAAACTTAATTATAGGTTGAACTTAATTATAATTTTACACGGTTAAAAAGCATTATGCACAATATAAGGAACTGCAAAATACCCCAGCAAAAGTAGGTAAAAGTAGCTATACTACATTTAAAAAATACTCTGTTACAAGTCCTGCTTTCTAAGTGTTACTTAAAGGGGACCTATCATGCAAAATGCACTTTTGTACGTCTTGTATACATGAATATGTGTCCCCGGTGTTCCAGGGAACTCACCAAGTGTCAGAAAACACAACCCTCTCTATTTTCCTCCATACCCAAATCTCTAAAAAAGGGGCTGCAACGGATCTGATAAAAACTGATCCAGATTTGAACACTGTCCTGACGTCAGGACGGTGGCGCTACGGCTATTGGGCCAACTCCACCAATCAGGAGGAGACAGCCACGGCCATTGCCGTTCGAAAGCGCTGGAGACGCTGTAGTACATATGCCAGGCCATGTAGATGGTGCTGTTCTCACAGAATCTAGCCCTTGCTAAAACAGAGCTAGAAATTGTCAAATTGAGCGAAATGAGGCATGGCTAAAATGCATGATCTGTTTGGTATTTTGAAAAAAAAAAGTATAAATATGCCTTATATAGGTATGGTCCTATTCAAATATAGCATGATAGGTCCACTTTAAGTAAAAGTATAGATTAATCTGCATCAAAATAGATTTAAAGAGGCCCTATTATTATACCTGTTGGGGTTTTCCCTTTCCTTTAGTGTGTTATGTAGGTTTGTGTGTATTTGTAAAAAAAAAAAGCACTTCACAGTAGAGACACAAAATATAAATATGAAACCTGATAATTAGCATAATATGGCCCCTTTAATTAATAGTAACTTGATATACTACTACTGTGTATTTTAACCTATAATTATAAGTCAAAGTACATTTTTTATTTGATATGTGGTATAGCTATCAACCTGAAACTGTAAAGCTGTGTAGTGGATTAGTATAAATACAATTGTACTTAAATACAATACTTGAGTAAAAGTTACTTCCCACCAATGGCAGTTTCAGCTCCATCTTCACACAGTTGCCCCTCCTTACATTTGTCATGAGACAGTTGTATTTTTGATATATTGTTCGGTATGTTCTGTAAAGGTTTTCTATGACCAAGCAACACTCACAGAGAAAGGTCACAACGTATCACTTAATTGGTTTGGATGCTCTTTTTCTGCTGCACCCTCAATTTGTGTGTCTTCTGCAGATTTCAACCCTTAAAAAAAGCACCTTTCTATTCGTTCTTTGCTGTCATTTTGCCTTGCTTTGCACTTCTCTAACTCACTTCCACAAAGACATACATTTGTCTCAAAACACGAGGAGGCGGTTTTTTGTGCAGCTCTTGCATTTACATCCGTTGTAGTGGCCTCGCAAATACCTCGCAAATCTACTGTACTGGATTTATGACTGATGGGAAAATACTGAATGTCCTCTTCCAATATGAGAGTAACATGATAACAAAGGTATCCCAACTGTAGCTGAGTACATGACAGGATGTATGATTACCTAGAAGAGCATCAGGACTGTTTGAGGCATATGATAGCTATGTGATTAACATGATGATTCAGCCTCTATGGAGATAGACATATGACAAGCATGATCATTTCTGACGTGGAGCTAATCTGAAGTAAACATTGAATACTGCTTTCTATTCCTCCATCTTGTGACTGTGTAACTCCCTCTCTTGGATATCAGCATGTGAAGGACACTGTTCAGGAACTAGTTGATGCTCTGTATGTGATGACTACTTCCATTCTGGAGAGGATCACAAATACATGGATCCTGAGATTGAAGCTCAAGCCGGGGACAAGTGAGATTTTTCTAACAGTTATTTATGTTTTTTTCCTCCAGGTGTCGAGAAGGCTACCAGGGAATCCGCTGTGACCAGTTTCTGCCCAAAACTGACTCCATCCTGTCAGACCCAAGTGAGTTCCCACATTTATTTTGACTTCAGTGTACTCAATATAGCAGCATAAATAAATAAACTGTAACATTGGATTTTAGCGTATTAAGGAATACATGAGGAAAACGGAGGGGGTTATGTTCCTTACATCTTTTCAGGAGGTTCAACTGGAGTTCTTCAGAGTATTGAGCCACATGAATAAAGTACAAGGACACATAAACCACTAACATTTACTTTATAGGAAAACATCCCAAAAGGATAAGGGTAATATGATGTCAGGCTTACAGTAAAACCAATTGAGATATTCATTTTGTGTGGAATACATTCCCCTCTTTGCATATTCCCACTGAAATACACTATGTATATATATATGGTATTTAGCTACACAGTTAGTCATAGATGGTTTTCTCCTAATCATACTGTACATATAACTCTCTAAGTAGTTGAAAAGTACACTTCCTATGTATGTTGTCATCCGTCAATCAGTCAAACTGTATTTATATTTGCATCTTTGGACCTTATAGCAAAGGGTTTTATTGCAAGGTTGCGGTCAAATTGTCAAAAAATCAGGTCCTTGTTGTCTCCTTTCCTAACTACTTTTCCTTAACATCAATCAAATACATCATAGGCTCAGGGAAAGTGGTGAAGATAAATTCATCAGGACTTAGGAACATACACTGCACTGATGAAACTTTACTTAATAATTGTACATGAGTTTGCGTTGCGTTCATATTTTGCCTTTTTGTTTAACAAATTGTTGAAAACATAAAAGCATTTTTGCAACTCATGGCATGAGTTTTAAAATGCCTAATAAGCACCAGAACTTTACGATCGGTTGTTTCTGTGAACAGCCAAATGATTTGTAACGTTAATTGTTGGGAAAGCAGATAATTAAGGGACACAATTATCTCCTAACCTTTCCTAAATGATTCTCCAGTGTATCCTAACATAAAGGAGTTCAATCAGGAGCGACTTCGTTTTGTCTAAAGAACATTTATTGACACATACCATATGATAAATGTTAAGTCTTTGGCGATTAGACCCCGATCCTGAAATCGTATATCTAAAGGGGGAAATGCAGCCGTGAGCATATAGGGAACCCCCCCGGGGTCTAGACACTGGTGATGATGCTGAAGATCTGGATTTGATGAGGAGATGGGATGAAGAGGAGGTGTGATGAGGTCTTTGGATTAGCTCTCCTGGCACTGGATGTGATGAAAGGAGGTGGATGGGGAGGAGGCGGCCGGCAGCATGAAAACCTGAAATCACGCTGACTGCAGGAGAGACGAGAACCATTTCAAAGGTTGGCTGCAGCACGATGATTGGCTGCTGGAGAATGAGGTGAAATGTAATAGGTTAAAGAGACGCCCATGATGAGCTGATTATAAGCAGCTGCGGAGTGAATGTATATATACCCAGTCTTCCTGAAGGAACTTGCGCTGAGCTTCATATAATAAAGGAAATATTGAAGCTCCTTTCCTATCATCTAGAGAATTAAAACATATCTTATCATGGCTGGCACTTAGCTACTTCCTGGTCCGTTCCTTCCTAAGCGAAATTGACAATTTGGCCGCAACCTACGTCTGGTTTTTGATCCTTCTACTTAGATAATTGCAGTTATAATGTTGTTCACCTGGCAATAATCCTCAGTCCCTGATTTAAACAAACAGTAGAGTGTTGGGTCTGAATCTGAAAGCAATGCTCTTACATTCATAGTGAAAAAACACCAACAAATATTCCTTAACAATGTCTGACGATGACTTTTACTCAGTTTCTTCATTTTACACGGATACAAAACATTATGTACGATGCAAGGAAGCAACATTTACTGCAAAATACCCCAGCACCAGTGAGCCTTTCAATAACATCTGGGTTTTACAGCTTTTCAACGTTTTCTTTTACATTCTGCTATTTCATATATTTTATCCTCATATTACCTATTTCATTTTCTCTTCTATTCCCGGCTTTCTCAAACACCCTCACCTACTCAGACAAATGTCACATCTCCCGTTTCTTTATCTCCCAAAGACATTGTCCTCTCAATGTCGTACAGCTGATGTGAGAACGCAAATTGCCCGAACTTATATCCTTACCGCTCGCTATCTATGTCATTTTAATTCCCCGTTTTTTTCTGAGCTCATTCCTAGAAATGTGCAACCTTGTCACCGGTGGCAGTAACTTTGTGGCAGTATAAAAGCTTATCTGTGACTTTTCTAAAAAGCTGCGTTTACCGTGAAAGGACAGGACGGATCCCATTGGGATTTTGACCTCATCATGTTAAAAAAACCTCACTATTATATTCAAAGGTTGTATTGTCATATGCACAAAGCTACAGCGTAGAAATGGCAATTAAATTATTCTGCCCTGAGCTCCTCCAACAATGCAACATATATAATAAAATACAAAGTGCAGAAAGTCTATATACATGTCAATAGAATATGGGATATGTACAAAAACAGAATATGAAATTAAATAATGTAAATTAAGACAAAATTAAATACGGTATATGTTTGATTGCAAGGAGAATACGCCATTAAAAGACATATTTACCGTAGATGATAGTGGCACATTCAGCAACACGTGTACCACTTGCTCTGTGTTAATATCTTTTACTTTCCAGATCATTAATTAAGACTCTGTAATGAGGTTTTTAATCCCAAACATGTATTAGGGTAATTGTCCTTGTTGGAACAACATTTGTGTTCAGTGGAGTGACTCCCTCCGCTTTGTTTTTACACCAAACCCTCTGACCTGAACACAACGAGCACAGAACTATTTCCAATCATCACTTAAACAATTTGTCAAATGTCAGATGATGATTGTGTTGTTATGTTAAATGTTGATCATTAGTAAGCAATAGCAATTAGACCCAGTGGCCTTTTGGGTCAACTGGCCCATAGTGCTATCATTTCTCTGCAAAGTAATGAGATATTCGTTGCTCCTGATTACCAATTTGAGACATTTAAAATGGTGTAGTTGCCAATAAATACCCACTTTTCTTATGAATGTGGTTGAATTAGTCTGCCAGCATATTAAATGTACTTTAAGTATATATTCAGCATTTTTATTAGTTTATTATTGTATTAAAATATGTGAGAAACACTTTGTTTTATGGATAACAACATTTCCTGTGACTGTGATTTCATAAAGAGGTTTCAATTAAGGATTTTAATTTGTGTTAATGATAATTAAAATGAGAGTTCAATCGTTTCACTTAATTCCAGTTAAATCCCATTAATTCAAATGTGTGCATTGCAAAAGCTAATAATGCAAAAATGTGCTTTATTAGGAAGCATTTAAGTCAAAAATATTAATGACAAAAGGATAATTAATTCGTATTTGCTTGGGTTTAAAAAGGAACAGTTTTGGAAATGAATTAGGAAATCAACAATGTCTTATTAACTCCAGAAGAACATGTCACAGTATGCAGTAGACACTAAATATACAAATTAAACCAGAAGATGTGCATAACATGGCCCCTTTAAATACTAAAACTCCAAGTACTTAATCATTACCTCATAGGGGTTTTCAATTATCTTTTAATCTGCAATTCATTCAGATGAATCTCAACACAATTTGTTTGGGAGTTTCTAAATTGTTACTGAGAAATGGGGGACTTATAAAATATTAATTATTTTCACTTCTTGGCATCCAGCTGAACCCCTGACGCATTTCCTATTCTTCTTTCTGAGTGTGTCAGCTTTATCTCACTCCCGTCCTTCAGTCATTTCTGATCTCATTCATCTTCTCTTTGACACCTTCTCAAACTCTTTCTCTGCCAAATCTCTATCCTCAAATCCATTTTCTGATGAATTGATCGACCTATTTTCAGGTCATTTTCTCTCACTGGTTTCTTAATTTCCCTATTTTCTGTTTTTCTCTCCTACAAAACACTATGTTCTGAAGTTTATGGATTTTCTTTCTTACAGTAACACCACCTTTTTATTTCTTCCTTTTCTTTTTTTCCCATTGTATTCAACTACTTGCTTCTTCAAAAAGTGGGTAAGTGCAAAAACTTGGAGAAGAAGAGAGGCAGATTGTGGCCTCGCTCTTCTTTCCTCACCCCTCAGATAATCTTGTCACAGAATCACTCTGCTTGACTCCTCTGCTCGC
Organism: Trematomus bernacchii; assembly: GCF_902827165.1. Taxonomy (NCBI): domain Eukaryota; kingdom Metazoa; phylum Chordata; class Actinopteri; order Perciformes; family Nototheniidae; genus Trematomus; species Trematomus bernacchii. The sequence goes on along the minus strand of NW_022987668.1, from coordinate 3,914,526 downwards.
AGCTCATCAAATCCTAATTTCCCGGGTTACCTTTGTGTCTTGTGCTCGAGTTTGCCTCAGTGTTGACATCCTTGTTCCCTCTTCCAAATTTCCCTCCAGACAACCCCCCTCTCGCCCCCATCTGTCTTTGGCTAACCTCCTTCGTGCCTGCCTTCCCTCCTAACGCATCTTGTCCAAGTGTCAGACCTCATCCCTTCTCCCCAGACTACAGTTCTCCGTCCAACTCATATCCTGAGACAAAGTGGCGCAGGCCTCAGATCGACTGGAGCTTGAGTAGTGCCAGAGATAAAAAAAAGTTCACAAACAGGGCAGACAAATGTTGCCAAGGACCTCTGGCTCACTGCAGACTCCACAGAGGGAAAGTGAGTCTGGATGAAAGAGGACAGATCTTCTGAGTCAAGCTATCACACTGTGTCAGGGTCCCAGAGGGCAAGAGATAATCATAGCTCCAATAATGTGGTGCAGGAATGAGTCCTGAAACCCTGAAATGAGTCAGAATTGTACCACTTCCTGATCACTTGTCTCAAAGTCCATAGGTTTCTTAATCTGTTTTGGTTAGATGCCTGAAATAAGGTTTGTGGTTCACTAAAGCTGAAGAGATTTCAAAGTTGTATTCCCCACTGGATGACTAAACGCCATCATGCCCAACATTAGCCGCCTTTGGCTTAGCGGTGGTGACGTGAAGTCATGTGACCGTGCTCTAGTTCCTTTATAGCCCAACATTAGCCTCCTTTAGCTTAGCGGTGGTGACGTGAAGTCATGTGACCATGCTGTAGTTACTTTATAGCCTAACATTAGCCGCCTTTAGCTTGGCGGTGGTGACGTGAAGTCATGTGACCGTGCTGTAGTTCCTTTATAGCCCAACATTAGCCTCCTTTAGCTTAGCGGTGGCGACGTGAATTCATGTGACCGTGCTGTAGTTCCTTTATAGCCTAACATTAGCCTCCTTTAGCTTAGCGGTGGTGACGTGAAGTCATGTGACCGTGCTGTAGTTCCTTTATAGCCCAACATTAGCCTCCTTTAGCTTAGCGGTGGTGACGTGAAGTCATGTGACCATGCTGTAGTTACTTTATAGCCTAACATTAGCCGCCTTTAGCTTGGCGGTGGTGACGTGAAGTCATGTGACCGTGCTGTAGTTCCTTTATAGCCCAACATTAGCCTCCTTTAGCTTAGCGGTGGCGACGTGAATTCATGTGACCGTGCTGTAGTTCCTTTATAGCCTAACATTAGCCTCCTTTAGCTTAGCGGTGGTGACGTGAAGTCATGTGACCGTGCTGTAGTTCCTTTATAGCCCAACATTAGCCTCCTTTAGCTTAGCTGTGGTGACGTGAAGTCATGTGACCGTGCTGTAGTTCCTTTATAGCCCAACATTAGCCGCCTTTAGCTTAGCAGTGGTGACGTGAAGTCATGCGACCTTTATAGACTAACGTTAGCTTTTTATTTCTGGAAATTGGATTTACACTTTCATTATCCTGCTGAACAAGACATATGTATCATAGAAATGTATTTGCTAAATATTTTTATTTTCTTTAATATTCTGAATTCCAATGGAAAAGTCCCATTGTCTTTTGTCGAGGGAGCGCTTGTGATGCTTACTTTAGGGTCTGCCTATTAAAACACGTCGTCACTGCACCATATGCAGACAGAATTAAAGTGAAACGCAAGACAAGGCAGGGAGAGAGACTTATTTGTTTTCTTGATAAACACGGAGTACTTTACCCTTTATTTTATAGAAGTCTGAACACAGTTGGCTTGAAAAAACGACATACCCATAACTGTATTGAATAAAGGGCTCAAAAATCAATAATTGAAAGCAAGGCATTAGTAAAGAGAGTGTACATGTAAATGGGAAGGAAGTAAAAGGGCAGCAGCTCATGAATTAATGGATTTCTCATTTAGACAATAGTTTATTATCAAAGAATAGTCGAAAGAAAAATTCCACATTGTGCACTCATCCCTAGTTGTTCAGGAATAAAAGCAGCATGCAAAAGAAAAGGGAGAGTTTGTACACCAAGACTTTTTCAAGCTCCCAAATATGTTTTTATTGACAACCTACTGTACTAGGTCTTCTCCAGACAAACAATAAATCCTTAAGGTTATAACGTTAGCTCAATAAAGCTTATTGTGGGGGAGTGAGGAAAGCAACATGTGGACAGTTTAAAGATTTATCACCACAATTTGGTTCATGAAGAGTTACCGTTGGTGTAACGTTTCTAGGAGCCAAAATATAAAAAAGGCTATAAAAAAACAACCTCTGTGAAGTGTAATTTCCAGGAGATCTCTGAGGTTACACAAGACTCACTGATGAGCGTTTAGTTCTCAAAATGCTGACACGGCATCAGACCGAGTTTGTTCCCGAACTGGTTTGATGGGATGTGTTCGAGATCAAAGATTTGTGTAGGTTTCCTCCGAATCTGTCAGAGAGCAACAAAGGCTTTTAGTTGTCATCCTTACATACGGTGTCAGATCTTTTCATTGCAGAAGAAACAGAGTTTAAGCTGCTTTTCTTGTCGGGACATCCTTTGTTGTTCAGTTTCTGATTGGCACCCATTCTGAGGAACTTTCTCCGGATAATGCAGTATTCAGGAGCAAACTAGACTAAATGTATTCTCTTTGAATAGTGTTCAGGCTCTCCTCTGCCTTACCTCAATATCTGTCTTTACTGCTTTCATCATCTATACAACCCTAATGCAATCATTGTCTTGGTCACAAATTGAAAGAGCATATTCAAACTCTCTAAATCAAAGACCCGGGAGTCTAGTTTTACAACATCGGCATACTCTCACCTAGAGAACAGGACAAGCCTCATATCACACCGCACATAAGAGATTTACAGATTTAAATCCAAACACAAATTTAATTCACACTATCTTTATGAGATCTGATTTCATGCTTGGCAGGTTTGTGTGCAACGCAGATGATAACACTGCAGTAATCATGCAAGTCCAATTTCCCCCGGAGATCAACCCTGTGTTTCACATTGTGTTGCATGTTTCAATCCATAAGGCATAAAGGAAGCATCAAATGTGCAATTGCTGTATGCTTTATTTTTGTATTATGGGCCAACTGTTGAGTCAAGGGCAATGCGAGTCACCTTGGGTACTGAGCAAGGAGTACATATTGTTTATTCACTGCAAATACATCACACTGATGCTCACAATAGGATTTTATATTGAGTTGAGTACAAGGATAACTGATGTTTACTATGAATGCACATTAATGTATCGTCCTTCGGCAAAAGGATAGCTCACCCATGAAGTTAAGAGTATTTAAGCATCATAAAAGGTCAAAGAAAATATATTCATGAGGAGAAGGCTCACATACATTACGTGGGTGTAGACGAGCAGAGTGCGAAGACGTCAATAAAAGCTCAAAATGTTCAATCTAGCCAACAGCTACCTCAGGGTGAACAGTGAGTCCAGCGTGGATACAATCAAATATATATATATCTCCAATAGCCAGCAGGGAGGGACTTGATTTAATACAATTTTAAGTCAGTTTTAGGTCTTAATCGGTAGTTTTGAGATGTCTGTAATGCAGCCTGATTTGAAATGTGTTTATTATGGTTGAATCTAGGGCAAATAGACAATAAAACAGGGTGTGCTTTAGGGCGTGGCCACCTTTTGATTGACAGTTCACTACCACAGTGTTGTCTTTTCTAGATGTTATCCTTTTTTTTATTTTACTTTAACCCCTGACAGTGTGTTTCCAATTCATTAATATTGTATTGTTACATTTTTTGTAGCCCAACAATGACTTTCAGTTGATTATGCTGTACTTCGCAAGCCAACAGGTCAAAGATGTATAAGATGTACAGTAGACAAGTTGATCAGAAGAAACACTTGCCATACCTTTAAACTACATTCACATTTTATTTGAAAACAGCGTACCAAGTATGACAGTAGCATTGATAAGGAGCTATCCTGTAGGTCACATTTAACCTTTTTGAATTTCACATCCTAATTTCATGGTGGCTTATTTCTCTAAGTGCATGTTTGTGTGTGTGCAAGGGTGTGTGTGTTGTTTCTCTGCTCTACATTTTTGCATTTCTGCATGGATGCGTCTCCATCTTGACGTTCCCACACAGGGATGTGAGGTGAAAGCAGCGTCTCAGGAGACATCTTGTTGCGTTCACACCATCTGAAAGACGAGGAGGAAAATATCTGGCTTAACGCTCAGAAGTACTAATGCCAGACGTCTCTGGCATTAGCTCTGCTTTCTGCTCTCCTTTTTCCACTGACTTATTGTGGCAAGGCAAATCCAAACCACCAGGATACGGATAAAAAGACCCTTAAGTCTGCATGCTTGACATCCTCACGATATTGGAGCCACAGGGGGTCTTAGATGTGAGAGATTTTGTTCATGACTAACCATCACCAGGAGCAGATAAAAGCCTTTGAATCCTGTGTAGAGATTTTTTGGTTTTGAAACTTTCTAATAAAATAATATTGCTTGCTTTGTTTGAAGCTGCATGGAACTTTTAGTTTAATTGGCATGTGTCCAAGGTGAAGGAAATGGCATCATTAATTTCAAAACTACCCATGAAATCAACAGAAAAAGACTCTCTTTGACAACAGGTCTCTTTGAAACCACATGAAAATAATCCATTTTAAAGATTAATAGTGCTCTCCAACTCTTCTCTCACTCGACGTTGTGTATTTCTTTGTGCTTGCTTGCCGGATGCTGTACTGGATTATATTTTTTAACATAATCCAGGAGCTGCAGTTATACTTTAGTAAATCAGATGATAATAACAAACAGATTGCAAGTGCCCATTTAAACAAACTGCAGACCACCATTCATTCACTATTAGTCAATATAGGACAATCTACGTTTGCTGATTACTTATATTGGTTATTTTCCCCTCAGTTCATGTCACAAACAAATTACTTGTATACATTTGAGTTCAAAACAGAAACATAATGTGTAAAATAAGGAGAAATGTGGTGGTAATTGAAAATCTAATAGTATGGTAAATCTCAAAATGTACATTGACAAGGCACCAAAGATTCAGATCATAGATTTAAAAATAAATAGCTGTAAAATTGTGAAAAAAAGTACTTTATTTTTGCAACATTTTGACTCAAACATTAGGAAACTGCTGCTCCCACATGACACAGAGAAAGGGTAGAGCTTTAGGATCATGAGGCAGTGTGTGGTGCGGGAATGAGTCCTAAAACCCGGAAAAGACTTGCCACTTCCTGTTCCCTTGTCTGAAAATCAATGTTTAATGTTTGAGTTGAGGTTAGAAGACTGAAATAGGATCTGTGGCTAATACAAGCTGAAGAGATGTTTCACATTTTGTTCTACGACATAAAATAAGTCAGCAAATACTGCACTGTCCGAAGCTTTCACTGTACTGTATGTGTCATAAAAACGGATATCAAGCGACTCAATAAGACAACTAAACGTCATCATGTCGACACAAGTCCTCCTTTAGCTTAGCGGACCATTATGAAGTTTGTTTATAGCCTAATGTTAGCTTATTGCTTCTGCTTAATGCATTTATGCTTCAAAAATCAAAAGGTGCTGTTCATATATGGAGATTATCCTGCTGAACAACACATGTAAGTATCATAAACGTGTGTTGGCCACAAAGCTTAACCCATTGCGATGCTAGCTTCTGTATCGGCATTCAAAATGACGCCCTTAATCTACGACTATGGAAAGCAGACAACGGTCAAAATGGCGTAAAGCATACTGTAAAGATGTAAGAATCAGGAACAGAGGACACATGACAAAGTCTCTGAAAAATATCTCTAGGGTGGTTTTTTTTTAGCATCTAGTTTGTGTGCTGCAACTCCTCGAGGCTCTGCTCACCAAAGAGAGTTCATCGAGCGTCAAAGTTTGAGGTTTTGAATCGCAGGAGTAAGTCAACATTTCTGAGTCGTGGGTTGCCTCACAAAACTTTAAATTATTTGTCTCCCGAGCGAGTTTCACCCTTCAACTGTCACTCCTGTCTGCCCATGCTGAGTTCTAGAAAGTACAAGATTACATTCTCCATGTTTAGGTTGAGCTGGGGAAGCGAACAGGTACTGCAGATGATGGCAGGAGATTTTAGGAAAGCTCAGTCGTGTTTCACACTCTGCTGCATGACAAACTGACTCCTCTGCAGGCAGTCAATGTGGAGCCGTTACAAGTGGAGATTTCACACTCCCAGTATGTGTATATTCATTTTACTTTTAGTTGGGTTTCTAACTTTAAAAGCGGCAGATAGCTGAAAAAACGTTTTTTGGTCAAATTTGCTGGAACTGTCACTCTGTCTTGAAGGAAGTGCATGACAGACAATCTGTAAACATATCAGATTCCTCTGCTTCCCCCGGTGCTCCTGATGGCTTTTGCAAGATTTCACCTAGTGTGAATATAGCGACAAATCAGAGCCGAGGTGTCTTTAACTCAGTGTCAATCACCGCTCAAAACCCCATCAAACTATCTCCAGGCAGTGCCGATCAAATAAAGATACTGCTACTGCATTGCCAATTTCTCACCTGCAAACATATTGTCGTGTATTTCTTTCATTGTAAAATTAGATAGTTTGTATCCCGACTGAAAACATTTGAGCCAAATCAAGCACCGGTCTCCAGCGGTAGTAAATGTTTAGTTTTACAGCCGAAAACAATCCACTAAATCAAGTCTCTGCACATATTTTAGGTAAGAAATATCCTTTACGGTAACAATATCTTGGTTTATATTTGATAGGCTTTTTGACACAAGCATTTTGTCAAACTGGAAGCTTGCAAATGCCATTAGGAGATCAGGAGGAGGCAGAGGGAGCTGATTCTTCCACAGATTATCCGTCTCATGCACTCCTGTCTGGATATAAAGTAGTGACAGTTGCAATAAATATTTCATTTCATTTTTATTTGTTCCGTTCATGGTAAGCACGACTTAAAGTGGACCTATCATGCTATATTATAATAATATAGTGTAGGACCATACCTATATAAGGCATATTTATACTTTTTTTTTTTCAAAATACCAAACAGATCATGCATTTTAGCCATGCCTCATTTCGCTCAATTTGCACTTTTTTACCCCTGTTTTAGCAAGGGCAGATTCTGTGAGAACAGCACCATCTAGAGGCCTGGCATATGTACTACAGCGTCTCCAGCGCTTTCGAACGGCAATGGCCGTGGCTGTCTCCTCCTGATTGGTGGAGTTGGCCCAATAGCCGTAGCGCCACCGTCCTGACGTCAGGACAGTGTTCAAATCTGGATCAGTTTTTATCAGATCCGTTGCAGCCCCTTTTTTAGAGATTTGGGTATGGAGGAAAATAGAGAGGGTTGTGTTTTCTGACACTTGGTGAGTTCCCTGGAACACCGGGGACACATATTCATGTATAAAAGACGTACAAAAGTGCATTTTGCATGATAGGTCCCCTTTAATGTATAACAATTGTTTACTAAACATGTCTCTATAAACACACCATTGACCGAAAAAAAGCAGGGAGAAGAAAATAATCTTATTTTACCTGCCCCTTTCTCAAAAAAACAAAATAAATTGAAATAGATGATCTGTCCTTCATATTTTCTGATTCACAGCCAAACATAACAGTATCGTAGGATAATAAGAGAAACACAAAAACTTACAACAAGAAATACTTATTTCCCACTTAACAGTTAACGGAAAGAAACAAAAAACAAATATATATATAAGTAACCAACTGTCGCCTTTATCTTATGAAGCAAGGTGTGTTCTCTCTGTGCATGCATTCATTTAGCTGCACACAGCTGCTTAGAGACTACTTTAATCAAGTTCTAGGAACAGTGTTGTGTTTTGCAGTTAAATAAAGGGTCCTCTTGCAGAGCCTAAAAGTGTCTGTGTCATTTATCCCCAGCCTCTCCAGGTTCCAGGTGCTCTGCAGGGTGTTACAGTTTGCTGCTGATCCTCTCTCTCCTGTCAGCTTCTGATAAACACTCATGTATTCTCAGAGGTTAATTATCTGCAGGTGTGTCCAGCTTGCTTGAATGCTCAGTCTCCATCTGGCTCTCTGCAGCGACAACATTAGAGCGCACAACTTGTTTAAGAATTACTGACGAATCACTGAGCAGCGTCATCATGTCTGCCTGATGTCATCACACCGGAAATTAGCTGCCTTTAGCTTAGCGGTGGTGAAGTGTAGTCATGTGACCGTGATGTAGTTCCTTTTTCCTGATATGTGGAGATTATTCTGGCGAAAATAACATGTAGATATATATTTGTGAGCCGAGCCATACAGCTTTTTTTGTGCCATATTTTAAAATACAATGGAAAGATCCCATTGGACTTTGGTCGAAGGAGGCCTGATCAAAAGTATTTGTATTGCGCTTCGACAATGCATAACCAGTGTTTGTCATTTAGAGATTGAAAGCAAAGTATATGCATACAAATGAGACAATGGTCTGTAATGATTGTATGTACAAAGAGAACAAATGATTACAACGAACACAAACAAACAATAACAACGACTAAAGTAATCTCTACATGCACTGCCAGTGAGCCTCATACACACAATTATTTATCAGGAACATTGTTAAATGAATATGCATGCGTGTAATACATATGCATATACATACATGCAGCAAATACCTATACTCATAGCCCTTGTGATGCTAACTTCCTGGTTAGCCTACTAACATACTGTACGTCATCCCTGCACTCTAAGCTGTAGCCAATAAAAGTGCAAATTGGATCATACACTAACACATAGCATGCTCCTGGGTGCACACATGTGGATTCCTGAGAGTATCCTTATTGCTGTCGTCTCTGCGCCTATATACGATACGATACGATATACTTTATTGTCCCCGTAAGGACATTTGATCAGCCTGCTCTTGGGAACCATGAATCTTCTACCAGAAGGTAGGAGCTGGAATTCTGGGTGGAGTATGTGGGTGGGATCAGACACCATTTGTTTTTGCCTGTCTGATAATGGACTGCTCGTATATGTTTTGGAGAGATGGATGTTTTTTAACCCCCATAATTTTCATCGCAGTCTGTAGCAGGCGAGCGATCTGTGACTTTGACTGCACTGTCAAGTTACCATACCAGGCAGTGATACCATACCTCATGATGCTCTCCAACACTGCATGATAGAACAGTAACATGAGCTTCTGGTCGACTCCGAAAGCCCGGAGTCGACGCAGAAAGTACAACCGCTGTTGAAGTCTAGAGCACAGACCTTGAACATGCGCCTTCCAGCTGAGTGTATTATCTTGATGGACACCAAGGTACTTATAGGAGCTGACCTGAGTTATGGGTTCATTGTGGATAACCACCGGCCTAAGGTCACCCACTGCCTTTGGGTCCCACACCATCTCCTCAGTCTTCTTCACATTCAGCACCTCTGCGCCTATACAACACAGTCTCACGGCATTTCGTGTTATAGTCACGAAATTAATCTATTGATTCGTGTTCACCAACACGATTTCGCCATTTTTTTCGTGTCACACAGAACGATTTTAAAAGCAATGTAAATAATAACAAATTAGAAGGAAAAAGACATTTAAAAAAATACAGATTTAAGTATTCTGACACAGAACGATTTTAGAAGCAATGTATTTCTATTGGTAGTATGTTTCGTGCCTGCACCAAATAATAACACATTAGAAGGAAAAAAAGATGACATAAAATACAGATTTCAGTATTCTGAGGCTCTGAGCCATTTATTTTCCTCACTGACGGCAAAAAAACTCAGACATTATACAATTTAAAATAAAAGGGATAGGGTTAGGCTTAGGGTAAGATATTGAGTAAGAACATGTTTTTATGAACCACACAGCTTCTGGTCTTCCAAGACCCGACCGGACAAAAAGACGTGTTGCAGGCACGAAACATACTACCAATAGAAATACATTGCATTTAAAATCGTTCTGTGTGACACGACAAAAAGGTGCAAATCGTGTTGGTGAACACGAATCAATAGATTAAATTAATTTCGTGACTAATAACACGAAATGCCGTGAGACTGGGTTGGCCTATATCATAGCAAACGATGCAATTAATTGAATTCATCAAACTCATAACATTCAGAATAAATCACAGCCCTTAATATATTTGATTTGTGGAGTCTGATCAAAGTTAATCACGTGCTTTGTGCTTTCTGTGTTAAAGCAGCAGTGTCAATAACGGCTGATTGTGAGCTTCATATTTCCCTCTGCCTACAATGACAGAATCCATTCTGCAATCATCTGTTTTTAAGTGGACAAAAACCACATGAAGCTATATTGTCCTCTGAAATGATATCTGCGGGTGAAGACAAATGCAAAATTGACTGTTGCAATGGAGCCTAATGGATCCTGATTGCGGAGGGCAATTTACCTTCATCCCTCCTATTGCTATGGAAAGGACAGCAAGCAATCAGAAAAAGAGCAGAGCTAGTGGGAGTGAAAAAACACATAAACTCATATTGATTGCAGCAAATCATCCGGGAGGCACCGCTGTGTGACTTTCTGAAAATATTCACACAAGGGAAAAGCAAATGTTTAGGATTGAATATTAAAAACAATAACCTTGTCTTTTATTCCACACAACGCGGCTTTGTTTTCCCTTATTTATCGTCCTGTTCTCCATCTGATCAAGACTTTGGGCTGTGCCTTCATACAGAGCCTAATGGATCTGGAAAGCCCAATTTAAAGTGAAGTATGGGGGTTGTCAGATGGTGCTTAGTGCAGAATATGGTGGTGAGATGCAGATTATCTCAGAGAGGAGCAGGCTGTATGATCGCAGGTCATTAATAACCTCAGACACACACAACTTCGTCTCTCCTCATGTTTGTCTCTACACTACAAAAACTCTAAATCTTGCCAAGTATATGTGTCTAATATCTAGTCAGAATATGTCTTTACACCTGATATAAGACACAATAACTTCAGAAGTACCACTGCAGTGAGATATCAGGTCTTCTTTTTAGACAATGCATCATCTTGTTGAGTCAAAACATCTTATTTTGAGTCGTATCTCAGATGAAACACATATTTGTTTACATATTTATTAGAAAATAACCAACTAACATCAGAAAAAAAAAAAACTTTTGAGCATTTGCGGATTATATTGTAACACAACATCTCCTGATTATGGTCAAATATAGTTAAAATTAGTTCTCCAGCTAATTACAAGATCTGATTTATCTGAATATCCCTTCTTATTTCAAGAAATCTTACCAAGCAAATGTTCACTTGTGTCCTTTTAACCTTTTATCCATGTATTATTAAAGGAGATTACAGGTGGAGTTCTATACTCACACTTTGCTCAGATTAGTCCAACCTGTGATGGATATTAAACAAACAGGATGACCGATCTGATGTCTGACAACTGAGGTTTAATTAAAAGGCTTGACTAATGAAAGCAAGAAGAAAACTATATTTCAGTCAGACAACTCACGTGTTTCTTAATATGTTTATTAGAAGCAGCATATAGTTTGAGTTTGGCGTCTAGGCTCGGGCCTCATCACTCCACAGATTTACAAAGAACATTGAGTGATGATTAGATAACTATCCCCCGAGCCTACAGGTGGAAGCTGGGGTGGAAGCTGGGGTGGAAGCTGGGGAGGAAGCTGGGGTGGAAGCTGGGTGGAAGCTGGGGTGGTGGAAGCTGGGGTGGAAGCTGGGGTGGAAGCTGGGGTGGAAGCTGGGTGGAAGCTGGGGTGGAAGCTGGGGTGGTGGAAGCTGGGGTGGAAGCTGGGGTGGAAGCTGGGGTGGAGGCTGGGGGTGGAAGCTGGGGTGGAAGCTGGGGTGGAAGCTGGGGTGGAAGCTGGGGTGGAGGCTGGGTGGGAAGCTGGGGTGGAGGCTGGGGTGGAAGCTGGGGTGGAAGCTGGGGTGGAAGCTGGGGTGGAAGCTGGGGTGGAAGCTGGGGTGGAAGCTGGGGTGGGAAGCTGGGCTGGAAGCTGGGCTGGAAGCTGTGGTGGAAGCTGTGGTGGAAGCTGGGGTGGAAGCTGGGGTGGAAGCTGGGGTGGAAGCTGGGCTGGAAGCTGGGCTGGAAGCTGTGGTGGAAGCTGTGGTGGAAGCTGGGGTGGAAGCTGGGGTGGAAGCTGGGGTGGAAGCTGGGGTGGAAGCTGGGGTGGAAGCTGGGGTGGAAGCTGTGGTGGAAGCTGGGGTGGAAGCTGGGGTGGAAGCTGGGGTGGAAGCTGGGGTGGGGTGGTGGTGGGTCAGGCGAGCAGCAGCAACATGAAACACAGCAGCAGGAGCATGAACGTAGCAATAGCAAGTGAACACAGCAGTGGCAGCAGCAGCATGAGCGAGGCAGAGGCAGGAAGACCTGGCAGCTTAAATAGAGCGGCATGTTTAGGAGAATGTGTTTGGTTGGTTGTAAGAGGGACGAGGTGCGTCACGTGTTAATGTATCATTGGTGCTCGAGTTGACTGCCTGAACTAGCTCGCAGGCTTTGCCCCATATATTGAATATGCAGTCATTCTGAAGCGCAGCCATTATCTGACACTATTCATCCTAAACAGGGCATGAAATAAACTTATTTTAAAGATTGCTCAACAAATCCTTGTCGTAGAAATGTGTACCAGAGAGCGCGCTGTTTTTAATCTGATCGGTTAGAGCTCTTTATATGTTATGGATGTATAGAAGTGTGTATGACTGTGCTAATCAACATCTTATGTTTAGTTAAGTTAGTTTAAAGAGCATTAGGACATCAGTTAGGGTTAGGGTTAGGGTTAGGGTTTAGTGGGTTAGGGTAAAGTGTTGTTAAAGCACATTTACTGTGAAAATAGCTCAAAAACATGTCACAGTAGAGGCACAAAGGCAAATATGAACCTAAAGGTTAGCAGAACTTGTCCTATTTAATGTATTCAAATGTATAGCACTCAACTTCAGAGAAATGCACTTTATATCACAATAAAACATTGCTTTCCCAATTCAACAGTAGACACAATAACCAAAAGTATGATTAATATGAAATTCATGCATTACATTTTGTTTGAAATCACTCATTCAAGCAACAGGTCTATGTGAAGTTAATGTAGGCACAAGTTAATTCCACTGAAACCCATATAAAAGATTAAAAAAACTACTTTGAACATCACTGAAGTGACTTTTAGCTGCACGAAAGAACATACAAATTATGAACACACGTTACCAATAGATGTATTTCAAGTTTTGCTGCTATTAACATCCAGCTAAGTGTAATTTCAGTATATTTATTTCTGTTCCTTTCCCTCATCCTGAATGTTTTAGGTCAGAAATATGTGTGTGTGTGAATGTGTAAGCACACACACCTTTAGCAATTTAAGCAACTGTCTCATTTAATGACAGGCCTCCCAGTAGCGGCTCCAGTGAGTTAAACGATTATGACAACGTGTCGTAAAACGCAGGTGGAGAAATGTGCTAATGGCCATCGTACCTCTGTGATGATGGAGCCATCGATGAGAGGTAGTGGAGCAAAATGACTCAAAATGGCCCTGTCCAAATGGTTTTTAATCTTCCCCTTCTAAAAGCTTTACCACTTGACAACTGAGGTTTGGGCCATCGTCCGTCAACGGGGGCAAGTGGAGTCAGTTTTACTAAAAAGCACCTCAGAATAAATCTTCACTGTGCAGTAAAAGGCGTTTAGTGTCCAAAAATGTGATATTTTTCTCAGTTTCCATTAAAAACAACTGCATGTTGTTTCATTTTTATTTTTTATACGATGCGGCTTCTGCTTACACTTTTTTGTCACTTTCTTTTTGTCTTTGTGTCACTTCTTCAAAAGTTATACCTTATTTTTCGCTTTTTTTATGTCTTGTAAGTGTGTTTTATTGTTCTAGGTGAACACAACAAACTAAAGCCTCAATAGCATTAATATTTACCAAATGCACTTCCGTTGTTTCACACAAAAGTATCCATACTGGACTTAAAAAGCTTACATTTTGTGCTAACAATAATACAATTCAAGCCCCATTACACCACTCTGTGTGATATTAAAAGATAATAAAGGACCTTGAGATAATGATAATAAAAAAACATGTTTATGCATGCAGCCTTTTATTCATTATGGTATAAATATAGAGTTAGTCTGCACTTTTATATTCATCTCTAAAGAGGTCTGACTATTTTTCTTATTAATATTTAGACGTTATAGTAACAACCTCCAGCAATAAGTATAATACGGTGTTTCGTGAAGGCAGTATTTAAATACCTACTTAACACTTTAACAACCCAGCTGTTCCTTGGAGCTTTTTAATAATATTTTATATATTTCTTTGCAGGGCAAACTAGTTAGTAGTGTCAGAGTTTAAGAGCTTTTATTTTCATTAAACAGAATCATAATGAGTAATGCTTTATTTATGAGGCTCTCTTCAAAAGAAGGGTTATAAAGAGGAGATTAAAGCATATTTATATATACAGCACTCTGTTTAACTGACTTACTATACTATAGTTTTATATATTGTGTTGTGGTCAGTGAATGATGCTTCAGTACTAAGTTTCAGAGACAAATATTGTTCACTTTACTCCACCAATTCCTAACCTCTCATTGATATTTCTTTTTAAAACATATAAAACACACTATGCTTGCATGATGGCGTTTTTAACTACTATAACTATTTGACCAGTGGCGAGCCGTCAGGGCCCTCTAGGCCCTCTATTTAAAATATTTTTTTAGTTATATTTTTCATTAATTTTACCAAAATAACTTGATTGAATTGTATTTAAAATAACATTTCCAAAGAAGTAAATCCTTCGAATCTGCCTATTCAGTTTCTGTTTGAATGTGAAGGGTTAAATTAAAGAAGCTCCTTGAGCCCTCTCTGCGAGTTACTGTGAAGACAGGAGCAGCTTGCTGGTCCTGCTGTAAATTCACAGAGGGCCCGCTATAGTAACTGAACGAGAGAGTAATGTCAAATGACAGTACAATTGACCAATCATATCTTCCCTCTAAATGGGTGGGTTTTATTATCGCGGACTTTATGATAAGTTCCGCCCGCTGTGAAGCTTTCCTTGTTTCCATAGAAACAACAACTTCCTGTCAACAGCGTGAACTCGCCTTCAAAATAAAAGCATGCCAAATTACACTTAAGACATACAACTACAACGAAAGTAACAAACACAATGCAATATCCTTTTCAATGTCAAAGAACACAAATTGGGTTCACAGGTGTTGTTTTGTGTGGTAGAGGGTCGCTGTCATTGATGCGTTTTGCACCCCGGGCCGTTGTTTTGATATTCCGCTGAAGTATACGCTGTGACATAACTCTTTTTTTCTTTTTTTTTCGAGGGAAGGGGTGGGGGTCAGAGGGCCTAGGTATAAAAGTCACGGCTCGCCACTGTATTTGACAGATAGATAGATAGATAGATGAACAAAAATGAAAATGATATAAAATATAAACAATATAAAAAATTCTGGATAATGTTCTTTAAAAAGGTCAAAAATACTGTAGTAGCAGGAATATGAGCTCTTGTATCCCCTCCACTTTTCAACACAAAGTCTCCTTAAACTGACTCCACTCACCCGTCCCGCCCTTGTTTCGCCCTCCTTGTTTTCTCCATCCCTCTCTCTCTCTCTCTCTCTCTCTCTCTCTCTCTCTCTCTCTCTCTCTCTCTCTCTCTCTCTCTCTCTCTCTCTCTCTCTCTCTCTCTCTCTCTCTCTCTCTCTCACCCTCCTCTCTCCCCTTTCTGAGCTGAATCAAGACGGGTGTCCGGGCAGATTAAGTCACGGCGCTCTGCCTCTGCTCCACCTCGCTGTGGGCCTGGAGTCATTAAACCTCAGAGAACAAGAGAGCTGATCAGGGATCAGTGCTCGGTGGCATGGTCATATTAAACTGCTCTGCACTCAGAGCAACCTTTATCACTGCTGGGATAAAAATAACTGCAGCTGTCCCCAAATTACCTTTCCTGCACCAGGGGGATTTCACTCGAGGTATAAAAGGCTTAAAAACCAACTACAGAACCCTGGTAGAGTTTGGAGTTAAACACACAATGTGAATGCATCCATATTCTTATGATACCTTTAAGAAAAAAGAGCTTATACTGCAGAGACTCCTTCACTTTTAGATGCAACCAAAGTGTTATTCTTCTTTTTATGTCTAAAGTATATTCTCTACTGCTGGAACTACGCTGTAGATATTGCGCATCTGACAATAAGCCTTTGAATCTTTAATATTTCAGAGTAGTTGAAGATGTTAAAGTCACTTTCATTTTCTGCACAGTCAATGTTTGGTGACGTGAAACTCTCAGACAATAGATGCGCTCGGAGAAAATCCCTGGTTTTTTTAGCGATGTGAAGTTAATTCATTTTTGGAAATCTCGGTCAATATTACATTCTTTAAGTATTGAACATTTCATAAAAACCTGTAGTGTCATACAATTATTTAGGAGATTTCCACGTCCAATGCACACTGATAAACAGACTGATCTGCCATTTTGTTTTCGGACAACTGTGACATCCCTATGTAACACTCACACTTCATTTGGCTAGCGCTCCAACACTTTGTACTTGATAAGCTAAGGGGCGGGACATCTCTAAGCGGTTGACCAATCACAGCAGAGCCGGCCAGCTAACCAATCAAAGCAGACTGGGCTCTGGTTTCAGACAGAGGGTGAAAAGAGGTGCTGCAGCACAGGTAGTATGAGAAAAATAAAGAGCTTTTTGAACATTAAAGCATGGAGACATGTCCCAGTAGAGACACTACATACTGATATACACCTGAACATCAGCAGGAGAGGACTCTTTAAAGTAGAGACACTACATACTGATATACACCTGAACATCAGCAGGAGAGGACTCTTTAAAGTAGAGACACTACATACTGATATACACCTGAACATCAGCAGGAGAGGACTCTTTCAAGTAGAGACACTACATACTGATATACACCTGAACATCAGCAGGAGAGGACTCTTTAAAGTAGAGACACTACATACTGATATACACCTGAACATCAGCAGGAGAGGACTCTTTAAAGTAGAGACACTACATACTGATATACACCTGAACATCAGCAGGAGAGGACTCTTTAAAGTAGAGACACTACATACTGATATACACCTGAACATCAGCAGGAGAGGACTCTTTAAAGTAGAGACACTACTGTACATACTGATATACACCTGAAAATGTGTCCTCTTTAAGACTTCTTATTACTTTTTGCTGACTTTCAACAAACTGTACAGACCCATTTATCTCGAAAACTGTTTAAAGTGGATTCTGACTGTGACAGAAAATACCCATTCCTAATTTCTGTCAAAAAAATCCTATCTTACTTATTAAAAGGCAGAAGTCGCCCATAAGCACAACACCAGACATTTTTAAACCACTGACATAATCAGAGATGAAGGAGCAATTTAAAATCTGACATCTGGCTGATTTACTGTAAATTAATGATGACATCAAAATAAAAACTGTGATCTCACTTGAGTCTCTCATTTTCTCCCATATTGGACGAATAAATCCCCTCAAAGTAAAGAGTTAGGCTATGTATCCGACTATATTCTGAGAAACAGAGATGTGGAGAGTACACACATCCTTTACTCAAGTAGAAGTAAAGATACTCGAGTTTAAAAATACTCTGGTAAAAGTAGAAGTACTGACTAAACTTCTTTACTCAAGTAAAAGTAAAGAGGGCTTTGAAATGTACTTCAGTAAAAAGTACCCATAACTAGCAGCTGTTTTAAAGAGTACCTGACCTCCCTTTATATTAATAGAACAATAATGTCATTGTTAGCTAATGAATGTTTCCATGCTGAAAAACGGCAACATGACAACGTTTTCATTGGTCCCTCTTCTTTAGAGAAGACCAGGAAATGATGGATACACGGATCGTGTTCAAATCAATAGGCACGCAATGACTCTAAATAATAATGATCACGCCACCAAACACACATTCAAACTAAAGGAACCAGCCGGTTTGGGAAATGTAAGAAGTAGAAAGTTCAGGTATTTGGGTTCAACATGTGAGAAGTAGAAAGTACAGGTATTTGTGTTCAACATGTAAGAAGTAGAAAGTACAGGTATTTGTGTTCAAAATGTAAGAAGTAGAAAGTACAGGTATTTGTGTTCAAAATGTAAGAAGTAGAAAGTTCAGGTATTTGTGTTCAAAATGTAAGAAGTAGAAAGTACAGGTATTTGTGTTCAAAATGTAAGAAGTCAAAGTAAAAAGTCGTCAGTAAAATAAGTAGTGGAGTAAAGTACTGATACCAGAAAAATGTACTTAAGTACAATAACGAAGTATTTGTACTCCACTACTTCCCACCTCTGGAGAGGATAGACAGTCAGAGAGGAGGAAGACTCGATATGTGCGTGACTTAAGTCCATGACGTCTGCCCCGATGCATTATATAAGTCGCCCTCTGTCCGTCTCCATCCACCTCTCACTCCTCTCTCACTCAGACCTCCATGACTTCAGGCGCTGTTACTAAAACTCTCCTTATTATCAGAACTAAAGCCAAACTCTCTCCTGACACGTCCTCCTCTCTCCATCTCCTCTGCCTCGTCTTCATTTCATCGCTTTTGGGAACAGTTTACTCTTATTCCTCCTCCTCACTTACTCATGCATCTTTGCAGAGCCACCCTCCTCTTCCTCACCCTCCTCCTGGTTTCCAGAAAAGCCCCAGAGTCTTCAGTGATTCACCGGCTGACCTTCCTCTGCTTCATCTGAAGTCTTGGCTGGCTCCTTTTCTCCTTTACATTTCTGCAACTGTCATCGATTCAGCTCTATACCTTTCCAAAGATATGTCTTAAAGTTCTTAACTTTATAAGCCATTATCCGAGAAGTTTTGTTGTCGTGATGAGAATCAGGATCATCATTCCTTTACTCGTCCAACAGCGGAGATATATGGTCACAGCAAAACGGAGCGTACTGAAGACAAAACTAAGGCTATGGTTAGTTATCTCAAACAGCAATATTAAGCTTGTAAATTCAGTTTTTATCGGCAATGCAACACTTTTGTGATAACAATGATAAATTTAACACGAATTAGCAAGCTGCAATCAACATGGTGACTAATAAGCATCAAAAGATCTTATCAAGATATAAATTCATCTTAATGCCAGATTTTTTCAAGCTGATGAAATCAGAGGAAACTTTCCCCCTCAACTGCTTCTGATAAGGAAACCTTCGGCTTAAAGGGGCCCTGTTTTTGGTGCATGTAAATGGTCTGCAAAGGCTAAAATCCCTGTGCTCCCTCCAGAAGGAGTTTATATCTCCAACACATTGTACGTGATAGGCTAAGGGGCGGGAAATCTCTAGGTGGTTGACTAATCACAACAGAGCCGGCCAGCTAACCAATCAGAGCATATATATATACACCTGAACATCAGCAGGAGAGGACTCTTTAAAGTAGAGACACTACATACTGATATACACCTGAACATCAGCAGGAGAGGACTCTTTAAAGTAGAGACACTACATACTGATATACACCTGAACATCAGCAGGAGAGGACTCTTTAAAGTAGAGACACTACATGCTAATATACACCTGAACATCAGCAGGAGAGGACTCTTTAAAGTAGAGACACTACATACTGATATACACCTGAACATCAGCAGGAGAGGACTCTTTAAAGTAGAGACACTACATACTGATATACACCTGAACATCAGCAGGAGAGGACTCTTTAAAGTAGAGACACTACATACTGATATACACCTGAACATCAGCAGGAGAGGACTCTTTAAAGTAGAGACACTACATACTGATATACACCTGAACATCAGCAGGAGAGGACTCTTTAAAGTAGAGACACTACATACTGATATACACCTGAACATCAGCAGGAGAGGACTCTTTAAAGTAGAGACACTACATACTGATATACACCTGAAAATGAGCATAATATGTCCTCTAAGTTTTTTAAGTTAGAGTATAAAGTTTTGTAAAGAAATATCTGAAAGCCTACCAAGTAAGAAAAGGTCAGTATCAGAATTTTTGTTTTATTAGTAATACGTTTGACCTTTACACCACACCAATTATTGTAAACCTTCACTGAGCCGGCAGACAGATACTTCAGCTTGAATAAAGTTTGAAAGAAGAATTGTGTCCAACAATAACAGCAAATGTAGATGTCGCTGTCAGAGTCTGAGTCAGAGAGTTCAGTGAAAAGATATCAAACTCCTTTTTGTGATAACTTTCAACAGACAGACAGAGATGAATCTATTATACAAGAATCAGGAGGATCAAGTCCTTTTTTACCAAGACTGGGACGCATTGCATCAACACCACATCATGCTTTATGAATAACCTGAGTCATGCTCCTCTAAAGCTCAAAACTTGACTGCGGCTGTTCCTCCTACACTTCGCCTGCAGCTGAATGCAACACACTCACCTGTTTTATCGACATCTTTTAAAGCCATTCAGGGAAGAAATTGTTGAAAAAGATAAAGTAGAAAGCCTGTTGATGAAAAGTGGGTACATCAAAACACTGAATAATCACATCAACTCACAAAGTAACACCGGCAGTGAATACAATTCAAGAAATATGGGTACAAAGTGTTGCAGAAGGTGAATATAAAGTGTGTGTGTGTGTGTGTGTGTGTGTGTGTGTGTGTGTGTGTGTGTGTGTGTGTGTGTGTGTGTGTGTGTGTGTGTGTGTGTGTGTGTGTGTGTGTGTGTGTGTGTGTGTGTGTGTGTGTGTGTGTGTCCTAGCATTACTATACTTGTGGGGACCTAAATCTGTTTACACAGTCACATGTGGGGACTGGCTTCCCTTATGGGGACATAATGGAGGTCCCCATAAGGGGAATCATTAATTTTAGGGTGAAGACTTGGTTAGGGTTAGGGTTAGGGTAAGGGTAAGGGTCAGGGTTAGGCATGTGTTGGTTATGGTTAAGGTTGGGATAAGTCTCCAGGAAATGCATGTAAGTCAATGTAATGTCCCCTGAAGTGATGTATACATGGTATGTGTGTGTGTGTGTGTGTGTGTGTGTGTGTGTGTGTGTGTGTGTGTGTGTGTGTGTGTGTGTGTGTGTGTGTGTGTGTGTGTGTGTGTGTGTGTGTGTGTTTCGCTGATATAACCTTGATGATGATTGACAGCTCCCTATAGGCGTTCCTGCACATTATAAACAGATTGATCCGGTTGCATCAACTTTTAATAATACCAAATCTCATGTCTCATAATGTTCTGTACTAAAAAAACAGTCACATTTATGAATACACTTCCGTCCCATTTAACTTTAAGGCTTTCAAAAACATCACTAATGTAAGATGTGTCCTTGTGCAGCAGCAAACAATAAGGAAAGAGAGTGAAAATGATTTCAGTCCAATAACTCAGAGTCTGTTAAAAGTCTTCTCGTACGGTTAGACCTCTCCTCCTCATTCTGTGTCACTTTGCTTTAATGCTATGCAGCGAGCAGGAAATAATGTGAGGGAGGGTACTGTCAAATGGAGGTGGAAAAAGCATTTTCTTTAGTTATTGCATGTGTGTTTGCTGACATGTAATGGCCTGCACACCCACCTGGATCCTCTGAGAACGAATGGTTTTAATGCAAGTATGAGAGAAGCTTTTGCATCCCCAGATGAGCATTTAGAAAAGTGTGATGGTTGGAAAGGATGTGAAGAATAATGCGGGTAACATGGATCTGTGAAGCTGCCATCTTCCTGAACTGTAGTTAGTCTCTATCTTAATACTGTGATGAAGAAGTGGAGAGACTGGGTGGAGAAGGAGGAGGATCATTAGAAATTGAGGCATAAAGAGGACAGCGAGGTTATAGAGAAAGCAGTTAGGATAAGAGCTGAATGGAAATGAAGAGTCATTCTGCAAATTAAACCCAGCCTAATTTCTGTTTCTTTTTTCATTTGTGTTTGATTTGTGTGTAATCAACTAAATCCCTGTTCAAATATAGCATTTTTTTCGGCATGCAGCAAAGTTACTGTAGGTTAAATCAGCTGTTTGTATCCGTCCTCATGTTCAGCTTCGTGCTCTGTGTTTTTGCTTCGTTGTATTTTATGTCGCTGTACACCGTGTTATTTTATTCTGGGATTAGTTATTGATTTTGTTCGACTTGGCTCTAAGTTATCCTTGTCTCACATTTCTTCTCAGTCAGTAACAAGGTATATTCCCACTTCAGTTTGGACAAAAACCAGTCAGTTAAAACCAGTGATTCCATAGAAAACAAACCACAATGCATCGTGTCTTTTAGGGCCAGATTTGTTGTGGATTTCTTTTCAAAAGAGTTATGAGAAAAGCCTTAAAACCATGACATATTATCACAGTAAGAGCCTGTAGTAAAAACAGATCTCATTTACATATCTGTGGATACCCTTTGTTGTGGTTTTAAAGAAAAAGCAGTGACTTACTTGAATGAGTGATAATCACAGGGCTGATTACATATTATTTTTGAAGATATGGCACTTGTGATGCATTCAAATGGTGTTGGAATAATTGGAAAAATGTGTTACAGACAAGGAACATTCATGAGAATGTTGGAATAATTGGAAATAAATAGTTCCTTCCCTTAGCAGAGGGAAAGTGCCTCAGTTTGGATTCATGTTTCCAAGGGTCCTCACTTTCTTTTTAGAATAAGATCTGGCTGTTTAGCTGCCATGTTGCTCTTTCTTCACCTGCAATGTCTCTGTTCTGACTTTTTTATAGAAATCTAATCTAATCCTTTGTTATATTCTGAGATTTTTTTTAAATAATCAAATTAAATTGTTCTCAAAATTCGGACTTTTTCTCAGAATATAATTTTTTCTCCAAATTATCTTTTTTATCAACATTCTCATTATTTTTTCAAAATTCTCAATTTTTGTTTCAAAATATTGTCTTTTCAAAAATAAACCATACAGTAAATGTCTAGAAAGCAAAACCAAACCACTGAAAGAGACTGAGGAGAATCTTCTTCCAATCACAGCTTGAATTTGTTCTAACGTGTTTTGTGAAAATGTGCATACTACGATGGTCGACATTGTTGGATATTCAATATCTAAGGAATGCAAAGTTGAATACCTTGCAGGAATCATCAATTGTGTGGTTGATTATGGGAAATATTATGAATCACAATCAAGGAAGCCTTAAAGGGAGGGTTTATACAATGGGAAACAATGAATAACCAACTTAGAGTGAGAAAACATTTTTTAGGCGTTTCAGCAAACTCCATCTGAAGGGAACACAGGGATTTCAGCCTTTGCAGACCGTTAACATGCACCTATATAACAGACTACAGGAAAGGGAACACCCCAAAAATCATAACAGGGTCTCTTAAAAAGATGGTTATTTTCTCGTCTCTTTCTGCACGTTTCCTCTTACATAATGACATTGACTCCAGATGATATGAGTGGTGTTCCTGTTTATTCCTGATGTTCATGTGAGTGTTTTTTAGGTAGTACAGGACAGAGAACCATAAGTAGATCATCCTCCTCGGGCCGGTTGTTTGTTGCACTGACGCTCTGATTTATGGATGCAGAGCAGACACACAGCCGCACGGATGAAAGAGTTTCTGTCAGGTCAGAAGATACAGATACCTCGTTGCCATAGAAACTGCTTTGGGCTAAAACAAAAGACAGGATACAGAGAAAAACTAAAAAAAAAGGAGGGAGAACAGATGATGAAACAATGAAACGGGTCAGTGAAAGATGACTTTAAAATTCAACAATAATTGAGACTGGCATTTGGAAAATATATAGTTTGGTGCATTTTTTAAACACACACACACACACAGGCATTAATGTGTCAGACTGTAACACGCTGCTTTCAGCTCAGGACAGACGTGTGACCTGACAAAAATCTAGGCCGGCAATTTGACAAACAACTAAACCACTTTCCGGTTGAATGCTATTATTATTTTTATAGCAGCTGACAATTGTTTTGTCCACAAAGCGCTGTGCATGTCAATGTTTTTATGTTGGAAATGTTCAGAAACGAAGGAAAATTCCAGGATATTTTCCGCAGACTGCAAACCTCCAGGCAGCAACTTCAGGCGGAGATTAATGCTTCTTATAAGTAGATTTTTGGTGGAATGTTAAATGCCATTATGACATTTTAACGAGCTACAATATTTACAGTGAGTAAAAATCAGCTTTTTATATGAAGCAATATCAGAACACAAAAATAAATGCTTCTGATATTAATCTCAAAATTATTTAAAGGGGACCTATCATGCAAAATGCACTTTTGTACGTCTTTTATACATGAATATGTGTCCCCGGTGTTCCAGGGAACTCACCAAGTGTCAGAAAACACAACCCTCTCTATTTTCCTCCATACCCAAATCTCTAAAAAAGGGGCTGCAACGGATCTGATAAAAACTGATCCAGATTTGAACACTGTCCTGACGTCAGGGCGCTACGACTATTGGGCCAACTCCACCAATCAGGAGGAGACAGCCACGGCCATTGCTGTTAGAAAGCGCTGGAGACGCTGTAGTACATATGCCAGGCCTGTAGGTGGTGCTGTTCTCACAGAATCAGCCCTTGCAAAAACAGAGCTAAAAAATGTCAAATTGAGCAAAATGAGGCATGGCTAAAATGCATGATCTGTTTGGTATTTTGAAAAAAAAAAAGTATAAATACGCCTTATATAGGTATGGTCCTACACTATATTATTCAAATATAGCATGATAGGTCCACTTTAAAAAGTCAAAACTTTTTTCAGAATTTTGACATTTTTCAGAAATCGAACTGTTTTCAGAATTCTTTCTGTCTTTTTCTTAATTCTGACTTTTTTCTGAATTTCGACTTTATTTTCTAAATTTTTCTACAGGTTGCAGCAGTTATTTTATCTATGTCAGTAGGAGGAGAGCTATGCCTCAAGTATGTTGTATTTCTTTGGGTAAAAGCAGATTATTTGGTTAATATTGGGGCTAGGATCAATGCAAATACTCCAACTTGTTATCATATCTACAATATTAACTCACTGTTGTTGTATTACCACGTACCTCACTGGAAATACACAATCTATGATCCCAATGGATATTTACATGCAATTGCAAAACCTAGAAATATCTAGATATTGTCACAGAGTGTGAGTTAGAAGCACAGACGTTGTGTTGCATCACATGATTGCCGAGCAGTGGACAATGCAGGGCGATCCTTTAGTTTCTCCCTCTGCTCCTTCAGATCTGCCATCTGTCCAAATATCAATTTATTTTTCCACTCTCCCTCCAAAGATTGCTGAGCACTAATTGGAAATAGCATATAGCGTCTTCTCTGTTCTGCACAGAGAGAGAGAGAGAAGAGCTATCAGTCTGAGATGTGAACATGACGCAAGGCCCATCTGTACATCAATCATTTCTATATGAGAGGGATGAAGAAGAGATGGAGGTATGTGTGTGTGTGTGTGTGTGTGTGTGTGTGTGTGTGTGTGTGTGTGTGCACGTGGAAAATGAATTTTTGGAAATAGTGACATTTTTAGAACAATAGCAACAGTTCAGAAAGGAAGACGCCACGTGTGAATTAGTTTTTGTTGTGTTCTCAACCCTAACCCTAATCTCAAAATGTTTTCAGTATTTTTAAAAACTGACTTTTTTAAGAATAAGAACTTTTTTCAGAAATTGTACTTTTTTTTTCGCAAATTTGAATTTGTTAAAGAATTTTTAATTTTAAGAATGTTGATTTATTTTTCTGAAATCTGACTTCTTTCTGAATTCGAACTTTTTTTCAGAAATTTGACTTTTTAAAGATTTTTAACATTTTTAAGGATTCTGACTTTTTATCTGAATATTTACGTTTTTTCAGAAATGTGACTTTTTTTCAGAAATGTTGACTTTTAGTAGAAGCTGCAAATTTGGTTGTGGTCGTATGATACAATTAATGGGTTGTGTGATTTTAGGAAACAAGCTTTATTTGTGGCTCATACTGTACATCTGGGATAGAACCAAATGTTCCTTATTTACAGTGTAATGTATTCTGTCATGAATTTCATTAGATATTGTTTCACCGCTGCAGAAGCTTATCTGGTGTCTTATTTGGAGCCTATAGTGGCTTGTACGTATACGACAAATGAAATATAAAAGTGTCTATTAGAAGATGAAGAGATTATCAGCAGTGGAGGCTGACATTTCCCTGATTGATGGACATTAATTAGTGGAAGAAGTATTGGTCGTCTCTCAGATAACAGCCTCAATCTGTCAATTGAAGAGAAACAATCAATCGTGTTGATGACTGCGGTTCAGTCTGCTTCATCTGCACATGATTAGTAAAGGGTTCATGTTGAGTTACTTTTCCTTTTCAAAAGCTGTCATCTGTTGCTTTCTCTCACTTTCATGCTGCTTTGATTCAATACGGTTGCATTTGAAAGCGTTTTGAAGCAAGACCCTGAACCTTGGCCCAGACTTAAATAGAGAAACATAGACACATCCACATCCAGGGAAAAAATCATTCATGCATGCACTTCTGCGTCGGTGTATTTAATGCCCTTTCCTGAAGGTTACATTTGAAATAACTTAATTGTATATCAGGATTTAACTAGATTTACTAGGTGTGATAACCTGGAAATATCTATATCTGTTTCACCAACAGTCAGAAGTGATACAATACAAAGATAAACATAGAAGAAAAAGACAATTACACACACAACAACAAGCAGCAATTGCAACAGAGGTCAGCTAATCTATCTGTCACTGGGAGACACACACACATACACACACACACACACACACACACACACACACACACACACACACACACACACACACACATATATATATCCAGCCAAGCTTCATCACCATGTGTGGATCCACAGGGATGGGAAGTATGGCGACACGATACAGACTCCCTGCCACACACACCTGCCTCCAACACACACACACACACACACACACACACACACACACACACACACACACACACACACACACACACACACACACACACACACACACACACACACACACACACGCGTGTACACACACAGTGGGGAGGATACCTTCATATGAAATGCCACATTGGTTTGCTTCTTCATGTGATTATTATGGTGTGAGGTTTATTTGACAAGAAGATGCTAATGAGACGGATTAATCAATTCAAGGACATTTTAACGAGCTGTACAGACTTTTAATGTCAATGTCATTCTCTCATTATACACACACAGCAGAGAAATACAGCTTTAACCACACTATGCTGTAATATTATGTACAATATTATACCCCTTTATTTTATCAACAGACGCAGCCATTTTATAACATCATCTTTGATAGTTTAGTAAGATTAGCCAAAGAATTTGGTTGTTTTTAAATATACAAAATAACCTGAAAATCATTTGATTAAGAACTGTACGAAGTGCTGGTACTTTCACAGCACATGTTACATTTAAATCTAAAAGTAAAGATCTAATAGAATACAGGAAATGTGTGGACAGGGCGGTATAGACATGATTTTTATAAAAATATAATATTATAAAAACACAAAAAAATAGAAACAAAAAATGTTGATTAAGCTCTTAAAAATAAATATATAAAAACATATGTTAAGGAGTTATATATGTGGAATACATTTAAATTGAGCCCAGTTACGGTACGTCCACACGGCAGCGTCGCGTTGAAGCTTGCCGGTGGGCGTGTCTGGCGTGCGACCAACAACCAATCTCCCGCCCCAACCATGAATCTCCCGCCCCGGACACCAAGCACGCGGTTTGATTGGCTAAAGCTTGTACTGGCATATGATTTGATTGGCTGGCGCTTCCGTCGACGCTTGAAAAGTTGAACCTTTCTCAACTTTTGAAGCGAGCGACAGAGGAGGCATAGCCATGCGACGGAACCACAATGCAGTTCGGCAAAGCGTGACGTCACCCCATTCAAAGTGAATGGGAAGCGTCTCCGTTGAAGCACGCAACGCTGCCGTGTGGACGTACCGTTAATCAGAGGCGTCTTTCCTTCACCTCAAAATTGATACTGTAATCTGGTTTGAGATAACAACATTTGCAATAACATAATTGTATATTAGGATTTAACCAGGTTTGATAACTTCTTAATGTCTAGAATACCACCAACAGTTGATGATACAATACAAAGACGGGAAAAAAAGCACTTTTTCCCAAGTGTTCTTAATGAATTATGTTAGCCTCATTTTAAGGAGTTATATTCGTGGAATAAATGTAAATTGAGCCCAGGTTATCAAAGGAAACAACTAAAGTCTTTCTCTCACTTCAATTCTTTTTACCATAATCTGCTTTGAGTCAGAGATACAGCTAACAAAAACCTTTTTTTGAAAGTTTCCCGTCTGTTTCGGCTTCAGATGTGTGATCTCCAGCGGTATCTCTCAGCAAACCTAATGATTCAAAGGCTGTCACTTTCCACGGAGCACTTTTTAACATACGACTCTTGGTGGGCCCTTCAATCTAAAGTGGTTTCCAGGAGCCGCAGTGCATACATCTTCAGTGTGGAGGCCCCGGTGGAGCTGGAGCTCATATCCTGACAGAGCTGCAGTGATATATGTGAAACTCACAGAGGAGATACACACAGAATGAAATCCCTAACCTCGGCAGCTTTAGTGCTCGACTCCACTCATTGAGCTCCATGGGAAATTGAGTTTCTAACCCTGGCAGTGGCAGCACTTATAGCTCCACCCAAAGGGCTCAAACTGCAGACTTTCAGAGGAAAGATCACTCTGTGGAGGTCAGAGGGATCACAGGGATACAAATATACATGTGTTTGTGCTGTTAATAAGTATTATACGGAAAATAAAGATTTAGGATGGCCGCTCATTTAAAGGTGGGGTAGGTCATTTTGGAGAAACCAGCTCGAGTGCGCTAGAATTTGAAAATACACAGCCGAAAATACAGAGCCCCTCCTCCAACACACACGAACGCGCACATGACCAATGAGGGCACGAGATAAGTTTGTGCACAGATGGAAGGCTGACAGGCAGGTAGGCCATCCAGTTATTTTAGCCGGGCCGGCTCAGATGATTGGTCGTGCTTTTTACAGCGCCACGGCTTCCACAGATGATATTTTTTTATGGATTTTTTGTCAAAGCACTTCAGATATTCATTGCTATCGGGATGTTAAGAGCATTCCATGGAATATAACAAAAAGTGTATCTCGAGCCGGTTTCTCAAACTTACCTACCCCACCTTTAAGAGGTAAAGAAACTCAAATTTGCTTCAATTTGAGAGCACTTTAACATTTGGATCAAGTTTCGAGAAATAGCTTGTTTGATGTCCATGGATTATAATTGTTGTTTTTTAATTAGAGAAAAAACAACAAAAAGAATACAAACGAATATATCCAAATAATAATAATTTATAATAATAATAAATAATCACAATAATAATAATAATAATTAATATGTTAATAATAATAATAATAATAATAATAATAATAATAATAATAATAATAATAATAATAATAATAATAATAATAATAATAATAATAATAATAATAATAATAATAATAATAATACATTATAAAAGCAACCCACCTAAATAATATTAATAATAATAAGAATTTGTTTTTGCTCATTTATTAATCTTTTCAATACTTCTGTTTGCTATGATTTATTTTGTCAGTTTTGCTGAAAGAGAGGATTTTTTTGTCAGCATGCAGCTTCACTGAAAACAAACAAACCCTTTAATTACAGATATTTGGTTTCAGTTTGGATTACAGGCGCTGTGTCTAACTCTCAGTGACTGTTAGAGAATTGTCTGGAGGAAGTGCTGAGGTGTCTGACAGGGACTTTATCTCCTGAGTGGCCCTACATCTCAGAGTGGGTGATCCGGTCTTTCTGACGCGGAAAGCTCTATCCAATCTGCCCCCAATCTTATCGGGCAATGTTAGTCTGGATATAAGCGGATCATTTTTCTCTTTACCAATGACCCAGAGACCTCTCTCCGTTGCTGCCTTGAAAAACGTCCGTGACGCAGGACAGGAGCAGATGAACAAGATAAACACTCATATGAAAGCTTTCATAAAACTTCTACATTCAGGTTTCAGCAAATATTGGTCAACCACCGACAGTTTGACTTTAACCTTCTAAGAAAGTCCAGAAATGTTGTGAATTTATAGAAGAATATATTGGATTAGATGAGCAGCAACTGAAGGAACAGGATTACACAAGAAAGAAGACCTAATCTGATCCCTGATACATCAAATGCTTGGCTGGAAATCTGCTCCTAACATTTTTGTAATGTTGGCATTAGTGTCAATATGCAAGGCTTTTTTGGGACCAAAATGACCTCTGACCTCTTGTTTACCCGACATGTTTTACACACTGAAAGCTCTCACATAATGCTGTTCAGACAAACAGGACACACACAGAGGGAGTTTCTCTCAAACACACACACACACAGACATTGGAAAACTACTTCCAAATATCCAAACTGTCCATTGAAAGTGTTAGGGAATGCAATATTAATATCGAGGGACCTTAAAAATTCAGTAGAGCAATTGTCCGTCTCTGTGTGTATGGGAGTGTGTGTGTGCGTGCGTGCGTGCGTGCGTGCGTGTGTGCGTGCGTGTGTGCGTGCGCGTGCGTGTGTGTGTGTCATTTCTTGTGTCATCACTAGCATGTGCCTCCTGATGTGACACCGGGTAAAATACCGATGCAGCAGCTTACATGAAAGAACAAGAAGTCAGCGATGATCCTTCTATACGCTGTGACAAAATGCTAACGTACACATTTCTTGATAATAACTTTGTTTTCTCTCTCTCTCTCCCTCTCTCCTCCCTCCTGCTGCTGCCTGGCACAACAGATCACTTGGGCATCGAGTTTATGGGTAAGGAAGCTTCTCTTGTCTTGCATCTGCATGAGTCACGACTGTAAACATCACAGGGCTTCACACTGCATTAACTGTGTGATTTCTCGCATCCAGAACATGCATCGCAGCAAATGGCGCACGTGGACGTTACCTAATGACATCATTACATCATGTTAAATGTGGTCTGTTGAATACAAAGGGCGTCTGTATGAACGTGCATTCACATATTCTTGACCTGCGCCCTACTGATATATTAGCCACTGCCTTAATCTCTCCATACACATGTGTAATTATACCGTATATCATTCCTTTCTGCACCGTTATGCTTTCTTTCCCTCACAATTGCTTATGAAGTGTCCCTTCAGAATTGCAATGTGCTGCAGTATCCTTGGAAACAGAGAGCACAGGAAGGCAGGGGGGATACAGTGAGGGAGCTATTCTTTTTCTTTTTTTATGATCTTGGCTCTGTTACCAAACGCTCTCCTCATTAGTGCGTGTGTGCATGCATGGCACGCGTTCAAAAAGTGTGTTTCTGAAGTTTCCGCTTTTGTGAGTTAGCTGAGATTCTTGCAGTGATCGATCCTCCTCGTCCGAGGTGGGAAGTAGTGGAGTAATACTTTGTTGCTGTACTTAAATACATTTTTCTGGTATCAGTACTTTACTCCACTACTTATTTTTCTGACGACTTTTTACTTTCTACTTCTTACATTTTGAACACAAATACCTGTACTTTCTACTTCTTACATTTTGAACACAAATACCTGTACTTTCTACTTCTTACATTTTGAACACAAATACCTGTACTTTCTACTTCTTACATGTTGAACACAAATACCTGTACTTTCTACTTCTTACATTTTGAACACAAATACCTGTACTTTCTACTTCTTACATGTTGAACACAAATACCTGTACTTTCTACTTCTTACATTTTCCAAACAGGCTGGTTCCTTTAGTTTGAATGTGTGTTTGGTGGCGTGATCATTATTATTTAGAGTCATTGCGTGCCTATTGATTTGAACACGATCCGTGTATCCATCATTTCCTGGTCTTCTCTAAAGAAGAGGGACCAATGAAAACGTTGTCATGTTGCCGTTGTTCAGCATGGAAACATTCATTAGCTAACAATGACATTATTGTTCTATTAATATAAAGGGAGGTCAGGTACTCTTTAAAACAGCTGCTAGTTATGGGTACTTTTTACTGAAGTACATTTCAAAGCCTTCTTTACTTTTACTTGAGTAAAGAAGTTTAGTCAGTACTTCTACTTTTACGAGAGTATTTTTAAACACAAGTATCTGTACTTCTACTTGAGTAAAGGATGTGTGTACTGCAGCCATCTCTCCTCCTCGTCGCTGCCAAGCCTCCTCTCCTGTTCCTGGCTCAGATTTGGGAATCACAGCCGAGCGGCGCTAGTTAACGACACGGAGGCTCGTTGTTAACTAGAAAGTCTCTCTACTGCTATCTGGCCCTTTCAGTCTTTCTGCCAGAGTCCTCTTGTGAACCCAGAAATGTTGAGCACCGTAAAGTTGTTAGTTAGAAATGTAAAGAACGGGTCCCCAGCTCATAGAAAATGCCAGATGCTAACTTACATTCACTATGTTTGCAGAATAAGCATCATGTGTAAATTAGCATTGTAGTCCATGCAGACAACAGTTAATAAATGGCTTGGCCGAATTGGACAATTGTGCAGTGGTTTTAGGGCTTATTGAGGATGCTGAATGCATTTCTGACATTTTCAGGATCAAGAATGGCAGATTTAACCAGAAAGTGGCTACATTTGTACCAATGGTGGGCTGATTTTGACTACCATGAGTAGTGTTGTGACCATTGGATATAGAGAGCATAACAGATCTAAATGATTACCTCTACTGTGGACAATTTATTTTCCAATAAATAAGCTATCTTGCCAATGCAAATCCCTTCAAAATCAACCCAAAATCAACCCAAAATGAATAAAAATCAGTCCACCTTGTTCTCAGCTCACTGGGAACTAGATCATTTCCACAGTGACAGGTTGGAGAAAGCCATGGATCACCAATGGAAATGGCCTCCCTCTGGTTTGACAACACTGCCTCTACATAGCCCAAAATAAAACCCCTCAGCAGCGATGTGTTTCTTTTCTCTGCATTAGCAGTCAAAGGAACGACGGCAGCTTTTTTTTTCGGAAGGAAACTTGCTGAGACTATGCAAACTTGGCAGTGACAGATGATCGTTCTTTCTTGCCGGTTTTCCCATTTATATTCAGTGAGAGCTTTTATGCCTCTGCAACATTGTTCAGGCTGCCACATTTCCTTTGCCCGGCGAACATCATGCCAATGTCTGTAAGCATTACACAGAGAGATAAGCCCCGCCCACACTCGACCTGTCATGAAGCGTCTGTCGCTCTGGAGGCTGTTTGTCATGAGAAAAAAAAGGATAATGCTTACATACCATTCAACTGAATCAATATAAAATACAATCAAGTGAATGCATACTGCACAAAGCGGGTGACTTGGCAAAAACACGTATTTTTAGGATAAAGATAGTGAAGGTTTTACACGTCTTGCATCATCTCGTTTCATGTCATATCATTATTTGTGAGGACGCTTGTTTTACACATATTTTAAAGACAAAATGTCCACGATCTGACCTTTTTGGGCCGATGATTTAAGAGTTAGATTTGTCTCTGATAAGATAATACTCTCTAGCTGCAACTTGGAACGAATCCCCCTTCTGGTACATATCATTTATTTATCTAGACTTTCACTCACAACTCAGACCTGGTGTGTTCTTCTGATGGTGGATTATTTCAAGAGTTGGGACGTTTTCATGGGTTCATGAGCTTTAAGTCATAATGTTGGACGGTAAAAAGAGATTGTTAGAGCCAGTATTTTGTTTTTTAATAATAAAAGGCCACCTTATCGTGCCATCTGTAGTCAACACAGTATAAAGGACTACAATTCCAACAACAGCCTCCAAAGAGACGGAGATGGGGTAACCTGTCGAAAAGACGCCGTCGAGGCACAGTTTTTAACCGTTAAATTACTGTTAAGTTACCTTTAAAGTTAAATTATTTTATTTTGACTAAACACAAAACACAGTATCAACACAACACCAGAGTCCAAGCAAGTCATTTCAACTGTGAGTAAAACAAATCAGATGAAAGGATACGCGTTAGAAATGTCTGTAAAAGGCGTCTAAGTGGCTTGGATAGAAAACAAAGGAAGGAAACCACGACAGAGAGTTTTAAAGGTCTCCTATCATGCAAAATGCACTTTTTTATGTCTTTTCTACTGATCCAGATTTGCGTCCGATATGACGTAATATCTGAAATGTGGACCCACGGCCCTATCAGAAACGTTGCTATCAGAAACAATGCCCGACTGTTTTGGACGTAATGTGGTCGGTGTTTACATTAGCATCGCTAACACTCAGAGCTAACCTGTACTGGAGAGCATGTGTGTGAAGAAGCAGGAAATAAAAAGGAACTCACCTTGTGGTATAACCGGCAAGAGAGAAAGCCTTTGAGCTCCATACTGTTTCAGAAAGAATCCTTGATAATCCATGATATGGCGTTTCATCACGGCAGTATTTAGTTTAGACAGTAGCTGCCGGGTCCCGCATGAGCTCAGCCCCCTCCTTTTTTATTTTTGTAAAGCTTTATACCCAAAATCAGCACTTTTGAAACAGGAAGTGAAATAGAGGGATATGAGGCATGGCTAGAATGGGTGATCTGTTTTGTATTTTGAGCAAAACACTTCATAGACATGTTTTTTATATATTTTTATATATCTGAGACCTATGCTATTGCCTAAAAATAGCATGGTGACCTTTAAGAGTCTTTATTAAAAAGCATGTTATCTGTTTCTGAGTTGAGGGGGTTCACCTGATTTTTCCTAGTTGGAAAACTCTAATTCCAACACCACATGAATGCAGGAAATCCTGTATCAAGTAATGATAATAAAAGTGAAAGTCATCTTGTGTTTTTTCACGGTGAATCACATTCACTCCATATTTTTATGGATTATTCCTCGGGCATTTCTACACAAGTGTTTCATGAAAACCTGGCCTGTATTTTTTCTCTGCCAACACTAAAACAGATGGAAGATATGTAAATATAACCACCTTTAGAGGTAATTAACATCTCCTGTGATATTGTCAACAGGAAACAAAAACTATAAGCATCTTGGAAGCAGACTTGATCGTATCAGTGTATTGGATTTCAATCAAATGCAGTGTGGTGTAAGACACTGTATCTATTTTCAATATTGCTATTGAACTACACTCTCAAAGTAATCCCTTGAATGCTGTTTTCCACATCAAACATATCCCCATGCATGATTTACAGAGTAATCCGCCACCCTCCCACAGTGTCAGTCCGAGGTTAAAATTAGAAAAAGAAGTGTCTGAAGGTTGAGATCTCTGCACCCACCCAAGGCTTAATAAAACACAGAATATATTCATGAATTATGACTTCCTGCCTTCCTCTTATTACATATTTTATATTGCTTTGCAGAAAGGTGGGGAACACTTTACTGTATCTCGTCACTCAGTCATGTGAGCATCAATATTTCCTTCCCATCACTGAGCTCGACAGCAAGATGTTCCATCGGGTGTAAATCAATGTGAGAGTGAAGTGTAAAGGAGCTATATTTGGGGGGAATGGATTTTAAGTCGTGTTGATTTTCAATTCCGAACCGGAGGGTTAAAGGTGTGTTTGTGCTTGAAGCTTTGCGTGACTGTGGCAACTACTAAAATAAATCAAATCAATAAAGAGGCCCTATTGTGTTTTTTGGTAGTCCTGTAGTGTGTTCTAGAGGTTTTAGTGCATGTCAATGGTCTGCAAAGGCTAAAATCCCTGTGTTTCCTTTAGAGGAGGAACATCACTATGTAACACTTGTGCTTCTAGTGGCTAGCGCTTCAACACATTGTACGTGATAGGCTAAGGGGCGGGATATCTCTAAGCGGTTGACCAATCACAACAGAGCCGGCCAGCTAACCAATCAGAGCAGACTGGGCTCTGGTTTCAGACAGAGGGTGAAAAGAGGTGCTGCAGTATGAGAAAAATAAAGAGCTTTTTGAACATTAAAGCATGGAGACATGTCCCAGTAGAGACACTACATACTGATATACACCTGAACATCAGCAGGAGAGGACTCTTTAAAGTAGAGACACTACATACTGATATACACCTGAACATCAGCAGGAGAGGACTCTTTAAAGTAGAGACACTACATACTGATATACACCTGAACATCAGCAGGAGAGGACTCTTTAAAGTAGAGACACTACATACTGATATACACCTGAACATCAGCAGGAGAGGATTCTTTAAAGTAGAGACATTACATACCGATATACACCTGAACATCAGCAGGAGAGGACTCTTTAAAGTAGAGACACTACATACTGATATACACCTGAACATCAGCAGGAGAGGACTCTTTAAAGTAGAGACACTACATACTGATATACACCTGAACATCAGCAGGAGAGGACTCTTTAAAGTAGAGACACTACATACTGATATACACCTGAACATCAGCAGGAGAGGACTCTTTAAAGTAGAGACACTACATACTGATATACACCTGAACATCAGCAGGAGAGGACTCTTTAAAGTAGAGACACTACATACTGATATACACCTGAACATCAGCAGGAGAGGACTCTTTAAAGTAGAGACACTACATACTGATATACACCTGAACATCAGCAGGAGAGAACTCTTTAAAGTAGAGACACTAAATACTGATATACACCTGAACATCAGCAGGAGAGGACTCTTTAAAGTAGAGACACTAAATACTGATATACACCTGAACAG
Source organism: Trematomus bernacchii (assembly GCF_902827165.1). Classification (NCBI taxonomy): domain Eukaryota; kingdom Metazoa; phylum Chordata; class Actinopteri; order Perciformes; family Nototheniidae; genus Trematomus; species Trematomus bernacchii. The sequence continues at coordinate 3,878,191 of NW_022987668.1, read as the reverse complement.
AATTAGCATTATATGGATATTTAAACAGCTTCACATTCTCAGTTTTTTTTCTATGTCTAAGAAAGTTTTTGAAATAACTTTTCGAGGTTCAGCTTTGTTGTTTGCACAGAAGCTGTTTATGCCGCTGCTAGAAACAGAAAATGAAGTACTTTTGTTCACAGTTGTGAATAAAAGTGTAAATAATTGCTTGTCGATACATTTTAACAAGCATTTCTATTACATCTATACAGTTGTATTATAACTGAGTGATATGATGATGAAATATGATGAAAACTGAGTGATATACGTTATTATTTTCACTTGGTTCCAGTATAAGCAAAGGTTTATTAAGCCTTCGTTTATGTAAATCAAGTTTTGAAAGTCATATCAATAGATTTTTAAGAAACCAATGAAGCTAGTTGATTTAGTAAAAGGCATCTCTTGACGGCAGGGTCAGTAAGAGTCATGGTAGTTTAGTTTTGTTCAGTTTTGAATGTCGAGGTGAAGCAGAAGAAGTTTTAATTGAACTCTCATTAACTTTGACAACTTACAGTAGAGACTGAAACTCATCGTGACTCCAGATTTTCTTCTCAATGTCAATGAGTAACAGGAGGGAGGAAAGACAAAGAGGTAACGCAGTGAAAAGCAGCATCACTCGGGTGTCTTCCCACGGATCACTTTTCAATCAAACACCATCACGATTTTATCATTTTCTATTAGATCATTGGGAAAAATTATCCATACATGTCTTGTGATAAGTTTGGTCTGCTTCTGTGTAAGATTCAACTAATTAGTGTTCCAGTAAATTACAAAGCATTCTCAATGAGTTTAAAGAGGACATGTTCTGCTGATGTTCAGGTGTATATCAGTATGTAGTGTCTCTACTTTAAAGAGTCCTCTCCTGCTGATGTTCAGGTGTATATCAGTATGTAGTGTCTCTACTTTAAAGAGTCCTCTCCTGCTGATGTTCAGGTGTATATCAGTATGTAGTGTCTCTACTTTAAAGAGTCCTCTCCTGCTGATGTTCAGGTGTATATCAGTATGTAGTGTCTCTTCTTTAAAGAGTCCTCTCCTGCTGATGTTCAGGTGTATATCAGTATGTAGTGTCTCTACTTTAAAGAGTCCTCTCCTGCTGATGTTCAGGTGTATATCAGTATGTAGTGTCTCTACTTTAAAGAGTCCTCTCCTGCTGATGTTCAGGTGTATATCAGTATGTAGTGTCTCTACTTTAAAGAGTCCTCTCCTGCTAATGTTCAGGTGTATATCAGTATGTAGTGTCTCTACTTTAAAGAGTCCTCTCCTGCTGATGTTCAGGTGTATATCAGTATGTAGTGTCTCTACTTTAAAGAGTCCTCTCCTGCTGATGTTCAGGTGTATATCAGTATGTAGTGTCTCTACATTAAAGAGTCCTCTGATGCAGAACAGTTCAGTTTTCCTCAGGTGAAGAAGAAGAAGTCTGGGGACCTTACGCTCTCTGTGAACAAGCTACAGGTCAGCGAGAGATAATATAAGAAATGTACCGGGACAAAAAACAATAGACCCAGTCACTTAAATATATTCAGTAGGTAAATGGGGCGAATAAAAGCCATTCTGGGTAATGGAGGTAAGCAGCGTAACAGAGAGAGAACATGAGTCCTCTGGTCTCTCTGAACACTTCTCATTCATCCACTCCTGGTAAACTCAGAAATATAATATTAAGACACAATGAGATATTGAAAACTGTAGGGAATATGGATTAATGAATAAAGAAATAAGAGAAAGTCACAAAACTCAATTCCTCCTGGTATAAATACATTAACTCTGATTTTAATTACTTATAATAAGTGCATTCAACCATGAAGAAGCAAACTCAAAAAAGCAAGACATTTTGTAGTTTTTTAATATATTTCATTGGCCAAGGTGCATTGTAAACAGGTGGATTGTCAGTCTGCGTCCACCATTTTGAAGCCTGTAAAGCCAACAGGCTTGTTTGTATTCTCCATTAACCCAAATGACAGGCTGCAGGTTAGTAATTACACATGCTAATTAGCTACACATAATTATCAGTCCGTTAGCCTGTGGAAATTATCTTTACTGCTTTATTTTCCCTTCTGTTTCTCCCTGGATTCTACTGACACGCAGCAGTGGTCTCTCCTCAGGTTCCTGATATCTGATCCGTCTGCAGGCTGCACTTCTCACACAACTTGAAACCTTTTATTGATTTAAGTAACGTCATGCTTTCCTGTGATGAATGCTCTAACTCTGAATACCCAGCATGCATCTGTGAGAGTCTGTTTGTGAAGCAGAAGGTCGAAATTCACCTCCTTTAACATCACTCGTACTAAATCTGACACTACCTTGAACCAAATCCAACGTGCTGCCGGAAATAATGTAATGTACCGCCCTCAAACTAAAGGCTGCAGTTTAATAAATAACTGTACAAATGCAACATAATTAAATAATCCTGACCTGATATCTGCAGCAAAGCTTCTGCCAGCAGTCTGACTCGTCCATATGTCCAAAAATATTAGATAACAAATCTTAAATGACTCCCTTTTAAGATCTTTCTTTGGATTATTCTGACGTCAGCCTGATGTTGGAGGTCCAGATCACAAACTCTGACATATAATAAGATTTTCAGAAGCTCTGTGTTTCCTCTATTTCCATCATGAACCCCAACATGTAGACTGAAACCCCCTCAGTCAGAGAAAAGCTGCCAGATTCAGTTTTTTTGTTGGTGTTTGAATATCTGTATCTGCTTTGTCACCAGTTATTACAATGTGGTGTCATTTAGTTTGGGTGTATTTTGATATTTTAGTTCTTGATGGCTCTACTGTGCTTTGTTATGATGACAGAGAGATAGTAATCCCTCTAGTTAAAGGTATTTTATTGTACATTCTCTGTTTCTAAAACATCGGACAACTGGTAGTCCTAGTAGTGGAAGTTTTGTCGTTGAATGCAGTGGCTGACTGGCCATTGGGAATACCGGTACCGAAGTGGGCCGGTCGGACGGTCGAGTTTCCCGGGCTGATTATTAGTCCCAGTCCGCCCCTGGTTGAATGCAGAAGGTTTTGGTTTCTATTTGGCCAGGGTTTTTCTGCCATTCAGATACAATTCATGCCAATATTTAAGAAGATCCTAAGAAAAGGACAACCAGTAATTTCAGAAAGTTATCCTGAGTCATTCGGAAATTGTTTTTCACTTATTTGAGGAAATGTTCTCTTATAGTTTACCCAGAAAACTTTACTTATCCCCAGGGGGAAATGTGTTTTGAGACAGGTGCTCCATTTAAGAATACAATTTAATTTAATTTAATTTAATTGTGCAATAAATATTAATTAAAATATAAATATTTGGTCAAGAAGTTCAAGTAAAAGTGTGCAAAACCACATTGTCATTCTCTTTTAATTTATTCAGAAATTCTTCATTTATCCTGGGGGAAAGTTGTTCCATTTAGGAATGAAATAAAATAAAATCTAATAAAATAGTGCAAAAAAAGTGCAACAAATATCCTATAAAATACCAATATTTATATAAACATAAAAAGTTAAAGTACGATGGTGCACAATGTCGAATACATAACAACAGTACCATGAAAAAAAATGATAAGATATACTTTATTAATTAAGGGAATATGTTTCGTAGCAGCATGTAAAACAAGTATTGCACATAATTAGAAATAAAAAAGATTTGAAAATAAACAATTATACAATATAAACATCTTTAAATATAAGATAAATAAGAACTAAATATGAATCGTTGACCGTGAGAGAAAATATGTAAACTATCTGACAAATAAAACACTATTGGACGGCTACATTACAGCTAACGCAATATAGAAGTGGGATATTATTATTTAGCATTTACAATGACATATTCAATTAGATGTCAAATGTACAGTGAGAAGTTGCAGTTGTTTAATAATATTAATACGTGTAATTATGCCGAATTTCATACTGTAGTTGCACGTAATATTCAATACTCCTGTTGAAGCAGAAATGCATGAGACATTTTAAAATCTGTACAAATAAAACCCCAAATATCTGTTATTTATCTGTAATGACCCTTTAACAGTCTGACAAATGGATGAGAGTCGCTCTGTTGTCACAAAGAGAGATTTCTGTGCTATCAGTGATGTATGGATTAGACATAATGTTGTGTCAGCATTTCAGCAAGTGCTATTTTCACATGCGTGGGTATTATATCAAGAATCAAGAGTCATAAATAACCCACTAAAGGCAGCAAAAGGCTAACGGCTTTAATCTTGATTGGCTATAAGGCCAGGCTATTCCACCACTTACTCCATCACGTATTGATCTCTCTTCTTCTCTTCCCCTCACCTGTATGGAAACATGGCCGCTGTGAACACATTCTGGATCCATGTGTACAAAAAAAAGTTTGCAGCTTCACTGTGAAATATGTATCCTATTGATCCTATTGAAGTTGCTGTATATGAGCAGAGATGGCAAAAGTACACACATCCTTTACTCAAGTAGAAGTACAGATACTCGTGTTTAAAAATATTCTGGTAAAAGTAGAAGTACTGACTAAACTTCTTTACTCAAGTAAAAGTAAAGAGGGCTTTGAAATGTACTTCAGTAAAAAGTACCCATAACTAGCAGCTGTTTTAAAGAGTACCTGACCTCCCTTTATATTAATAGAACAATAATGTCATTGTTAGCTAATGAATGTTTCCATGCTGAACAACGGCAACATGACAACGTTTTCATTGGTCCCTCTTCTTTAGAGAAGACCAGGAAATGATGGATACACGGATCGTGTTCAAATCAATAGGCACGCAATGACTCTAAATAATAATGATCACGCCACCAAACACACATTCAAACTAAAGGAACCAGCCTGTTTGGGAAATGTGAGAAGTAGAAAGTACAGGTATTTGTGTTCAAAATGTAAGAAGTAGAAAGTACAGGTATTTGTGTTCAACATGTAAGAAGTAGAAAGTACAGGTATTTGTGTTCAACATGTAAGAAGTAGAAAGTACAGGTATTTGAGTTCAAAATGTAAGAAGTAGAAAGTACAGGTATTTGGGTTCAACATGTAAGAAGTAGAAAGTACAGGTATTTGTGTTCAACATGTAAGAAGTAGAAAGTACAGGTATTTGTGTTCAACATGTAAGAAGTAGAAAGTACAGGTATTTGAGTTCAAAATGTAAGAAGTAGAAAGTACAGGTATTTAGGTTCAACATGTAAGAAGTAGAAAGTACAGGTATTTGTGTTCAACATGTAAGAAGTAGAAAGTACAGGTATTTGTGTTCAACATGTAAGAAGTAGAAAGTACAGGTATTTGTGTTCAAAATGTAAGAAGTAGAAAGTACAGGTATTTAGGTTCAACATGTAAGAAGTAGAAAGTACAGGTATTTGTGTTCAAAATGTAAGAAGTCAAAGTAAAAAGTCGCCAGAAAAATAAGTAGTGGAGTAAAGTACTGATACCAGAAAAATGTACTTAAGTACAGTTAGAACGTTTTTGTACTCCACTACTTCAGACCTCTGTGAGCGACCAGCAGGGCAGGAGAGGAGTCTTCAGAGGAAATGAATAGAAGATGTGACCTCTCAGCACATGGAGCAGGAGCATGTTTTTCCTCTCTGCAGCCGTATGATTTATTCACATCAGGAGAGTGTGTTTGTGAATACAGTAGAGCGTCCAAACAGAACGTGGGCGGCACGCTTAAGTACTGCTTGACCTTGGCAACAAATGTACAATTGGCCTCACACCGTGCACGCTGTATTCAAATCACGTCTGATTGCAGGTGATAAACTGGGTCTTTAAACTCCTTTGTGTGTGTACAAACCTTAGAAAAGCCCACACGTGATTCACATGCACTCTGCAGAAGAGGCCAGATGAAGTGAACCAAAGCTGTTTCGTTCCATTCTCCGCCTCATCTTGTCTTTTTGTAATCTCTCTCCTTCACCTCACAGTGTCAAAGAAGCATCTTTTCCACTTCAGCAAACTTTACAAAAACATGTTTTTCAAAGTTTTTCTGGCACAAATGAAAATTGCACTTAGGATAAAAACGTTGTATGACTTATTCTCAGCTCTAAACCTTTCTCCCATCTCCTCACTGCTCACACACAGCGCTGGAAGAAGTACGCAAATATTCTACTTCAGTAAAAGTATTAATACCACAGTGTAGAAATACACAAGTCAAAGCCTCTGCATTCATAATGTGACTTAAGTCAAGGTACAAAATTGTTAGCAGCAAATTATCATTTAGTAAACATCTTAAAATAGTCATTATCCAAAGTGGCCGTTTTCAGAATAATATATAAGTGTTGCATTAACGTCCTCAGGATTTAAATTTTGGAGATAAGTTGAAAGACTTTTATCATCAGAATATGGATCTCAATCCATAAAGTACATCATAATATATTGATTGATATAATTGTTGCATTAAAAATATAAACCTGCAAAAGTAACTAGTAACTATTGTTTGCAAATAAGTAAAATGCAGTGAATTTGAATTATGAAGTAGCGTAAAATGGTAATACTCAAGTTAATGTAACTTAAAGGGAAAATATTCTGCTAATTTTCAGGTTCATAATTATATTTTCTGACATGTCTCCATGCTTTAATGTTCAAAAAGCTCTTTATTCTTCTCATACTGCCTGTGCTGCAGCATCTCTTTTCACCCTCTGTCTGGAACCTGAGCCCAGTCTGCGCTGATTGGTTAGCTGGACGGCTCTGTTGTGATTGGTCAACCTCTTAAAGATGTCCCGCCCCTTTAGCCTAACCATACTTACTTTCCACCACTGCTCACATAAAGGAAGGTCTGGAAGTTTTTGCCTCAAAACTGACTTGTTACGGAACGATCATGGTTTGCATATAGAAAACTATTTAAGTAGTGGATAAAATGTGCATTAATTGTTTGTGGGAGGAAGCTAAATCTCTCCGTGTAAAAGAGGCCTTTCTGATAGAAGATATATAGCTTTCTGGTGTTTTCTGAAACAGCTGCTCCCGTCGTTTCTCTTGTGAGGACCGTCTCCTCTGATACTCTGAATCATCACCAGCTCTGATACTCTTATCAGACAAATGGTATGTCAGCCAGACATGACTAATCCACACCAAGCGCTGTTTCTCTGTCACTATCAGGTGGAAATTGTCACAACATAACGTTATTAAGCATGGCAGAAAGCATGCAGAAAGTGATGTCTCTGCTAGGTTTAAGGGAACACAAAAAGGTCAGTTTACTCGACAATAATCCTGTGGAAGATGTTGTATAATGTTTACCCTGCGATCGACCTCAGTGAGCTCCCGATGGACGGCCCCTATTCCCTCTAATGAAATAATTACAGCTAATAAGCCAATGTGATGACTCAGGCTGATTAGCAACATCAAAACAACACTGGCCCCAAAAATAACTTGGACTTCGATGGAGGGAGAGGACTTTTACTTGAATGGAGCATAGTATTTCTACTTTTAAGATAAGATGAGAAATACTTTATTGATCCGAAGTTGGGAAATGTCTTCTTAAATGTCTCGTTAAAACAGACAAACGTTTACATGTGCACACATTAAAGGGGACCTATCATGCAAAATGCACTTTTTGCTGTCTTTTATACATAAACATGTGTCCCCGGTGTGTCGGGGAACTCACGCAGCGTCAGAAAATAAAACCCTCTCTCTTTTCCTCCGTACCCAAATCTCTAAAAACGGGGCTACAACGGAGCTGATCCAGATTTGCGTCCGATATGACGTAATATCGGAAATAGGGACCCACGGCACTATCAGAAACGTTGCTATCAGAAACAATGCCCGACTGTTTTGGACGTAATATGGTCGGTGTTTACATTAGCATCGCTAACACTCAGAGCTAACCTGTACTGGAGAGCATGTGTGTGAAGAAGCAGGAAATAAAAAGGAACTCACCTTGTGGTATAACCGGCAAGAGAGAAAGCCTTTGAGCTCCATACTGTTTCAGAAATAATCCTTGATAATCCATGATATGGCGTTTCATCACCGCAGTATTTAGTTTAGACAGTAGCTGCCGGGTCCCGCATGAACTCAGACCCCTCCTTTTTTATTATCAATTCTATTTTTTTTTTAAAGCTTTATACATAAAATCAGCACTTTTGAAACAGGAAGTGGAATAGAGCGATATGAGGCATGGCTAGAATGGGTGATCTGTTTGGTATTTAGAGCAAAACACTTCATAGACATGTTTTTTATATATTTGTATATATCTGAGATCTATGCTATTGCCTACAAATAGCATGATAGGTGACCTTTAAGACCTAAATAAAAGAACAACAATCAATATATACAAAATAACAGTCACGTCAATATTTGAGAATGTGCATTAGTGCAAGATTGTCCATAGAAATATAAAAGTAGGATTAGAATCTGAATACTTTTACTTATATGTTATCTGTGTTCCTGAACCTTCCAGAGTCTCTTAACACACAGGCGACAAATATTTAAGTAGAAAAGACATGGAACAGTGGATTTTGTATAATAGGTGACCTTTAAACAAGATTTGGATGCAGGACTTTTAATTGAATTTGATAGTGCTACTTTTACTTAAGTATACAGAGTACTTCCACTTTGTATGACTTACTGCATGTATGAGGTTATGTAATATCTGAGTGGGCATCAGTGGCTCAAAGGCTGCAGCAGTAAGCTCTCGGGTCTGAATTCCCATACAGGCCTTTAAATCTTGATGTGGTTGTGAATTAGTAACGCTCTGCTGTCAGCGTGCCCTTGAGCAAGAGGCAGTGTGTTTCTGTTGAGGAGGTTTCCTGCAGCTCGGCACAGTGATTTCCTGAGTTTACGCAGCAGGAAAGCAGCTGTAAAGAACTTTATCTGTTCCCTACTGAGGTGGCCGTTGAAACCTGTGTGCAGTTAAAATTTGTCTCAATCACCTCGATGTAAAACCGCAACACCTCGTGTCGTTTCCCTGCTTCTCCAAGGTCTGAGCCGCACTAAATAAAACTTGATTGATCGCCTATTAATGTATCTGAAGGCAACTATGATTTACTTGTTCGCAGCAAACAAGACAGCTTCCATTTTTCTCCACTAATGGCGTCCGTCCGCGCCATAACTCTTCCTGTCTCCATGTGTACAAGCTCCATTACATGTGGCATCCATTTCTAAAGCACTATTGGAGCATTACTGGATGTTGTTGGGCTGATAAAATGCTCTGTGTGGTAACTAAGAATAGCAGGTGTTGCTGGAGAATTGCAAATAGGTGTTTGTGTATTGTAAATGTGTTATTTTATTACAATTTGCTTTAGTTATCACAAAAGTAATTACATTTACACGGGAAAGAATCTGTAAGGCAGATAGAAGAAGCCCCTGAGAGCTGTTGCACCGCAACTGGTTGTTTGATGATTTGAAATGGCTGTTTGGGCGCTGTAAACAACCATGTTAGAAATTAAAAGTGGGTAAATACAACCCTCGAAAGTGTGTTTAATTCTGTGTGGTGGTGAGATTACTGCTTAGCGTTAATTTAGTAATAACTCGGTCCCTGTGAATATTGACTGTGGGATCTCTGCATGCAGATATGTATACACTCCTTTCCTTTCTCTGTGCCTCACATGCTGGCAGATTTGTTCATGATGTATGATTTTATTGTGTTGTTCAAACATTAATGTGACTCCCTTCTCTGTTTTGTGTCCCTGCAGAGAGCAAAGAGGTGTACAAGAGACAGGTGCTGTCAATCACATCCATCGCCATGGCAATCAGCCTGCTTGGAACGCTGTGCATGGCGCTGTACTGCCGCAACAAGTGAGAGCAAAACAACACAAACATACTTATAAATAGAGAAGCATAATGGGTAGGATTTCTCTCGGTACTTTCAATATGTTGGCATCTCCTTTCTGGGTCAATGATCATAGCCAACGAGGAGTAGTTGAATCACTCAAGAACTATATTTAAGAAGACATATTATGCTCAAATTCAGGTTTTAGGTGCTTTAATGTTCAAAAAGCTCTTTCTTTCTCTCATACTGCCTGTGCTGCAGCACCTCTTTTCACCCTCTGTCTGAAACCAGAGCCCAGTCTGCTCTGATTGGTTAGCTGGCCGGCTCTGTTGTGATTGGTCAACCACTTAGAGAGGCCCCTCCTCTTAGCCTATTACGTACAAATCACACTTTGGGATTTAAGCCTTTGCAAACCATTGACATCCACAACAAACTACATAACACACTTAAGTAAATGGAACACCCCGAAAAGTATAATATATATATATATATATATATATAAGTGAACATGTGCTCTTCAATGGGTCAGGGGGAGAACTTGCCCCCCAAAAAACATTATGTTGGACCATGAATCCAAACTAACACCAAACACAGTAAAATATTTGGTCCAGATGTCACAGTGTGCAGTAGGAAAGTACTTCTGACATTCCAGGTGTACATTTAAGGATTAAGGTTTTACATGTTGTCTGTGTTTCTGTTTAACGAGCTTATTTGTAATCCTTTTTCCAGACAGCAACGTCAATATTTAACTATTCAACAACACATCAAATGTTAAGAGTTTTGAAATGTTGTATCAATGACAGTATGGTCAAGGTCAGGTGAGATGGTACATGTCTGCAAAGGGGAAGCACAAAATGACATTTTAAACAACAACAGCAGATGTTATAAACACACACACACACACACACACACACCCACACTCAGAGTTCATGGACAGTAATTGGACATTTTCTCCAAACTCTTAGATGGATTTTCCAGCCATGCATAAATGTGACACATGGATTTTTTATCATGATTATGTTGGCGGGTGAATTAGCTGCAGTGACATCTAATTTCATCCCAAATCGGAAGTTGTCCAACCTTCCATTTGAACTAAAAGTTGCTCCGAAGTTTCTCCAACTTACCTTGACGATTATTATCTAAATTAAAGTCTGCTGTCCTGGAGTAAACAGAATATTGCAGTAATTGGTAATAAGCCCAGTTGGTGTGTAGGCAGTCAAAATGCCCAAGGAGACATTTTGCTAATCAAGTGAAGGCCGATGGAACATGTCGAGGTAACATCTTGAACCGAATCCCAGACTGGGTATTTGCTACAATTTGTAAATCTCATTATGTGCAAACACATATTCATAGCCCATTATAACCCAAAGGTTAGCTCAGAGCTCCTGCTGTCTCTCCTTCTCTGTCCTTCTGCATATTTCTGCAGAGCATGCCCTATGTGTGCACGTTAATTGGCAGATAACTGTCTCACATCCATCCCCCTGCAGAGATACTGTATTCTGCACAGGTCAAACATGAGTGTGTGAGATGTTTTATAAAAAGTGAATCACATTTAGTGCTAATAGTGGTGCAGTGATGCAACCCAGTCTCACGGCATTTTGTGTTATAGTCGCGAAATTAATTTAATCTATTGATTCATGTTCACCAACACGATTTCCCCCTTTTTTGCGTGTCACACAGAACGATTTTAAAAGCAATGTATTTCTATTGGTATGTTTCGTGCCAGCACCACGTCTTTTTTTCCGATCGGGTCTTGGAAGAGCGGAAGCTGTGTGGTTCATAAAAACATTTTCTTACTCAATATCAAGCAAAGATTATTGTTTTTATTTTAAATTGTATAATGTCGGACTTTTCTTGCCGTCCGTGAGGAAAAGAAATGGAGCTCAGAGCCTCTGAATACTGACATCTGTATTTCTGTAATATTTTCATTGTAATTTGTTATTATGTGGTGCAGGCACGAAAACATACTACCAATAGAAATACATTGCTTCTAAAATCGTTCTGTCAGAATACTGAAATCTGTATTTTTAAAAATCTTTATTTCCTTCTAATTTGTTATTATTTACATTGCTTTTAAAATCGTTCTTTGTGACACGGAAAAAAAATGGAAAATCGCGTTGGTGAACACGAATCAATAGATTACATGTCGTGACTATAACACGAAATGCCGTGAGACTGGGTTGTCTGCACAGGTCAAACATGAGTGTGTACCGGCGGGTTGTCACTCAGAGTGTGTGAGCGTGCAACAGCCTGTGATAGATGGCAGTGTAATTCCATAGGCTTCCCTGTGTGATATAATGATGTGAGTGAGTGAGCAGCTGACAACAAGATAATCGGATAAAGGCATGATGGACAGGCACTCTCAATGAATCTGTAATTGAGTCAGGAAACTAGCTTGTTGAGAGAGGAAGATGAATACAGATCGAGGGGAAGTGTTGATGCAAATCGGAGCGACCTGAATAAAGATGGAGTCAAGGTTTTTTTTTTTTTCTATCTCACACTGTGAAAGAAAGTGCCAGTGAAAAATACAGCTAAGTGAAAGACAAATTATTCTTCAACTCGTGCTGTCGTCAGTGCTCTTTAAAGGGCAACATGCAGTGGGAGTTAAAGCATTTAGACTCATTGTATCCATTCGATCTCTTCTTAAACATATTTGCTAGATGTTAAAGTGCTGGTTTGAGCTCTAAATGTGAGTTTAAGGGTGTTCACAAACATTTTTAGAAACTCATTTACATAGTCCCCTGCTTAAAGAACATCATGTGGACAAGGCATACACAGGGTTATAGGGAGAAATGCGTTTGGAAGTCCATGTCTGTCACTTCACACCACTAGCACACTGTTTAGTGATCTTAATTTAACACGTTTGTCCGGTAAAAACGTGAATATTAAGAATTTAGCAGCAGTTAAAATTGTGCCAAATGCCAACGATTTTTGTAATTCTAGCTCCTGCAGTAGTTAAATGTGTTAATTAAAGTTTGGTATGGTGATTTATGGATAAGAGATCATGAGAGGAAGACATTTACAACACTTGGTAAAGGTTAAGGGACCATCATGGTAACAATTCATCACCAAAATGGCTCTTGGAGAGGTTGGGAATTTGTTCCTTTAGCTTCAATGAGTTTATGAGCTTGAGTCGTTTTTATCAATGCTACAAAGAGATTGTGTTATTAAATCTTGATTCAAGATGTCAAGATTCAAGGCTTTATTGTCATGTGCAAAGTAGCTACTGTACAGTGTAGATATGGAAATAGAAAACTTAAGTCACAGGCTCCTCCAACAGAGCAACATGAATATATATAGGACATAAAACAGATAAAATTGTGCAAGAGATTGTTTTGAGATGTGCAAGGAAATACAAATAACATAGAAATAGTGCAAGTAGAGTCTATATTCAATTATAAAACGGACAAGTCAATTCAAGCAATCTGATTGGTTCTTAGCCGTGATATAATGAGCGTATATCACGGGTAGAATTGTAGTTACTTTTCACAAGTCAGGTGCGAAAGCTCTCTCCAGAGCTACTGGAAGCCGAATCTCGGGGACCGGAGAAAGTGGAGCAATATTCTCGCCACGCTAAGCAACAGCCTAGAACAACCTCAGCCTATACAAGTAACCACGTAAGCATCTACTGATGATAAACGGCAACATACACATTAATGTAAATAAATAGCCAAATAATGGATCAACGCTCTCTGTCTAATATGTTCGCTAGCTGTTAGTGTTGTTGCATAGCAACCACCTCGCACTATGTTTTGTGCAGAAGGCAACGGAGGGACTATTTTATTTTGAACATCATTATTTACTAATAAAAACTATTTAAATTAGAGTGTGTATTTTTCTTTCATATTGCCACACTTGGTAACCGTTTTATAAAAGCAATAGCTTTGCGTCGGGCCGAACCACGCCCCTTAGCTGTGATATAAATGAATTACCATATACCACGGCCTGTCGTGAGCTATTGCTTAAGTAAATGGGATATGATATATAGATAACTAATTTGCAAAATGCAAACAGATGAATGTTTATGGATGTTCTTCTCAATGTTAAATGAAATCTGCATTGTAAAATGGATAAAAAATGGAACGGGTTATTCCTTGACCTTTTTTCCAAGTTTCATGTTAATGGGATCAGTATTTTTTTAATGTAATCTTGCTGTCAGACAGAGACAAACAAACCGAGCAGAAAGACATGATATCCTTGGCAGAGGTAACACAAAACCTTCAGCATTATGAAACATGAGGTGACCTCCAGTCTGCTGCAATAAAGTTGGCTTTATATATACAACAAATTGGGGGCGTCCAAACTTTGTTCACTGAGGGCCACATACAGATAAACAAGGTGAGGTGTGTTGACTCATAAATTAAGTTAAGATCTCCAGAGGGTCTCATTTATTTAGTTTGCAGCACATTCCTTAAAGCAGAATGTTTATTATAAGGGGAAATATGAAGGGTATATTATTTCAAGCTTGTTATGGAAGTAAGTTATTTTTTTAATCAACTGAGATTCGTTAGAAATGTTTTCAACTTTAATTGACTGAATGTATTTGAAAAGGGGGCTTATTAACACATGTAACCTATTTTTTGATATATTTAAGAAGTACAATATAAGACAAGCACAGGTTTCATGTGTGGGCCATGTTCTATTGTACTTTTAGAATTTGCTACGGGCCAATTAGAAATGCCAAAATGGTCAGTTGTAGACCCAATTTATTTTTAATTAAGAGAGGGCCGCTAACTCAAACATCCCTATGTGTTGTATCGCTCTCACTCCTTTCCTTCCTTGGCTTGAATAGCAGTATCTGTTAAAAGCATATAATCCCCACCATAAAATAATAACATTATGCTAAGTATCATTTCTAATCAAAACTGGGATAACAAATGAGCTCCGACCAGGTTTTGAACCACATAACATGACAACGTTTTCATTGGTCCCTCTTCTTTAGAGGAGACCAGGAAATGATGGATACACGGATCGTGTTCAAATCAATAGGCACGCAATGACTCTAAATAATAATGATCACGCCACCAAACACACATTCAAACTAAAGGAACCAGCCTGTTTGGGAAATGTGAGAAGTAGAAAGTACAGGTATTTGGGTTCAACATGTAAGAAGTAGAAAGTACAGGTATTTGGGTTCAAAATGTAAGAAGTAGAAAGTACAGGTATTTGAGTTCAACATGTAAGAAGTAGAAAGTACAGGTATTTGTGTTCAACATGTAAGAAGTAGAAAGTACAGGTATTTGTGTTCAACATGTAAGAAGTAGAAAGTACACGTATTTGAGTTCAACATGTAAGAAGTAGAAAGTACAGGTATTTGTGTTCAACATGTAAGAAGTAGAAAGTACAGGTATTTGTGTTCAACATGTAAGAAGTAGAAAGTACAGGTATTTGTGTTCAACATGTAAGAAGTAGAAAGTACAGGTATTTGTGTTCAAAATGTAAGAAGTAGAAAGTACAGGTATTTGTGTTCAACATGTAAGAAGTAGAAAGTACAGGTATTTGTGTTCAAAATGTAAGAAGTAGAAAGTACAGGTATTTGTGTTCAAAATGTAAGAAGTCAAAGTAAAAAGTCGTCTGAAAAAAAAGTAGTGGAGTAAAGTACTGATACCAGAAAAATGTAATTAGTAACGAAGTATTTGTACTCCACTACTTCCCACCTCTGGACACAACCATAATAATACATATGTTCCCCTAATCAAATATAACCTGATCTGTAACTACAGGAGTTCAGATTAAGTATAAAAAGTAGTGCATGTCCGCGGCTACAGACATCATTATTAAAAACATCTGATTTTATTTGTGTGCAGAGGATGCTTTAAAGAGTACTCATTAGCATACTGCAGCATCCAATAAACACCCGGATTGTTCGAAGGCTTTAGAAGAGATAATGGACCTTTTATATTAACGCTGTTCCAAAAGCAGTGTGTACCAAATGTCACCGCCTCCTCCTAAGAAAACATAATTACTGTGGCATGGAGGTGGCTGTTTGTAAACACTGCATTACATGGCTGTCATTCAGAAGAGGAAATAAACCAGTGTGGAGCTTCCTGTCTGATAACTCTGAGCAACAAAGGCCTGATAAAAGAGTTCGCTGCTGTCAGTGTAATTGCATAAACTTGGGTAACTAGTGTTGTTTTAATTAAGAGCGTGTAATGTTCGCTGGTGTTAAACACAAAGCAGAAGAGCTGCTTTTAGATCATTGGGAAAAATTAGATTACGACACAACAATTATCCCTACATGTCTTGTGATACGTTTGGTCTGCTTCTGTGTAAGATTCAACTAATTAGTGTTCCAGTAAATTGACTTACAGTGTCTGTATAGATCATATTACAAAAGCATTCTCAATGACTTTAAAGAGGACATGTTCTGCTGATGTTCAGGTGTATATCAGTATGTAGTGTCTCTACTTTAAAGAGTCCTCTCCTGCTGATGTTCAGGTGTATATCAGTATGTAGTGTCTCTACTTTAAAGAGTCCTCTCCTGCTGATGTTCAGGTGTATATCAGTATGTAGTGTCTCTACTTTAAAGAGTCCTCTCCTGCTGATGTTCAGGTGTATATCAGTATGTAGTGTCTCTACTTTAAAGAGTCCTCTCCTGCTGATGTTCAGGTGTATATCAGTATGTAGTGTCTCTACTTTAAAGAGTCCTCTCCTGCTGATGTTCAGGTGTATATCAGTATGTAGTGTCTCTACTTTAAAGAGTCCTCTCCTGCTGATGTTCAGGTGTATATCAGTATGTAGTGTCTCTACTTTAAAGAGTCCTCTCCTGCTGATGTTCAGGTGTATATCAGTATGTAGTGTCTCTACTTTAAAGAGTCCTCTCCTGCTGATGTTCAGGTGTATATCAGTATGTAGTGTCTCTACTTTAAAGAGTCCTCTCCTGCTGATGTTCAGGTGTATATCAGTATGTCATGTCTCTAGTTTAAAGAGTCCTCTCCTGCTGATGTTCAGGTGTATATCAGTATGTAGTGTCTCTACTTTAAAGAGTCCTCTCCTGCTGATGTTCAGGTGTATATCAGTATGTACTGTCTCTACTTTAAAGAGTCCTCTCCTGCTGATGTTCAGGTGTATATCAGTATGTAGTGTCTCTACTTTAAAGAGTACACGTACAATGTGTTGGAGTGCTAGCCAAATGAAGCGTGAGTGTTACGTATTGATGTCACTATGATCGGAAAGTAGACAAAGGAGTCCAACTCGAGAAAGCCTTTACAGACCATTAACATGCACCAAAACCTATATAACACACTACTAGAGAAACCCCCAACATGTATAACAGGCCGCTTTAATAAAAACACATCTGAGTGAGTCCAGCCTCAAAACATCTTCACAGAATTTATTAAATGGAGTCGAGGTACATCAAATAAACTGTGTTTCGTATTACAGCTTGGGGAGAAGAGAAGGAAAGGTATAGATAGAAAGTGTCTCTGGTAAATAGCTCACTTTCTTCTCTCCTCTCTCCTCAAGGGCATGAGAATGCAATTCTCCTTGGCCTCTGACTCATTTTTTAAAAAGTATGTCGGTGGATGAGACTGAAAATTGTGCGAGAACCCTGCAGATGCTTCACACTGATATAATGGATTTTTGGAATAGAGAAGAAATAGTGACGCTTGTTTTTTTCTGTAACTAACCGCCAACCTTCATGTTGTCGGGTCAAATACCACCTCTTCCTACATGTTTTTATATCAGGATAAGAGCGTATTTTGTGTCGTTGCCACAAACATAACAAGGATGGTTTCATACTACGTTCATGTCACAAAAACAATCACTACTGTCATTGATTTATCTGGGTTTTATTTAGCATCTGGTGTCATTACGTGTCATAATACTCTATTAGAAGTCAAAGTCATGCATTTAAAACGTCACGTATGTAAAAAAGTACAGAAGTATTATCAGCTAAATGTACCTCAAGTATCGAAGGTAAAAATACTTGTTCTGCAGCAAAGTATCCTCCTCAAATTCTGGATTAGAATATATGACATTATTAGATTGTTAATTTTCTTTCTTAATTTTATTCTGACACACAAATGGTCTATTTTGACGGCTTTATTTTTTACTTTTTTGTAATGCAGTGGATAATCTAAGTTTGCGATGTTGTTTTAATGCAAACTCTTAATCTGAAAAGTAACTAAAGCTGTGAGACAAATGTGCGGTAGATGTATAAAATATCTACCCATGATATGAAGTGGAGGAGAATTAAAAGATAGCATTAAATGGAAATAGTTAAATACAATTAAAGTAACTCAAACTCCAACGTGAGTACAGCTCTTGAGTGAATGCACTGACGGTGGTTGAGCTCTCCTGATTTCCTTTCTTTCTCCTTTCTTCCTCCTTCTCTTCAGGAGGCGCAGAGAGAAGCTCCAGGCTCACCTGAAGGAGAGTCGCAGTCTGAAGAACTACACCGCTAACTCCCATAACTCCCATAATGCACTGGACGCCAAGCCGAGGGCCCCTAACGCCAACCTGCAGATGCACGAGGTAACACAACTCATCCATCACGACTTTCTTTCAGAGTGCTGCTGCTTTTCTACTGAAGGACATAAACTCATGTGTGTTTACTGTGTATGCATGTGTACAGGAAGTCAGGGCGCTCTGATTCCATTTCCTCACAGGTGGTAAAAGTACTCAGATCTTGTACTTGAGTAAAAGTAGAAGAACTCAGATATTGTACTTGAGTAAAAGTAGAAGTACTCAGATCTTGTACTTGAGTAAAAGTAGAAGTACTCAGATCTTGTACTTGAGTAAAAGCAGAAGTATTCAGATCTTGTACTTGAGTAAAAGTACCAGAGTGTAGGAATACTCTGTTACAGTAAAAGTCCTGCATTCAAAATGTTCCTCAAGTGAAAGTAGAAAAGTATTCTCATCAAAATATAGTGAAAGTAGCGACAGTAAAAGTAGTCATTGTGCAGATTGGTCCATTTCAGAATAATATATATGATATGTTTTATAATGATTGATCATGAAAGTGTTCTCAAAGCTGGTAAAGGTGCAGCTAGTTTGAATGACTTTGTATACTGCAGGGTAGCTTGTGGATTTACTCCAGGTGGAACTAAAGTCTGATTTAACACTTGATTATATTTCACATCATTCATCCACATTTGTGAAGTAACTAAAGGTATTACATACATGTAGTGGAGGAAAAGTACACCATTTACCTCTGAATTGAGTAGAAGTACAAAGAAGCATAATAAAGACAGAAAAGGGATTTCAAAGACCCTACAAGATAAAGATACAACACAACCTCTTAAATAATATTTTTCTCCATCTATTAAATGCTATTAAGACACATGTACGATGTTGTGTTGCTCAAGTCAGCTTACATTTAAAATATCTGGTAGAAGAGAGCATCACAAATCCTGCATACACAGTACACACATTACACCTCTCATTGAGTTCTTCACCCCCCTGCAGTTTTTAGCTGCTATTAAATCACTTTATATTCCCGTCTCCACCTGGACCCTCGCAGGTCTTTGAGTGAGAAATCGTTCGGTGGTTTGGGAGTCCGTTGTCATTCATCTTCTTCTCAGCGCTCTTTGTCATCGCATGTCTCCCAGAAGTGTGTTTCAGAGTAGCTGGCATAGAAAGCATCTCATTAATTCAAATGTCAGTAAAAAAAAATCCATGCTTTTGGGGAGTATGTGTTTGTGAGTACGAACAAGCTGTCAGCGTTTGCACATGTTTGTAATCCACACAGGTTAGACAGCACTATTGGGTAAACTGTATGTTTCAACTAGGGCAGGATTTAAATGTACAATTTAGTGAAGACTCTGGGGACTCGCTATCCGTCATAAACACATTGACATACTCAAGGTGGAGTGGAAGTACAGGCATGAGTATCCTGAATGAGTATCCTGAATTTGAGACCTAGTTTGCATGAGGTAAAACCTAGACTGGAAGAAAAGTCTACATTGGTTATTCTAAAAAAGAGCTTAAAACTAAATAAATGCCAGTGATATTTAAAAGGTATGATGGAAAGTAAGAGGGAGGAGATCAATGTGACACAAAAGCCCATAACTCCTTTTTCTATTTCCTGCCAACAGTTACCTTAAAACCATCTGTATTTGTTGTTTCTATGAACTAGACCTTTTATGAAATTATGCTACATCATGTAACTTCTATTTATTTGAAAAGAGTCTTCCTGCAATACAACAATACAATCAAAATACAACAATACAGGGAATATATCACAGTTAAAGAGTGTAGATAACAATGTTTCAATGGATTAAGGAGGACTAAAATTAGGAAAATGCTACGGTACAATATGTCTTATATAGCTGCATCTCACTTCGGTTAAATGGATTCCTTGCGTCCCTCACTTGCGTTGTTTCCCTGCGACTAGTCCCTCCCACCAGGGCAGCATGGAGAGACGCAAGGAAACCACGAGAAGCAGGGAAATGAGTTTTAAGAGCAATGGGACGTTGTTTCCTCCGGAGCGTCACGTGAAGCGACGTCCGTTTGTGATGACACAGCTGATCGTCTGACAGCAGCCAGATCAGTGCATGCGCTGCATCGTCCAATCAGTGAGCGATACACAGTAAGGGGGCGGGGCGAGTGTCTGAGGATTTCATCGGAGGATGGTCTGGTAGTTCCTCGATTATCGCTCCTCCGTTATCACTCCTCGATCCTCGATCCTCGATCCTCGATCCTCGATCCTCAATCCTCGGTCCTCCGGCAAAAATAAGGCCACAGGGACACTACTCAAGATGGCGCAGACAAATCAACTTCCGGTGATACCGAGCCCGAGGAGCGAGGAAATGAAAAATAACCGAAGTGAGACGCACCCTTTGTCTACATACATGCTAAGCTAAATGGCATTAGCCTCACATTGATTTAAAGACATAGGAGTGTTATTGATCTTCTCATCAAGTCGTTTATTTTCACTAAGGATCCATCTCTCTTCACACTAGTTTCTGTGATATTGGTTATAAAAAAGCACTAGCAGATAATCAGGCTTCAACTCTGGGAGGCAAATGAGTAAATTATGTTGTATCAAACAGTTTACATGTGTCTTTTCCATTTTGTTTTTCTAGGGCTTTCTATTTTGTGCTTGGCCATTTTGATAACAGTATTCACCTTTCTCTCTGCAAATATTATATGTGATGCAGTCTTTGCTTCAAGCCTCCAAAGACTCTTCAGTGTAAAGCCTTTTGTCTTTATAACAGAATGATAATATGTGTTTTCTTGACCTTTCTTTAGCATGAAACCACAGAGAAAGCGCTGTGGAGATACTTTATCTGGCTCTATGAGACTTATATTTAAGCAATCCACTGTGGTGTTTGTTAGTCTTGTATTATAGTCATCAAATTAGTTATCTTCACACAAAATAATGTTGCATGCTGGTCATCAGATTCTTATAAAGTACAGGCTGACAGTATAAACACTTTCCACTTGAATCAACAGGTCAAAGATAAGATACGATAAGATCCGAAGTACTTTATTGATCCCAATGTGGGAAATGTTTGTGTTGCAGCAGCATAAAAAGACATGGCATTGTACAATACAAATGTAAAGAAAATAAATAAACAAGAAAGTAGAAAATATACATGTTGAATTTACAAATTAATAATAAGAAGATATAAAATAAGGTATTATATATACATAAGTATGTGACAGAATATTACATATTATCTGTTATATTAAAGAGTGTCTGAAGGAAGCAGGACTGCAGCTTTAATCATTAGATTATAGACTTTAAAACATAAGAGCGTTGTTGACTTCTGTAGATCTTGAGTTTCAGGTTCAAATGAGATCCAGCTCGGAGGCGGAGGAAACAAAGCTGCAAAGTAATCTGTGAAATCTAGAGTTTGTGGAGCAACGTGTCAGGTGTGCCACACCGTATCAGACTCACTCTGAGTGCTCTGCCAAGGACAAACCGGCTCCAAAACGCACGCACACACCAAGGGAATAAAAGCAACCCACCCTGCTACTTGCATTAAGGTCTTATATTGAGCAGGCATAAGAAAAAACATCACTTTTCACTTACATTTTAACCTAAATGTTGCAGTAATTGAGAAAAAAGTAGAGATCTTGTTTAATGTTCACATAGTTAATGGTTGTTCGTGCAAATGCTTTAAGATGTATTGATGACACACTATACAATACAATACAATACAGCTTTATGTATATAGCACTTTAAAACCTCCAGACCAAAGTGCTGCACAGTCAAATCACAAACTAAAAACATACAAAAACATCACACAGCACAGCTCACACACCATTAAAAGCTACAATCTAAAAGACGTCAATACGCTAAGGAGAAGAGGTCGGTTACAGTAGGAAAACAGATCCATTATTGAGTAGGAATATGTCTATTTGAAATATTTAGACAAATAGAAAAAAAGTATTTATTTAAAGTAGAGACACTACATACTGATATACACCTGAACATCAGCAGGAGAGGACTCTTTAAAGTAGAGACACTACATACTGATATACACCTGAACATCAGCAGGAGAGGACTCTTTAAAGTAGAGACACTACATACTGATATACACCTGAACATCAGCAGGAGAGGACTCTTTAAAGTAGAGACACTACATACTGATATACACCTGAACATCAGCAGGAGAGGATTCTTTAAAGTAGAGACATTACATACCGATATACACCTGAACATCAGCAGGAGAGGACTCTTTAAAGTAGAGACACTACATACTGATATACACCTGAACATCAGCAGGAGAGGACTCTTTAAAGTAGAGACACTACATACTGATATACACCTGAACATCAGCAGGAGAGGACTCTTTAAAGTAGAGACACTGCATACTGATATACACCTGAACATCAGCAGGAGAGGACTCTTTAAAGTAGAGACACTACATACTGATATACACCTGAACATCAGCAGGAGAGGACTCTTTAAAGTAGAGACACTGCATACTGATATACACCTGAACATCAGCAGGAGAGGACTCTTTAAAGTAGAGACACAAAAAAATGTCTTGTTACTTGTTATTTTACCTTCATTAGTCGACACTTCTTGTCAGGACTTATAACTGGAAACTTAAAATATTCATCCCTTTTTTTTATAGCTGTAACTTTTCTATCTTTCTTATTTCTTCGTAAATCTTTTCCCTACTTTTTCTTATTATGGACGTCAATGGAGGAGATGTTCGAACTGCTCTTTAAACTGCTTCTTTCATCTCTTCGCTCCTTTCACACTGTAAATGGGTCACTGCACCTTATCACTTCACTTCAGCTTTCTCATATCTTTGTCATACTTTCTGAGAAATCACAGTGTAGGTTTTATGCTTCTTTTAAGACTTCCAGAGACTTTATAAACGGGAGTGGGTCAAGTAAAATATTGTAAAATGTTCCTTCAAGCGCCCACAGGAGTTGGTTGCATGTTGATCTATGACCCTTTGAATAGATTAAAGTTAGTCTTGCGTATGTAGCTCAAGGCCAAGGTTTTTTTACACTAACAGCTTTTGTGCTGCTTCATTTTCCTTTATTTAAACATTATTTACACATATTTCACAAACAGCCAGACGCTCCTGCTGCAAATAATATTGCTAAGTTGATTCAAGCTTTTTGAGAAAATACACTTTTCCTGATCAGGTGCTTCATATACATAAGGTTAGGGGTGGGGGAAATAATCGATACAGCATAGTACCGCGATACTTTGCGTGGCGATATTGATACACGGTTGACAAGTCAATTATATATTTTTTATATAAACCTTAGCATATCCCTCCGAAAGATGGTCATATATAAACAGGCAGTTAAGTTAAGACATGTATACAATTGCAATGAAAGTAACAAAAACAATGCCATCTCCTTTTCAGGTTCAAATAACACAAATTGGGTTATTTACATATTACACTATTCATATTGTAAATACATTTTTTGACAAGGAATGGAAGACGGACATAGATATGACCCATGTGATTTGCAGTATCGCAATATATCGTATCGCAATATTTAGCATATCGTAGAATCGCAATACTATCGTATCGTGGCTTAACCTGTTAAGCCCCAAGCCAGAATTCCCAGAACAAATGACTATAACTTCACTTCTAAAAGGGGTAAATTAATAATCTTTTTTCTCAAAGCAACGATAAACCTGTGAGTTGGATGTAGAAAAGTCAGAATCAATATAGAATTTTTTTATTTTAAAGTAAATTCAGATTTTAATTCAGAAAAATGTAAATTATAGTGTCCGTCACTTATAGTGAAAACCACCCTTGAATGATGGGATAGTAGACTAAAAGCTTTAGGAATCAAAAATATAACATATAAGAAGTACCCTGTATCAAGATTGATGCAAAACAAGTGACATTTGACCTTTTTAGAGAGATTTAGCAAAAGAAATCCACTTCTGGGGTCATTTGGGTGCATTTTCCATATCTCTGGAACCCATTGGTCGATTTTGATGATTGACATCTCTTTTTAACCGTTGGAGCCAATAGAATCGAGGGGAAGTTCCTCAAATCCATCTAAACATTACCCATTGGTGAATGAGTGATGCGCAGCCAGAATGCCCCGGAAGCTGAAGCTGAAGCTCTCGGGCTTAACAGGTTAAGTATCGCGATAGTATCGTATCGTGGGGAGCCTGGTGATTCCCACACATACATAAGTTACTACATTAGTTTTCCCCTGATTACCTCAACAAATCCACAACAGCCCTTTCAATCAGCACATTTTTTAATCATTTTGTATCATAAAGATTGATACTGATTGATTATTGATGATTACAGCCACGGTAATTGACCCATACATGCAGTATTAAACACCAAATAAAAGATGCATGATGTAGAAAACTGGACTTATAAGAATAATACTAATGATAAAAGTAATAAATACACCAATTCTACTATTGCTTCTTCAACAATACTCATACTATAAAGTGTTACACATAGTTTGAATTAATTCAGGTAACCAGATGCAATTGCCACGACCATTGAGTACAGTATGTATTAAGTTTGGGAAAAGTGAAAAAGTGTTAAAAAATAACACAAAAACATTTCACAATAACAGAAAATGTTATTATTATGTGATTAATTCGGACTTAAAATGCCCAATTGCTGGACTACCCCTTTAACAGAGCATATTGTGACACAAAAAAAATATATTTGAGAAAGTGATCAGTCCCACGTTGCATGTGTCTGCATCTTAATTGCTAAATGAAGACAATCTAAGTTGATTGATCCAGCAGCGAGCGGTTGTTCATTTCTCAGCCTGTGATTAAACAGAAAATATCGACTTTTAAGTGGGACATTATCCTAGCGACCTAAGAAAGTGGGCGACAATTATTCAAACATCACTTAAGGCTTGCGTGTTAATTTATTCATGTTTAAGAAAAAAATGGCAGCAGTATAATCAGCCTTTCTAATCTTTACTGACTTAACAATGCTTCTACAGTTACAGGCTGAAACAAGTCATGTATTTAACTTATTTCTATCCATTTTAAACCAATAAAGAGCTCTTCCTGTCAGCTCAAAAGGGTAAAAGTGCCTCTAATGAGTAACCCTGACAGTAGATAGGCTTTTAAAAGGAAAACGGAGCATTTGTGACACAACAATACAGACTGTTTATAGAGGTCATCCATATAAAGTGATGTTTTCTCACTCTGCTGCAGGCGAGGTACCTCTGCTCCATAAACTCACACAGATACAACAGCATCCTTTGACGGTGACTTCATGCCCAGTCTGGACATGTGTGGTGCAAAGGGTGCATGTAATGTCGAATATAAACGGATACATATTTGTGTGTGTGTGTGTGTGTGTGTGCACAGTAATGGATGTTTTAATCTCTAAGATAGGGACTGGTATGCCTCCGACAGAACATCCGGAGGAGATGATTTTTTATGATTTGTGCAGAGATGCTGCTCTCCATAATAGCCGTGCAGCGGTATAAACACACATACACACACACACACACACACACACACACACACACACACACACACACACACACACACACACACACACACACTCACACACACAGAGAGAAACACACACTGCAGTCTGACGTCTAAAGCTTAGCAAATCGAGCTTTGGATGGAAGAGACGGAGCAGTTTCAATTATGCGGCGTGACCGTGGACACCTGTGGAATAAATGATAGGGTGCTGGAGCCTGATTGACGGAGAAAGATCGGATAACTCGCAGCTTCTCTCCAGTTCACTGCTTAATCAAATACTTCCAACAAAGGGCCCTGCTGAGCTAATCAGAGGCGCTCATTTTCTGTGACAGGCCACTGCTGGATAGCTCTGATGCCTTTGTAATGACCTGCCCGGCTATATGGCTCTGTTATCTACAGTACACGTGTGCAAAAAAAACACAAAAAAATCCCTGTTAGGTCGGATTAGAACAATTGTAATTAGGATTTAATTGTGGCAAATGCACGCAGAGTCAATAGAATCAGCCTTTGTGTGGGTGCATGCTCCTAAAACACCATTAACCCTGCGTGGTGCTCTGTGTGCAGGAATTAGATTAATTGATTGCCTGCAGACATAAATCAATGTGACTCTGTAGGTTGAGAAAACAACCAAGAAGAAAAAGAATTAATTTGCATGTAAATTCCCCATAGGCTCTCGCTTAGAAATTAAATAAATAATACAAGGTTTAAAAGCAACATTTATACACAACGGATCAGACTTGTTTTTCTCCACAATGCATTCATTAGAATAAGAAAACAATATGCAGTGATTTCATGAGCCAGTGGTAATAGAGCAATTAGCCAAACAGAAGGCAAAGGTCTACTTTTGAAGAGTTTTCTATTATTTACTGGTATAATGGGGATCTGATTAAGTTTGTTCAACTGTTTTAATAGTTTACTGTTTTTACAGAGTTAAGTTATCATTAATATGCAAACGTTGGGACTGCTAGTATTTTAAATGGTGTCACTTTGATTAAACAAAATGTATCCATGCTACTCCCTTGCAAGCATGACGTTGATTTATTCCACTTTAAGACAGGATGTTACATGATATATTTCAGTATAGATAGATAGGTAGGTAGGTAGGTAGGTATAGGTAGGTAGGTAGGTAGGTAGGTAGGTAGGTAGGTAGGTAGGTATAGGTAGGTATAGGTAGGTATAAGTAGGTATAGGTAGGTATAGGTAGGTAGGTAGGTAGGTATAGGTAGGTATAGGTAGGTAGGTAGGTATAGGTAGGTAGGTAGGTAGGTAGGTAGGTAGGTAGGTAGGTAGGTAGGTAGGTAGGTAGGTAGGTAGGTAGGTAGGTAGGTAGGTAGGTAGGTAGGTAGGTAGGTATAGGTATAGGTATAGGTGTAGGTAGGTAGGTAGGTAGGTAGGTAGGTAGGTAGGTAGGTAGGTAGGTAGGTAGGACTTTTGTAAGAGCAAAAGTCTCTCTCCTTCACTCTGAGATCGTTAGCATGCTTTCTAATCATCTACATCTCTACTTCAGTGGAGGTGGTAGTCTATGTCTATGATTCAAGTTAATAAAGAAAGTATGTCATGGATTAACGAGCACCAATCAGCCATCAGACGTCTGAACGGTCACATTCTGCAGCATCTGTGACGCTAATGAGGCCAGAGGGTGCTAACAAGAGAATACCAGTGACAACCTTGTTAGCAGGACATGAAACTCAGAAAGATATGGTGCCAAAAATGAGGTCTCTTGCAAAAGTCTATTAGACATCTAGACGATGCTGAGGAGAGAAAACTGTCACATGGTGTAGAAGTTAAGAAATCAAACCAGCGCCACTCTCCTCACATCTTAAGTGTTTAAAGTTTAAAATCTAAAAATGTTTCTTGTGTTGCATCGTGTTCTTCTGAGTTCACTGCAGATGTTGAGTCTGTCTCGTCATCGCGATGCGGCAAATAAAAAAAATGTTTTGTTGCAAGGCAAGGCAAGTTTATTTATAAAGCACCTTTCAGCACAAGGCAATTCAAAGTGCTTTACAAAAATGAAAGACATTAAGAGCATTAAGAAACATAAAATGGCATTACAAAACACTCATTTAAAAGCAAAGATAATAAAACATGAATAACAAAGTTAATTAAAGTGACAGTGCAGTGTGAGATACACACATCTGAAATGTTTAGCTCTGACTCTCAATCATTGCTCACTTTTTAGCAGAAATAGTTTTCTATGACCTCACTTTCTTTCTACTTTCTTATTTAACTTATCCGTTAGTTATTTCAAGTGTTTCATGCTAAACGAACCCCCCTTTGGAAAATGTTAATCTGCCACCCAATAGAGAGGTGCAGGGATGACGTGTTTACCCGGAAGTAAGCTGCGCATGGGTTCCCTCGACAAAAAAACCCCGATGGGATTTCTCCATCGGATTTTGGACACCGCTCCTCCGCTCACTTCACTGGCTTCCAGTAACTGCTAGAATCCACTTCAAGACACTGGTGCTTGCGTACTATGCTGTGAATGGATCTGGCCCTTCCTACATCCAGGACATGGTTAAACTGTACACCCCAGCACGTGCACTCCGCTCTGAATCGGCCAAACGGCTCGTTGCACCAGCACTGCGAGGGGGACCCAAGTTCCCATCAGCAAAAACACGTGGGTTTGCTATCCTGGCTCCAAAATGGTGGAATGAGCTCCCCATTGACATCAGGACAGCAGAAAGCTTACACATCTTCCAGCGCAGACTGAAAACTCATCTCTTTCGACTCCACTTTGAGCAATAAAATGACTAACGAAGCACTTATATACTAATAAAGGACTGGCTTATCTAAAGATAGTTGAGTAGCACTTGAAATGGTTTGGTTCTATGAAACCTGATGTACTTATATGATTCTGTCTTCTTCAAGTTTGTATCTTCTTGGTCGAATGCACTTATTGTAAGTCGCTTTGGATAAAAGCGTCAGCTAAATGCAATGTAATGTAATTTTGGAAAATAGCTCGAAATAAGGTCTGTGGAAACCGAACCTGTTTGATAAATGCACATTTTGTTCAGCCGGATAATCTCCACATGTCTACCCTACTTTTATAATTTTCGAATCATAAATCTAATGGCCAGAAGCAAAATGCTAACGTTATGCCATAAAGCAACTACAGCCGAGTACAGCAGCACGACTTCAACGTCACGCCAACTTAAGATCCATATTCAAACACACAGATTCTAAATTGTACAAGTTGAAGCGTTTGTTTGAACAGTTTGCAGGAGGCAGGTACTTGCTTTCAAGCAGAACAGGGCAAACAAACTTAGAGGGAGTGTTTACGTGTTCGGCGTAATGACGTACAACGTCCTCGACAACTTCTGTAGTCCTATTCAGCCACTTGGTAACAACCATCGTTTTTCAGACACGTCAACTCTTCAGAAATCACCAGTGGGGTCACTGCTGATGGATTTAATGTCGTAGAACATAACGTGATCCGTCTCTTCAATGTGTCTCAACCACAGACCTTATTTCCAGCTATTTTCCAAAATCCTATGGAGAAATCCCATTGGCTCTGAGACGAGGGTAAAATGCTAACTCACTTCGGGGTTTTAGGACTTGTCACTGCACCACTGTATATTCTGAAAATTCAACGGATCCTGGCCATATTTGTGTAGCATATAAAATGAATTTGCTCCCAGACATTCATGTGGTTTGCTAGTTTTGCCTCATCGCATCCAGGGTCTCTCCAGAGAATAGGGTGAACATGGAAACAGTTAAAAGGGTGAACTTGGGACTTATATAGGACCACTTTAGTGCTGATTTAGAAATGCTGTCATGACGGTTTGCAAAGGGAAGGAGAAGGGACGGAGGAAGGATCATTGTGGATGAGAAAGAGATTCAAAGGGACGGCAAAGCAGTAAAGAGAAAGATATACAGCAGTAGTATAAAAGGAATGGATTTCTGAACTAAGCGAAGGACATGTGGTAAATCTCGTCAGAAAATCATCATAGTGACTTATTCACTGTGTTTTGTTCTGTAAAAAGGGTCTTATGTGCTGTTTTTGTGATTCTCCATCTCTACATGTTTTAATTCCCCATTTGATCCGAATATTTCTTTATTTAAATGTACTGAAACGTAATTGCATAGATTACTGATAAACGTTCCAACTGATGAACTCAGTGCTTATTAATGATTATGACTTCTCTGCCTAACGATGATAAAACGTATGAAATGGATCAGACTCAGAGAGATCGGATGATATGCAAACGATGTGCATGTATACATTACTACAAAGGCTGTTATCACAAAGTCAATTTCATATATTTCAATTAGCTTAAGGCTTTGAAATAACTCATATTCTCATGTCCTGGGAAAAGCTGCTGTAAGCGAGATTTGGAGTTATTGCATTTGTCTGAATCGCTCTCAAAACATGGCGTTATCAACTTAGAAGAAATGTCTACATGAGAAGCTAAACCAAATGTTTCTCTTCTCAAATTGTATCATTCCTATCATTTCTGGGAAACCTTTAAGTGTGAAAACATCCAATAATGTAATAAAACAGCAATGGACAAAGAGAGGAATATGTTTTTGCTTCTTCACATTTGTTTAAAACTATAACGACAACTTTTTGTTACTCTCACCTCACGTGGGGAAACTTTTAAATGACATGAATGCGTTGTAAGGGACCAGTTGATACCACATACGTTCCCATTAACATTGTAAGTTTTTCTCAACTTCTCGGACAGTGAAATAGCTAATAGACACTGTCATAATCAGTGAGGAAGTGTACCGTGTTACAGCAGCGAAGGTACAGTGCAAACAAAAGCCTAAGTAGGTTCAAATGTGGAGAATTTTTTTTATATTTTTCAAAAGTGAGTTTGAGCCAGTAACGTCAGCACATTGTAAGTAAATATGCAAAAATGTGGAGCTAAAACAAATCTTTCTCTTCACAAAATTGTTTGATTTCAATAATTTGGGGGATTTTCTTTAAGTGTATATATAGCCAAAAATGTGGTGGGCAGTGAAAAAGCTAATATACCTACATATCTTAATCAGGATCAGGATCAGAAATCCTTTATTCGTCCGCTCAGTGAGGAAATGTACGGCATCTTTTAGCATTGGGAAAAAGCGCTATACAAATCTTATGTATTATTATTATTACAGTAGCAGAGGTACAGTGCAAATGAAAAGTCTAAGTAAGTACAAATGTGGAGAAAAATAGGTAGTAATATTTACATAAAGTGAGTTTGAGCTAGTAACGTTAGCAAATTGTAATTGCACAAATTGCACATAAGTGTAGAATATATTGCACATGATCAGAGGCATTTCACAACAGTTTTTATATGTACAGGTAGAGGTATTGCACAACTGTTAAAGTCTGTTTTGTGTTGGTGGTCTAACGGGGGATGTGGTTAAGGTTAAGGTTAGTTTATTTATAAAAGCAGATTTCAGATACAACGGCAGTTCAAAGTGCTGTAAGTTATAGGGTCTTTGCAACAGTACTGTGCATTTATAAAGCCGAAATGGTTATTTTACATATTGCTATTTTGAGCAGATACATTTGACAATAATACAATCATAAATACATTCACAGCAGTCTTTCAAAGCTATCTCTGTTTTCTTCTTTAGCTTTTTAGCCGTCATTCGTGAAATCTTGACCTCAGTGACGTTGCCACCATTGCTAGAAGATTTTACTTTATCAACATGCAGCCGCCCTCTCCTCTCCACACAGTGCAATGTTCCTGAATCCCTGAAAGCAAGAATGATTTTGAAGCAGAAATAGATGTAACTAGACTCTGACAATCAACTGAATCAAGGCAGAAAGGCCTCGAGGGTCTCAGCATCTGAGAAAGAAATGTGTGAATATACCGTGCTTAAGAAAAAGGAAAGGTTTTATCTTTATCTGGGAACACTTTGTGTTGTATGAAATGACAACATCTCCAACACCATCGTTTCAGTTGTAATGTATCTGACACGTTGACGGTAATAAAACCTTGTTGTTGTTGTTTGTTTCCCGCAGTATTTCAAACGCTCCTCCCAGTCTCGCCAGGGAACCGTTTCTGAGTCCAGCTTTGCACACGGCACCAATATCTCCAGCTCCAGAGGCGCGGCCAAACATCCCAGGTAAGACATTAAATCACAGCAGAGAGCGCAAAGTACACACTTCCTTTACTCAAGTAGAAGTACAGACACTCGTGTTTAAAAATACTCTGGTAAAAGTAGAAGTACTGACTAAACTTCTTTACTCAAGTAAAAGTAAAGAGGGCTTTGAAATGTACTTCAGTAAAAAGTACCCATAACTAGCAGCTGTTTTAAAGAGTACCTGACCTCCCTTTATATTAATAGAACAATAATGTCATTGTTAGCTAATGAATGTTTCCATGCTGAACAACGGCAACATGACAACGTTTTCATTGGTCCCTCTTCTTTAGAGAAGACCAGGAAATGATGGATACACGGATCGTGTTCAAATCAATAGGCACGCAATGACTCTAAATAATAATGATCACGCCACCAAACACACATTCAAACTAAAGGAACCAGCCTGTTTGGAAAATGTGAGAAGTAGAAAGTACAGGTATTTGTGTTCAACATGTAAGAAGTAGAAAGTACAGGTATTTGGGTTCAACATGTAAGAAGTAGAAAGTACAGGTATTTGGGTTCAACATGTAAGAAGTAGAAAGTACAGGTATTTGTGTTCAACATGTAAGAAGTAGAAAGTACAGGTATTTGTGTTCAAAATGTAAGAAGTAGAAAGTACAGGTATTTGGGTTCAACATGTAAGAAGTAGAAAGTACAGGTATTTGGGTTCAACATGGAAGAAGTAGAAAGTACAGGTATTTGGGTTCAACATGTAAGAAGTAGAAAGTACAGGTATTTGTGTTCAAAATGTAAGAAGTAGAAAGTACAGGTATTTGGGTTCAACATGGAAGAAGTAGAAAGTACAGGTATTTGTGTTCAAAATGTAAGAAGTAGAAAGTACAGGTATTTGTGTTCAAAATGTAAGAAGTAGAAAGTACAGGTATTTCTGTTCAACATGTAAGAAGTAGAAAGTACAGGTATTTGTGTTCAAAATGTAAGAAGTAGAAAGTACAGGTATTTGTGTTCAAAATGTAAGAAGTAGAAAGTACAGGTATTTGTGTTCAACATGTAAGAAGTAGAAAGTACAGGTATTTGTGTTCAAAATGTAAGAAGTCAAAGTGAAAAGTCGTCAGAAAAACAAGTAGTGGAGTAAAGTACTGATACCAGAAAAATGTACTTAAGTACAGTAACGAAGTATTTGTACTTCCCACCTCTGCATGCAGGTGTAATATCACACCGGAGATAAAGACACCCCCTCCGTTCACTGCAGGAAAACAACAATAATACAAATTAAACAAACAAAAGGCAACTTCAGTGTCCTCTCCTGTAATGAGCAGGGACGCAGTGAAGAGAGAAATTGAATTATCCACATTACAGAGCAGCCAGAGCTAATTGCTAATTTACGGAAGAATGATAGTAATTATAATTAAAGCTCTAAACATGTTAATAAGCATATCTATAGCAGTGAGGAGGAGATGAGGCGGAGATAATATGGGAAGCACATGTGCGAGGATTTTCATTTACGAGCCAGCGCTGGGATGTAAAGCCTAGGCTGATTTCTTTATTCTCACATTGCTCAGTGGTGTGTGAGAGCGCTGGCATGTTCATCAGGAGCAACACACACACACACACACACACACACACACACACACACACACACACACACACACACACACACACACACACACACACACACACACACACACTCTCTAACACACACTCTCCAACACACACACTACTTCTGACAGAGTTGGAATTTACATCTCTGCCAAGGATGGATTTTTGTGTTACAATACAAACATTTTCGACAATCTGAGGCAAAGAGGAGAGAGCTGCTGTACTTCTTTAATATTCATTTTCATGGTTTTATACTCTGCCCCAGGTTTTAGTGTTTTACTGTGTGAGAAATAGCGAAAAGACAGCCTTTATCATGAAGAAAAACCTTTATTAAATCTTTGACAATGTAGCGGGGAAATCAGAAAAGTAGTCGATGTCGTGTTAGCTACTTTGAGAGCATAAACACTTTACTAAAGTTACCTAGAAAACGTAGTTTATAACCTGCTTAGTTATAAAAACATTCAAATTGACAATGCACATGTGAAACAAAACTATGAAAAAATCATGCAATTAAAAAATGCCTCTGAATTTAGTGTATTTAAAGTGCTTATCTGTTTAAAGGACATACTTCCAGCAAAGTCATAAAATACCACAAGTTAAATATGTACTCATTTTAGACTGATTCATTCACTTTCATTGTCCTGTTACCACTTAAAAAGTCAGGTAAACGTGCACATTTTTACACAGAATAAACGCTATAAAAACTGGTCTGACTTACTTGTTCATTATAAGAAAGAATGTCAGGGTTGGTCAAAGTGGGTTGAATTAAAGTAGACAAAATCAATAAACTCTTCCACACATGCACTGGAAAAAATGCTGCTCCAAAATCAAGTAAAAGAATAATGAAAACAAGGTGTTTTCGCTTGTAATCAGTCAAACGATCTGCCAATAGAACAAGTGAACATTTGCTTGGTAAGATTTCTTGAAATAAGACGGGATATTTAGATAAAGGAGATCTTGTGATTAGCTGGGAGAACTTATTTTGAACTATATCTTACCAGGAACAGTAAATGTTGTTACAAAATAGTTTTCAGTTTTCTGATGTTAGTTGGTGATTTTCCAATAAGAATTGTTGGTAACACTTTAGATTAAAGGTGGGGTAGGTCATTTTGAGAAACCAGCTTGAGTGCGCTAGAATTTGAAAATACACAACCGGAAAAAATCTGCCACTTCCTTACAGAGCCCCTCCTCCAACACACACGAACGCGCACATGACCAATGAGGGCACGAGATAAGTTTGTGCCCCGATGGAAGGCTGACAGGCAGGTAGGCCATCCAGTTATTTTAGCCGGGCCGGCTCAGATGATTGGTCGTGCTTTTTACAGTATTACGGCTTCCACAGATGACATTTTTTTATGGATTTATTGTCAAAGCATTTCATATATTCATTGCTATCGGGATGTTAAGAGCATTCCATGGAATATAACAAAAAGTGTTTCTGAAATAAATTACATACCCCACCTTTAAGGTACACTTGTTCACCATCAACTAGTTGTTCATTAAGATAGAGACAAACTACTAGCTTATTGGTTATGAACAAGACTTCACTTTAAAATAGGGAACATATTCTTAGATATAAATACCTAATTTTGAGTTATTTTGACACAATTAACACTTTAGTTTCATGTCTTGTTACATAAGAATAGATCATATTTGTTAGGTGTTATTATGGGAGAATTACTATTCTTGTGGTACTACTGCCTTATTAGGCCCATATTGAGCATATTAAGACCCAAACTCATGTACTTGCAATAAATAAGCACTAATTAGAGGGTTATTGAGGAAAAACTCTCAACTAATGGCTTATTACTTGTAGAATATGGTCATGCAGAATAAGGCATTAATAAGTGTTTTATAATGACTAATAAAGAGCCAATATACTGCTAATATGCATGTTAATTAACAACTAGTTGATGGTTAATTTGTGTACCTTAATATAAAGTGTTACCATTTCATTTAAGATACAAAATAAGATGTTTTCAAGAGTCTTGAAGATGCATTGTCTAAAAACAAGACCCTCTATCTCACTGCATTGTAACCTCTTCAGTTATTAGGTCTTATATCGACATATTCTGACTAGAAATTAGACGAATATACTTGCAAGATTTTTTACAGTGCGAGAACAATTAAGAGCTTTTTCAACACTAAAGCATGTAAACATGTCACAGTAGAGGCGCAAAATACAAATGTGAACCTAAAAGTAAGCATTATATGTCCTCTTTAAATTACTACTTAAATTAGTTCACTTCTCTCTTTTTTTGACTTCACACTCCTTCAGTGCGGTCCAGTTAGAGACTTTCACACCTCAGTACACTCGTGGTTTTCTTCCTCTCCTGCTTAACAACCTCTCTGCACAAGCCGAGGGTTAATCAGGTTTTTTCAGAAGGATCCAGGCGGTATTTGAGCAGAGATTTTCTCAGACAAAGTAGAAACACTATGAGACGACCTTCAAAACCACAACATTCACTCCTCTAACCTTTGGGCTAAAGTCGTGCCAGACGTTTTCCCCTCCTTCTCTTTCCTTTTCGCTCTCTCAGTGAAGAGTGAGTCGATCACAGGATTACTTGGCTGGCAGTGCTCTAACCACAAATGTTTTTCTTAGTGGGTTTATTTGTTTGCAATCACATCAGCTTATAGGCAGAGACTTGGACACTATTGTCGGGCAGTTCTGGGACACCACAGTTCAACAAAAAAGGCAAAAATAAACTTACCAAGGCTAATTCTGTGTCTCGGAAATATCTCGTTTGAATGTGTTTATAGAAAACTCTGCCAACACTATTACAGAAAGCACGGCTCAGTTGTTGTGGCTAAGAATCAACATTTTAAAAGCGAATCTCTCCTCTAAAGCAGCGGTGTTAAATAAGAATGAGTGCCTGGAGAGGACATTTGCTACTTTGGTAAAGCAAGTCGAAATGTACTTATGTATTTTCTGGCTGCAAAATCTCTTTTGACAGATTGGATGGAAGCAAAGAGGACATGCATATACTGTAACTTCATGCTTTCAGAGTATTGTAATGCAACATACTTTTCTAAGAGAGAAAAATCACACTTTTCCTTGAAAGATGTGTAACTAACCAGATGTAGTTTTGTAGACCTTTTTCTACTGCAGGATATATTCCAGTAACCTTTGGGAAAATTCAGAAACTATGATCCTAGGAGGAACTAATGTCCTATTATCATTCTTGATTTCAGAGCAGGGAAGTAACTAAGTACATTTACTCAAGTACTGTAACATTTTGAGGTACTGAGTATTTCAATTTGATGCTACTCTGTACTTATACTCCATTACATGTATTTAATACCTTTAGTTACTTCACAGATGTGGATGAATGATGTGAAATATAATCAAGTGTTAAATCAGACTTTAGTTCCACCTGGAGTAAATCCACAAGCTACCCTGCAGTATACAAAGTCATTCAAACTAGCTGCACCTTTACCAGCTTTGAGAACACTTTCATGATCAATCATTATAAAACATATCATATATATTATTCTGAAATGGACCAATCTGCACAACGACTACTTTTACTGTCGCTACTTTCACTATATTTTGATGAGAATACTTTTCTACTTTTACTTGAGGAACATTTTGAATGCAGGACTTTTACTGTAACAGAGTATTCCTACACTCTGGTACTTCTACTTTTACTCAAGTACAAGATCTGAGTACTTCTACTTTTACTCAAGAACAAGATCTGAGTACTTCTACTTGTACTCAAGTACAAGATCTGAGTACTTCTACTTTTACTACAAGATCTGAGTACTTCTACTTTTACTCAAGAACAAGATCTGAGTACTTCTACTTTTACTCAAGTACAAGATCTGAGTACTTCTACTTTTACTCAAGTACAAGATCTGAGTACTTTTGCAAAGAAAACCAGAAAGGTGCCAATAGTGTACAAAACACCTGGTTGCAGATGAGTTTCATAAATGTAGTTCAATCCAGATTTGTAACTGTGGTTTTATGTTGATACAAACTAGTTTGATTATTTTTCACTGATTACAAAATGTCTTTAATCCAAAACAGAGCAACAGAAAAGCTTACCTCAACCTGATTTGCACAGATTAATTCTAAAAAATATCAATCTAAAAAAGGAGGACTGTCAGTCCCCAATGAAAAAAGATAAATAGAACTAATCCAAATTGCGGTTTTCATCCAAACAGAACCACCAACAGTGGCAACTCCATGATGCAAAACCAATTAACAAACAGAAAGATTAGCAACAATCAATCTATACAATCTGCCTGCAGCTACATGTGACCTGAGCTGCTAATGAACCCACTCAAATCCAATCAATTATTACACAAATCTCCATATGGACAGCCACATATTCCAAAAGTGAAACACCTAACAAGATATTCTATCAGATAATCAGAAACAGGTTTATTACCAAGTAGGTTGATACGTATGAGGAATTTGACTTGGTGTCGTGGTGCATACATAAAAGTACAAAAAAAATAAAGAAAAACACAGATAGCAAACTATTTTAAGAACACGATAATAACATTACAAAAAAATAAGAAAAAAGATAGCGAAATAGAAAATAAAGCAGTAATTTACATTGAAATAGAGTGCAATAAAATAGAAAATATGTGCAGTATGCAAACCAGATATTGTCTGGTAATAGTATGATAAACCATAATATATGTTTTGGCTTCTTCTCTGTATTCCTAGAAGTGGTTCCCTGTCTCACAGCCCGGATCAGAGAACCCGGGCCTCCCATTGGTCGGCTCCACGCAGGACCCCGCCCATCCCGAGGGGAAGGCTGAATCCGATTGGAGGATCCAAGTATTCAGGCCCCGCCTACCAACATCTCCAGGAAGTGGACTCTTCTGAGAGGGAGGCTGAGGCTCAGAGAGGGTGAGGGAACGTACTGAAGGGTAGATTACAATGTGTTTAATTGTGCCAGTTTTTAATGTATTATAATAGTTTCTTTTATTTGCATATTGACTAGAGATGGCAAAAGTACACACATCCTTTACTCAAGTAGAAGTACAGATACTCGTGTTTAAAAATACTCTGGTAAAAGTAGAAGTACTGACTGATCTTCTTTACTCAAGTCAAAGTAAAGAGGGCTTTGAAATGTACTTCAGTAAAAAGTACCCATAACTAGCAGCTGTTTTAAAGAGTACCTGACCTCCCTTTATATTAATAGAACAATAATGTCATTGTTAGCAAATGAATGTTTCCATGCTGAACAACGGCAACATGACAACGTTTTCATTGGTCCCTCTTCTTTAGAGAAGACCAGGAAATGATGGATACACGGATCGTGTTCAAATCAATAGGCACGCAATGACTCTAAATAATAATGATCACGCCACCAAACACACATTCAAACTAAAGGAACCAGCCTGTTTGGGAAATGTGAGAAGTAGAAAGTACAGGTATTTGTGTTCAACATGTAAGAAGTAGAAAGTACAGGTATTTGGGTTCAACATGTAAGAAGTAGAAAGTACAGGTATTTGTGTTCAACATGTAAGAAGTAGAAAGTACAGGTATTTGTGTTCAACATGTAAGAAGTAGAAAGTACAGGTATTTGTGTTCAAAGTGTAAGAAGTAGAAAGTACAGGTATTTGGGTTCAAAGTGTAAGAAGTAGAAAGTACAGGTATTTGTGTTCAACATGTAAGAAGTAGAAAGTACAGGTATTTGGGTTCAAAATGTAAGAAGTAGAAAGTACAGGTATTTGTGTTCAAAATGTAAGAAGTCAAAGTAAAAAGTCGTCAGGAAAATAAGTAGTGGAGTAAAGTACTGATACCAGAACAATGTACTTAAGTACAGTAACTCTATTGAGTGGTTAATGTGCCGTTTCATTTGTGTTTTACAGCTGTATTCGTCTGCCCTTATCGTTTTGTGTTCATTTGTTGAAACTTTGTTCATGCTGCCCTCTTGGCCAGGTCGCTCTTGAAAAATATATTTTAATCTCAATGAGACTTTTACCTGGTTAAATAAAGGAGATATATATTTAACTTGAAATGATTGACACAACTTCATCATAAAAATAGAAATCTAGTTTTGACGAATAGTCCGCTGAAGCTTTCTGTGTTTGCCGGCTCTTGCAATGCAGACAGACCAAGACTGGTTTAGATGGAATTACAGCTTAAGAATCAAGAGTATTTTAAAGGTTTTATCCCGTCTTTCTTCCCTTTGCTGTATATCCTCCATGTGCTGAGTCATTTCAATGAAAGCCACTAACTGAAAAATGCAGTGGACAGAGCTTTGGATTTCATTTCAGGAGTGGATATTTCAAAGGCAATTCTGTGATTGTCTTTTAACAAAAAAAAATATATATAGTGCATTTCTTTCTCTCTTTTTTTTCAACCTTCTTTAATCCCCAAACCCCCATCCCTTTGTTTCCAATCTGCTGAGCGAAGATAAAAACAAGGTCACGTTATGTAGTGGTCTGCAGCACAGTGGCACGAGTTCAAAGGAACGGGTGCTCGTGCTTTTTAAGGACACGATGCACATCCAGATTCTTCTCTCTGTCGTTTCCCTGTCCGACATCGTGTCAAGCCTGAGCTAAATCATGACTCTCGGCTTTTCAATGCCATGCAAAAGTCCCCGTTTAAATCTTAGCATCTAAATATCATCAGGAAAAAGCCAAGGGAAATGCAAATGATCAGTGTGAGCGATTAGTAAGAAATGTATTTGGTGTGGAAGGTGTCGTGTGTTTACCCTTCTTTTGTTGGTGTGTGTTGTACGGTTGAAGTAGTCCCTGTTTAAATCTAGGCATCTAAATATTATCAGGAAAAACATTTGCATTTCCCTTGGCTGCAATGTAAATGCAAAATGATCAGTGTGAGCGATTAGCAAGAAATGTATTTGGTGTGAAAGGTGTCTTCTTTTTTGGTGTGTTGTGAGTCCGTTTTTTTACCCACCTGGACTAGAAAGCCTCTCTTCAGGCGCTCAGGTCCCGGCGGTCCTGGCTGGGGATAAATCTCCACATGACCTACATGCATACTAATAGAAAGAGGACGAGCAGGAAGCTATGGCTGGGCAAAAAAAGAAAAGAAACTCCCACATACTATAGAGTCAGAATGCTAGACGTGTTTATAGGCATTTAGTGAGTTCAGTGGTTTGCACACGGAGGCAGAATCCGATTCCCTTTTAGCCTCAATCTTATTAAGTTTCCTCTGGTTACACTAAATATTCAGGACATTAATACATAAACCAACAACGTTTTCTTATGTAAAGATATAGTAGCGACTGAGGAGTAACCACCCTCCGTTTTCTTCAAACACTGTTAGCCATTTTTTGCATTTTTAGCCCCGTTAGCTGGTTAGCTTCACAATGTTGACAGCCATTTAAAGTCAGTCCCTCTTTTCTGTGTTTAGAAATGTAGAATCACGCTCCTTTGTCTAACCTAAATGTCACTCCTGAGGGCCACTTGAGCTTGTTAAGTGTGCATCTCCTCAACGAAAGAGCTCTTCTCAAGCTTCCCAAGTGTCCTCTGTTCGCCCAAGTGTCCATATGATAAGTCCAAAATGTCTTGTTGTTTAGTCTGAGTGCTCACTGGTCAGGTGTCCTCCAGACTGGCCTGATGTCTTTGGTTTAACCCGACTGCTTTCTGGTCAGTCCAAGCGCTTTCTGGTAAACAAAAATATCTTCTGCTCAGGTTCAGGATCCTTTGGTTGGACCAGGTATGTTTTACTAGGACTTGTCCTTACTTTTGGTCAAATAGTGTTGTTCTCTGGTCATCAAAGTTACTCTCTGGTCAGCCAACATGTCTTCTGATAGCTAGAAGAGTCCTCAGCTGCCCAAATGCTGCTATACAGTGTATTTGCATTTCATAGCACATCATAAAAATTCCCCTTTTTATAAAATAAAGCATTCATGAACAGCTGCTGCACATTTTAGCTCATGACGAACAAATGGAGAGGTTTTGTTAAATGGCAAGAGGTCATGCTCCTTTTAAAAAGTCCCTTGCACACCTACTCACTCATTCCCTAATGCACGATTTCAGGATCCTTTGGTTGGACCAGATATGTTTTACTTGGTCCATATGTCCTCTGGTCAAATAGCGTTGTTCTCCGGTCAATGGAAGTTACTCTCTGGGGAGCCAACATGTCACTGGAGTGTCCTTTGCTGCCCAAATGCTGCCATACACTGTGTTTGCATGTCATAGCACAGAAATAAAATTGATAAAAGGCATTCATGAACAGCTGCTGCACATTTTAGCTCATGACGAACCAATGGAGAGGTTTTGCTAAATGGCAAGAGGTCATGCTCCTTTTGAAAAGTCCCTTGCACACCTACTCACTCATTCCCTAATGCACGATTTCACATAACGGCAGATAAACAGGCGGACACCCTTTCACATAGCATGGTAGTCTGAGTTGCCATGGTGATACTTGGCCATGACTGCATAGAAAGTGAGGGAGAGCTGCAGAGAGACGGAGAAAAATTGAGAAAACGGAGAGAGACAAGCAGTTTGAATCCATTCTGACACAGAAGGAAAGTGTTAGTAAGTATAGTAAGAGAAGAAAGAAACGGCGGCAGTGAAAGGAAGTGATAGAGCAGTGTGCAGATAGCACATGACAGTTAGAAAACGGCTTTAAAAGAAAGGTCGCCCGCTCTATTCGCTGCCTGTTAGAGAAGCCTTGAGTTATCTCAACAAAATGGCTGACAGGGAGACAGAATGTCCTGTGTTGTTACTTCTATTTTAAGATAAAGCTGTCTCCAAAATGGCTGATGGAGGCACTGCACGCATTTCTGTATTTTTCCTCCACTGTTTGCAGTATCTCTACAGAAACATACATTTTCTCCCTCGCTCATTTTTGCGATACCGCGCAGCCTTCAGTAAGACAATCAGTGAAACAACTGAGACGTTGACTTTTAATTAAATGTGTAATGTCAACAAATCTCACATAACTGTATTATTAGTTGAGTCAATAATATTAAGTTGAACGTAGGCGTACATGTCAATATGTATGTGTAGTTCCGTCTAATCCAAAAATGTATATATCAAGAGGTAGCAATAAGCTTGGTCAAATATGTCTCAGGAACAGGGGCGGACTGGCCATCGGGACGTTCGGGACAGATCCTGATGGGCCGGTCGGACGATGTGATGACTAGCGGTATTTACTTGTCACTAGGTATTTGTTTGTCCTTTATTTTATTTATCCGCACATTGGTTACACATGTAACAGAAAACATAAAGGACACATACAACATAATGACAGGGGTACCATTTACAAACGTATTCACAAAGACAGGTACCAGGAGTATCAAATATCAATTCATCAATCTGTGCTTTAAAATGATGCCAAAAATGCGTGTTCCAAGCTAGAGGAGCTGCGCACATAAAAGTGTTAAAACAGTCCTAGCACTTGGCACATGTAATAAAAACACATCCTGGGATCTTAGGCAATAGCTACTTGCCACTCTCTGTGAGATCAGAGAGCAGATATAAGTTGGTAGTTTACCCAGCATGGCTTTATAGATAAACATGTACCAATGACTGAGTCTCCGAACAGTAAGTGAAGGCAGACCTGCCCTGGCATACAGGGTACAGTGATGAGTTAATACTTTACAGTTTGTCACAAATCTCAGAGCACTGTGATAGGCAACATCTAACTTGATCAGGTAATGGGCAGGTGCATTCATATATATCAGATCACCATAGTCCAGCACAGGTAAAAAGGTCACAGTGACTAGCCTTTTCCTGGCCTTGTTCCTGTAAAAGAAACCTAGCTTCACCCTTAGCTTTCTAAACAGATTATACCTTGCACACACGCTCTGTGTAAAACCCCTCCAGCTGCTCCCCTGTCGCTCCAGGGTTTATATTTGAACTGTGCTTCATAGATTTGTGCAATCTGATTGTGTTTCAACACATCAAAAGAGAGATTTGTCTGTGAATGTTATCTCGGGAATTAGCACCCTCGCATCATCTTCTCTTATCGCTGCCGGGATCCTTCTCTGTGGTCAAGCTAAATCTCCACTCTGGTTTTTTTGTGGCGAGGAAACAAATAACTGCGGCGATAAAAGGACGAAGTGATTTCCTTTGAGTCACCAGAAAAAACCCACCTTCTCCTCCCATTGCTATTGATGGAGAGGGCGTGAGATGAGGTATTACAAGGATTTTTGTCATGGCAGAAAAAGATAGCCTTTGCGGAGGATTATGAGTTATTACACAAAGATAATGAGGCTCTGCTGGAGAATGCAGCTGGATTTGGACTGTGATAACACTGAAGGGCACGGTCAGTCTTAGAGAGAGAGAGATTATGTCTGGGCTCTGTGAAGTTATGACAGGATACAGATCAGAGACTTGTAATGTGGCTTAACTCGACCTAAATACAGATAACACACCATCAGAGGGAAACTGTGACAGAACAAAAAGTAGCTGGAACACCATCAAGGACTTTAAAAGGTGATGAGCCTCTGTACATGATAAGCTAAGGGGCGGGACATCTCTAAGCGGTTGACCAATCACAACAGAGCCGGCCAGCTAACCAATCAGAGCAGACTGGGCTCTGGTTTCAGACAGAGGGTGAAAAGAGGTGCTGCAGCACAGACAGTATGAGAAAAATAAAGAGCTTTTTGAACATTAAAGCATGGAGACATGTCCCAGTAGAGACACTACATACTGATATACACCTGAACATCAGGAGGAGAGGACTCTTTAAAGTAGAGACACTACATACTGATATACACCTGAACATCAGCAGGAGAGGACTCTTTAAAGTAGAGACACTACATACTGATATACACCTGAACATCAGCAGGAGAGGACTCTTTAAAGTAGAGACACTACATACTGATATACACCTGAACATCAGCAGGAGAGGACTCTTTAAAGTAGAGACACTACATACTGATAAACACCTGAACATCAGCAGGAGAGGACTCTTTAAAGTAGAGACACTACATACTGATATACACCTGAACATCAGCAGGAGAGGACTCTTTAAAGTAGAGACACTACATACTGATACACACCTGAACATCAGCAGGAGAGGACTCTTTAAAGTAGAGACACTACATACTGATATACACCTGAACATCAGCAGGAGAGGACTCTTTAAAGTAGAGACACTACATACTGATACACACCTGAACATCAGCAGGAGAGGACTCTTTAAAGTAGAGACACTACATACTGATATACACCTGAACATCAGCAGGAGAGGACTCTTTAAA
Source organism: Trematomus bernacchii (assembly GCF_902827165.1). Classification (NCBI taxonomy): domain Eukaryota; kingdom Metazoa; phylum Chordata; class Actinopteri; order Perciformes; family Nototheniidae; genus Trematomus; species Trematomus bernacchii. The sequence goes on along the minus strand of NW_022987668.1, from coordinate 3,833,880 downwards.
GTAGAGACACTACATACTGATATACACCTGAACATCAGCAGGAGAGGACTCTTTAAAGTAGAGACACTACATACTGATATACACCTGAACATCAGCAGGAGAGGACTCTTTAAAGTAGAGACACTACATACTGATATACACCTGAACATCAGCAGGAGAGGACTCTTTAAAGTAGAGACACTACATACGGTACTGATAAACACCTGAAAATGTGTTTTTTATGTCCTCTTTAACATATTTAATTCAGTTGAGTTTAATGACGGCTAAGAATCAGGATGACACTAAAAGGGAAAGAAGACAGACTCAATTGAACTGATGCACAAATAGGTTGGAAAAAAATGATTTTCAGACCAATCAAATGACCCAAAATTGGAACTAAAAATCAGAAAATAAACGATCGAAATGACATCAAGCGATAACTTAATTTGTCCTTGACTGAATCTGAACTGAATTAAACTTATTTTTAACATTCTTCATTAAATCAATGATATAAAAAGTAAACTCTGGGATTTTTTGATTTTTTTGTGTGTGTGTGTGTGTGTGTGTGTGTGTGTGTGTGTGTGCATGGACTCAGATATAAAGAGATGAAAGAAAGATGTCACGGCCCATGTTCTTCCCCCTCTTCCTCCTCTGTGAGATGGCAAAGAGCGTAGATCTGTCCCTCGGTGTATTCTGCAGCGTGGGAGTAAAATAAAAAGGCGATTTAGTAGAAACTGCACTCAAAGACATAAATGACTTCTGGTGAAGTGAGGAAGTTTTCTCCTTTAAACCCTAAAGTGGTGTTCGGGTCGAAGTGACCTGTTTTAACTTTAAAAAAATAAGAGAAAAGTGAAACAAGGATGTGTTGTAAAACCTGAAACTTCATGGCCTTATCTGTAAAGAAACTGATAAAACATGATGTAATGATTTTTTCTTTTCCTTTTGCATGCTAGATTTGATAAGATTTAGATAAGACATACTTTATTAATCCCAAAATGAAATAAGTATTTGTAAAAAGTTGGCAAATTAAATACCCAAATTGTGAAATAAAGTATATTTACTTTAAAAAATAAGTAATGCATTCAATATTTGTTTTACTTTTTTGATTAGAGTCAGATATTCTTTATTCATCCCAAATTGGGAAATTAGTATGTATGTCTACTTTAAAAGATTGGAAGTACATTTCGCAAATTTAAATGAATAGATCATATTCTGAATCTAATTGAATGAAGAAGTAGAACAAGTACAAATACTAAAAGACCCCCTACACATTTATGTCCTTTTAACAATGAAAATCTGTTTTAAATTTGAAACGTGTATGAAAAGATTGTTTGATATCAAAATTCCCAAAAATAAGCATGAATATGCAACCCAAGTCTTTATTATAGTGGATTATTTTTGCATAAATAAGAACTATAATACAAAATACATGTGTTAAATTTGATCTAGCAGAAAGTATTTGCAATCAAGAATCACATATGTACATCTAAAATGTTGGGAATTGATATAAAAACAATATTTGTAATAGATTTTGTATGCTTTTTAAACAAGGGTTAATTCTCAATTATCTTCTTTTTTTCTGTGTCCCTTCATTCCCCAGCCCCTTCTTCCCGAGATGTCAGACGCAGGGCGATCCTCGATGTGTCGACCCCAGAAGAGATGCTTTCCTTCATATGCAAACGCCTCCTGTTTCCTTTGAGACATCCTCGCCATCTTCTTTGAGCGTGGAGGTGCGTTCAGGTGCAATCGATCCTAATCCTTACACCCGAAGTCTACGTAAACCCGGACGTCGCCATAGCAACTCCCCGCCTCCTCCGTTTCGCTCCTGCTCCATCCCCATCATCCCCTCCGTCCAGTATCACCACGACAACGAGGCGTCTTGTATGCAAACCAGCGTCTCCTCGGCAACCAGGGCCATGTCTTCAGGAGGAGGAAAGGAAGCAAGGAGAGAGAAAACGGCAGCACATGTTGTCGCGTTGTCTTCTACTTCCTGCTCCTCTGCAATTGGTCAGCAGCGGGATGAGGTGGCGCTGCTATTGGAGGAGGCTCAGGAGCAGCTCAGGAAGTTGGCGTTGGCAAACAGGAAGCAGGAAGTGGAGGCGAGAGAAACTGTTTGCTTCCTGAACCTTAATGGAGGAAGTGTCGGGGCGTTGAGCTGCAACGGACCAACGCAAACACAGCTGCTCACCCCCAGCCTATCACACAGAGACCTGGGCCAAATCAGCCAATGAGAGGACTCCATTTAGGACTTTCACTTTGACAGTGTTTGACAGACTATTGTGTTCTGTAGGACACCGAATTGAAAAAAAACAACATGTAATATCATGGAAAATGTGCTGGTGATATGCATTCTGTACGGATCGAACACTGACCGCCTTTACACTGACTGACAGTACGGAAGAAAAAGAATATTTACATGCAATTATTTACAAAAACAAGAGAAACACTTAGGCAAAAAGAAACCAAATAGTCTGTCAACTCCATGGTGTTTTTAACTGTAAAAAGAATATATAAATATATATATAAATATATATGGATATAAATATATGGAATTCAAAAAGTGACCAAGTACAAAGTTGAAGAACACAGGAATGATGTAACTTTTGTTTTCTTCTCCTTCTCCCTGTTTTTGTATTAACTCAAGTCACGTTTTTGGGTTTCGGCTCAAGAGAAAGAGAAAGACTTCGTTATCGCCGCACGATTCTGTGAGCCTGTACAGAATCCAATATGGCCGACAAGGAAGGAGCTTCTTCACCGATTTACCTTTTGAAAAACTTGTCTACCCAGCCAAGAATACACTTAAAGGATTTACAAACAAAAACTCCCCGGCCGTGAGGTTTGTGTGTGTGTGTGTGTGCGTGCGTGCGTGCGTGCGTGCGTGCGTGCGTGCGTGCGTGCGTGCGTGCGTGCGTGCGTGCTGAAATGCAGCAAGAGAAGAAGAAAAAACCTGGAAGCTTCTACAGTTGGTCAGATTTGGGAGATTGTTAAAGACAGCTTACATGGACGCTGACTCCCTATTGGCCGAACCAATCTAGATTACTTTAGTTTTTTTTACAAATGGTATTTTCACACAGACACGCACACACACTCACTTGTGCATTCATTGTTGGATGGTCAGATGAAGGACATAAAGAAGGACATAAAGAAATCACCACAAGTGGAACTAATCTGACATTTTGTTTTGTTTGTTTTTCCATTTTTGGTTATCAATGAACAATGCTGCTTTCTGGGGCTGAAGGGAGGGAGAACACATGGTTTTGGGTATTGAAACAAATAAATGTCTCTATGTTGTATCCTATGAATTGGAAGCTTTTGAATCTCTGTATGAACTTACAGCCAAATGTTTCTGGTGACAAAAAGTAAAAAATGGTTGCAATTCTGGTAAAGATTTTTCAAAATAACAGTTGTTTCGGTTGATTGCTTCAAAGACATTTATGACTCCCTCAAAGCAACATGCATGTACATCAGTCTGGTTTACTTCACTTATTTGTTGGCCTTTTCACACATGGTGTAAACTGGCTTCATACCAGTATTCACCAATATATCTACCTACAGTAAGTAGCAGGTAGTACCCTCTTTTCACCATGCTGCCTGGAGAAATCAATGACAAATAATGTTTTAAAACATGGTTTCATTTCAAAATGCCATACCATACATACACTAAAGTAGAAATCTCAATAACTATGCCTACTGAGGATTAAGGATATGTACTGTACGGTGGACGACAGGGGCAAACGTGCTACAACGACCAAAAACACCACGAAATACTGAGCATATATAAAAACACAAATGTGCCAAAACACATGCATGCAAATAGCCTGTTTCATAATTGTGTTTTGTCAATAATTTGAAATGAGGTTAGCTAGCTAGTTTACACCAGATCTGCAATAGTACTTGAAGGAATCATGTGATCATATTGTTTAAATAAGCCAATAAAACGTATATTTTAGGTCAGTTTCCAGTTTGTTTAGTTTGTTTGCAACTGTCAGCCACCGAAGATACCGATGATAATGTTCTTTTAAAATAGACACAGAGGAAGGAAACAATCAAGGTCTTGGTCCGCCCAAGTCCTTGCAACTAAATATAAACATTTCAGATATATTTGACTATTTGATTTGGGAAAACAGGCCAACCTTATTGTGTAAGCGAAGTCAAAGTGTGAACAATAACTATAAGTAACACCAACATTCAGTTTAATGCCATCGAAAAAGTGTCAGGGGCTTGAATTGTAAACATTTACTCTTGGATTTTACTTTAGAAATACCATGTTATGGAGCTCTCTTGTGGTTTTGATAAGAAATATATCTTTCAGAACACCTAAAGCAGCCCTTTTTCGAACTTTGTGAATGTGGCGTCTTAAAAAACGTACTTTTCAAACCATCTTCACGGTCCTTTTTCTCTGTGTGATCGACGCTCTACGGTTCAGAACGGTCTGATTCAATGACGCAAAACTCTGGATATATAAAGTACCTGCAAAATCAAACCTGCACTCATCAAATCCTTCACAACGGCTGATCCTTGGGAAGAAGCGCCTGAATGGCAAGGCTAAATCTTATTCAACACACACACACACACATACACACACACACACTAGCATATAGAAATCAGCCCAGAGCTTTCCGTCTTTCTTCCTTATTTTATTTTTATTAAAGATTTAGTTTGCCATTCTGCAATTCAACCCCCAAAGGCTCTCTCTATATCAAATTGTTCGACCGCAACAGTTTTGGTTATTTGATACTGATGTCCTTGATTGCATTATGTCCTCACAGGAACACACACAGGTGACATATGGAGCGTTTGTGTGCTTCTGTACACACACACAGTGCAGGAAACAATGTGACTGTGTTTGTTTGACCAACTGTAATCAGTGTATGAGCTTTTAAACAGATAAAAGTCTGCAAGCATCGTCTGGGTTTGTTTTGTTATCTGAGATGATCCGGCAATATTTATCCACTGCATGTTTTTACAACATGAATGTCATGTTTCATCGGAGCCTCTCACACAATTTCACTTTTTTAAATTAGTATGAGGTATTATTTCAACTAGTTCGGTGCTGCTTTCTATTCTGAGCCTCTGTTCAGATTGGTCTCACATGTGTCAGTGATTGAGCATTGCATGACTTCACATCCTGCTGGTTTAACATGACCAGAAGCATTGGAAGAATAATGAGAATGAACACTTATAGGAAAACTTCTCCTTTTATTAGAGACTGATTCAGAAAGCCTTCTTCCTTACAGTCAAACTTTTATTTGCTGTTTTTGTTCTAAGATACATTTGGAGTTTAATGGTGTTTATTTAAATCCAGAATCAAACCCGAACAAGGCAATAAACACATCCACGGGAAAATAGGGTTTTAAAATAGGCAAACCCTCCCTAGTTTAATCATGTTGTGTTCTTCACTAAAGCATTTTCCACTGCTTAATTGCCTTTCTGTATTTGTCTCTGTGTCTAAGTCTGACTGTTTAGCAAGTGGGCTTTGATTATCATAAACCAGAGATGAGTGTCGGCTTGCAGACGGAAGTATAACAATTTATGGCTTCAAATAAATAAATCTGGCTGAAATAGTTTGAATTGATCTGCAAACAGGATTTTAACAGTCTTTCTTTTAGCTCTTCGAAAAGTCAAATTGGGATTTAAAAGATCAGTCATGAAATATAAAGGGGTTGGTAAGTTGGAGAATTGTGAGGGATGTGTGTGTGTGTGTGTGTGTGTGTGTGTGTGTGTGTGTGTGTGTGTGTATGTGTGTGTATGTGTATGTGTATGTGTGTGTGTGTGTGTGTGTGTGTGTGTGTGTGTGTGTATGTGTATGTGTATGTGTGTGTGTGTGTGTGTGTGTGTATATGTGTATGTGTATGTGTGTGTGTGTGTGTGTGTGTGTGTGTGTGTGTGTGTGTGTGTGTGTGTGTGTGTGTGTGTGTGTGTGTGTGTGTGTGTGTGTGTGTGTGAGAGAGAGAGAGAGAGAGAGAGAGAGAGAGAGAGAGAGAGGAGAGAGAGAGAATGATGGCAGAACAGAGGTTAGCCCATCAGGCCAGAGAGATAAGATACAGCTTGATCCTCCAAAAGCTCTGGATTGCAGGCAGGACCAATCACACGTCTCCTTTACTCCCGCCAGTTCACCGGTGTGTGTGTGTGTGTGTGTGTGTGTGTGTGTGTGTGTGTGTGTGTGTGTGTGTGTGTGTGTGTGTGTGTGTGTGTGTGTGTGTGTGTGTGTGTGTGTGTGTGTGTGTGTGTGTGTGTGTGTGTGTTGTTTAGCGTGCATTTTCTACTCGTGCATGCATGTTTTAGTGTCAACATTTATTGTGTCACCGTTCCTGCTGAATGGCCTTCTCTATTCACACATAAGTCAGCAGCACGGCACGGATAACCAACTTCAATGAACATTTCTGCTTTGGAAACTGGGTTTGAACAGAATGAAGCCTGACATTTATATGGAAAGAAATACAAAAATGTACCTTGCACAGCAGCTGAATTCTCTGAGAAATCACACGAGAATTGAAGGATCAAAAGATCCCACGTAAATCCACGATGTAATGCTCCGAGGAACCACAGTGAAACCAACCAATCATCGTCCTTTGAAGAGCAAATGGCAGCTAGGGCCGTGGTGTAGGTGACGAGACACAAAGAGACGACTGTTTGAAACAGAGATGGCTCCGAAAAAGGTGAGTACTGATGGTGAATGGTGCATTAATGTGTCCTAAAACCACGGGAAAAACGTAGCATTTTAACACTTCTGGTTCCCTTGTCTCGAAGTAGGTGGTTATTTGAAAGTGTAAGGGTTAAGGCAAGCTGAAGAGATTTTAAGATATTGTTCTATGACAGAAAATACGTCAGAAAATACTCCACTCGCGAATGGAGAATGTAAGTGTATGTGTCAGTAAAAGGCGGGTTGCTAACAAGTGACAAAATAAACGACTACAGTAAATGCCATGCGACATGATGTAGTTTGTGTATAGCATTACGTTAGCTTTGTATTCCTGCCGATATCATTCACGCTTCAAAGTGCCAGAGTGGCATTAATATGTGGAGATTATCATGCTGAAAAAAACATGGAAGTATCATAAATGTGTGTTGGCCACAAAGCTTATATTCCGCAATATACCAAAATCCAACAGGGAAATCCAACTGCTTTTTGTCAAAGGACCCGTTGCGATTCTTACTTCCAGTCAACAAAAAAACTTCATCACTACACCACTCTCTATTTCTTTATCAAAAGAAGAACTGAAGGTTTTTCTCAATGGAAAAGGTGAAGAGATACTGCTTTTCAAATCACCTGCCAAGTTCTGTTGAAACTGCCTTCCCTCTTTCCCAAACAGTTTCCAATGACAGCTTCTCAAACCATCTTGAGTCGAGGAAAACCTGCTAATATGGCGGTAAATCTGTCTTTTTCCGTTTTAAAAAAGCACTAATCTGGAGAGTGAAAGAAAAGAGGTAATCCATGTAAGACACACCGGGCCTTCAGATGGGTATTTCAAGCATAAAAATGCTGTGTGTTTGTGTGTATGTTCACCTGATATTATCCTCCAGTGGTAGATGAATCTTCTTTTAAAAAATATTCCAATTCCCAGCCTCCCCTTGGACACTTTATCTTTTGCCATTTCCAGTAATGAATAAGTGGAAAATGATTGCGAGTTATCTCAGTGGAAGCGTTGCAGTACATCAACAAAAATACATCAAAACATATTAGGGGATAAAAACAAACACCCACAAACATTCACAGAGCGCTAAGATTAGCCTGTCATTCAAGACGGACTATTCTCGATTTTCCTTTCATTTGCCGGCTAAATTTGCCGGTGTCAGGATGAGCCAGGAGCAAATCCATTTGCATCTGCAGAGCTACTAATCTTCACAGCTTTCAGGAACACAGCAGCCCATAATGAGTGGTTGCAGGGCACGAGAGCATAATGTTTAAATGAGAGCTTGTGTGTGGCACTGTAATAATAACATCTCAGTATGCAGTGTGTCAAGTGGGTGAGTGTGTTCTGTTTCAGCCTTTCATGTGAATTACAGTGAGCAAGGGATTCTTCCCTCCTTACGCCTTATTTTTATGACCCAAATGCATCTTTTTAAAATCTGTAAATTGTGTTGCGTGTTGGTTTACTTAAACTTTGCATTGCACAAAAAGTGGTTTTGAAATCTTGTATTGAAAAGTAAAATAGAGACCCTTAGCAGTGATGATTGTGTTGGTCCAAATCAGGAAAGATCAGACTGAATCTGCAGAAGAGCGATGTTCCTTGGATGCAGACATAATAAGCTTAATAAAAAGTTCTGTTAGCTTTTAGCAGTTAGCTGTTAGCCGCACACACTTTCAACGACAGTCCAAACTGAAGCGCTAAACTTGAGAATTAGTGCAATCTATCGGAGGTTAGACTGATTGGTCCATAGGTCGCCGTGGACTAAAACAGAGATGTCCAATACACATACACACACAACCGAAAGCAAGAGTACCACAATTTTTCTCCATCAAACCATGCTATATTGTACATTTATGTTTTACATTTTTTAGAACCTCATTTGCCAAAACACATTATGCCTAAATCTCCTTTCTCTCGATGCTGTCCTTCAACAGTCAAAGATCATTTGTGATAAACATGTTTATCTAAAAGCTAAAAAAAAAAATCTAGTTTCCTGTGTAACCTCAACAGAAGTTAGTTCAATCAGGAGAGACTTCATTTTGTCTAAAGAACATTTATTGACACATGCCATATGATAAATGTTAAGTCTTTGGCGATTAGAACCTGATCCTGAAATGGTATATCTAAAGGGGGAAAAGCAGCCGTGAGCATATAGGGAACTCCCCCCCCCCCCCCCCCCCCCCCCCCCCCCCCCCCCGGGGTCTAGACACTGGTGATGATGCTGAAGATCTGGATTTGATGAAGAGATGGGATGAAGAGGAGGTGTGATGAGGTCTTTTGATTAGCTCTCCTGGCACTGGATATGATGAAAGGAGGTGGATGGGGAGGAGGCGGGCGGCAGCATGAAAACCTGAAATCACAGCTGATTATACTTTAACCAAAACCATGATCTTGTGCGTATCTGAAATACCTATTTTTGGTTAGATTCTCAACATTTACGCGTGATTGAAGTTGAAACCAATTTACACCGAGTGTCTGACGCAAGGACTCTATGTTTAGTTTTTTAAATCATTGGCAAACGTACATTTCCATCGTTAAGGTAGGAGGATGTGTTTCACCAGTCGATCTTGTCTATTTTGTCCGAACTCTGCGAACAAGGCCCTATGAAAAAGATCCTTGAACCCTCTTGACACCTTCTCACTTCCTGGTTTGTTAATTAACATTTACTGAATACGAGCAGTGATGCGAAACATATATATTTCAGGATATGGCCGTTGGTTTGAAACTGATGAGAAAAACGGTTTGACTTCCTTAGAATCAAATAACAGTTACCCTTGTCTGAGCAAAACTAAATTAAAGCAGGATAACTTTCCTAAGGTCAGCACAATCTACACCAAGTGCTTCTTTATCAGTATTCATTGAATGAATTAATCAGGTCTATTTACATATAAAGAGATTCAGATCATCACATTTCTCGCAGAAGGCCTTACACAGTTTACCAAGCTTGTGCTGAACCAGGCTAATTGTGTTGTGTGAGGCGAATGAGAAAAAGTCATATTCCTCTGCTTTAGGCTTCATCCATCTTGTTATTACTGTAACGCATTAATCTACATGAGTTCAGCCGTCAGCGCTGCTGTTTTTATGCTCATATATCCTGTGTGTCCGCAACGCGACAAAATAAATGGAGCTTAGCCAAAATTTAATCAGGAGAACCACTTTATTATTGCCTCTCTATTTCTTCTTTCAGTGCCACACCCCTCGGCTCATTTCCATTCATTTATTGTTCTGCTCTCCTCGATTAACCTTTGGATTTCAAATCTAAGAGGCAAACTTCCTTCTGGTTCACAACATCCAATCAGGAAAACCTAAGTCCTTCCGTCTTTACCAAATGAGAGCGAATTATTAATCCCAGACGGTCTTTGCCATCCTTTCCAGCCACCACCATCATCAAGACTTTATCCACGATAAGTATGGATCTTCTTCAAAATTACGTTATTTTGAAGTTCCTCCCCATGAACTCCTTAATAGTTTGATGGCATCTTGTTTGCTTTGGATTCTCAGAGCTGTCCCAAAGTCAAAAGACAGACACTACTGTCAAATCAAAAGTAATATTTAGGATTTGGTTAGCTAAGGAGTTTGCAAACAAGCTAACGAGGGAGATTATACCTTCTCTTCCCTATTTTTGTTAGAAACATGGTAGGAAACATTAATTACATTGCTTAGTTAAATTTCCCGATTCTGATTGGTCAATTTGGACATTCAAGAGGATGTTAATTTTTGCTAGCAGACCGTTGCTAAGGAGAGCTGACCGTTGCTAAGGAGAGCAGACCGTTGCTAAGGAGAGCAGACCGTTGCTAAGGAGAGCAGACCGTTGCTAAGGAGAACAGACCGTTGCTAAGGAGGATCAAGGAGTTCCAGCCAATGGTATGCAGTGGAACGTTATCCATTTCTTGGCATGGGTCAAAGACAAAACAACTATATATGTTTAAACTAGGGCTGTCAAGTTAACGCGTTAAAAAATGTTTAACGCCACTAATTATTTTAACGTGCGATTAACGCATGTGTATTTGTCCTCGGCCCGCCCCGTAGTTTCAGAGCCCAAAGGCTTGACGTTGTTGTTGTTGTTGTTAGTTGGATGGTGGGAGATTCTAGCGAGAGATATGGATTAAAAAAAAAGGTGTTTTAAACAGCAAGCCAAGCACACAGCTGATGCCGACAGCCCCGCTCCTGCCGCTCGCTTGCGGCAGACCACGCTTGAAAGTTTGCCGGGTGAGACGCCTGGACACGGCGTCTACGAGCAGCAAGCTTTCAACAGCGATAGCTAAATGGATGGCTACAGCTTAACATTGTGGAGGACGAGGGGCTGCGTGAGATAATTCGGATCGCATCCAACGTGTCGACTGCACATCACAGCGCATTATTTTGACCCACAGTGGGAACGTCTCATGCTTTGACTGTTATGAAGACAGAGGAGCGGCATTTCACCGACAACAGGCTTGTCTGTTTGAGCAACTGGCTCAGTGGAGAGAAGTACACAGGGTTGGGAGGGAGAGAGAGAGAGAGAGAGAGGTTCCAGGTTGTTGTGTTGAGAATATTCAGGAGAATATTTGTCATTGTTCCAATGATAATAAACAAACATTTGCATAAAGCATATTTGTCCACTCATATGATGATAAGAGTATTAAAAACTTGAAAAATATTCCTCTAAGGTACATTTGGAACAGATAAACAATGTGCGATTAATTTGCGATTAATCGCGATTAACTATGGACATCATGCGATTAATCGCCATTAAATATTTTAATCGACTGACAGCCCTAGTTTAAACATATCCAAATCACTAGGCAGACACACAAAATATGATTTACTTTCATCAACATTGTGACAGAGCATTTGTGTTACATTAATTTGTTTTTGGAATAATAAAATGTCTTGCAAGCGTAGCCATGTTTATGTATTTATTTTAAAAAAGGACCATGCATACAAATACATTAATCTCAGAAAAGAGAAGAGATGATTTATGCCAGATTTTAGCTAATAGCTCATTTCCATCTGCAGTCCTGAGGCAGGTAGATAACAATCAATAAACACTAAAAACATTGCATAATCTCTGTCACACAAACAATTACAAAACAAGATTAGTACAGGTCAATAAAATATGACATAGTACAGCTAAAATATAATATTACAATACAATTCAAATTGAAAAACTCTGATTACAGTGTGATTAATGTTGACATGACTGGTTGCTTAATATCCAGCCAGCCCTTGGATTAAAACACATTTAGGCCCAATCCCAAACCACGCCCTACACCCTACCCCTACACACTCCCCCTCCGTGACGGAGTGAGTGACACTCTCAGCTCAACGAAGCTCCCTCCTGTCAGATGGAGGGAGTAAATACAGCGGCAAGCTTTGGGACAAACTCCCCTCTCTCTGGCAGAAACAGGAAATGCCGTAACTGTATGTAACAACGGTTTCAAATCAGCATCTCTTAGACAAAAAATGTAAATGAATAACTCAAATAAAACTCCAAATATCTTTAATTGTGTTACTTTTTTGTAAAGCTCTTTTAGTTTTAAACCTGATTTTTATAAGCTTCTTAGTTTTTGCAACAGTCTGTAAATAAACACAACTTTATAATAAAATGCACACATTTACCTTTTTCTAGACTAAACACAGGTATACGATCCTAAATTAAAACATATGAGGTTATCATGAGGTTGTTAACATCGCAGTTTATCAGCGGATGTTTGCTGGAACTACTTTTTAACAGCGTGTTTCCTGACGGACACACACAGCGTGACTCCGGTCAGGTAGAGACCGGTCTCCAGTCAGCACCGATGAAGACTCGCTGTTTGAGGGCTTGATAGCCCACTCCCCCTCCACACCGCTCCACACTCGTTGGTTTGGAACAGCACGTAATGTGGCGGACCCTCCGCGCGAACGCGCAAACGGAGAGGTAGTGTGTAGGGGTAGGGTGTAGGGGTAGGGTGTAGGGGTAGGGTTTAGGGGTAGTGTGTAGGGGTAGGGTGTAGGGGTAGGGTGTAGGGGGCGGTTTGGGATTGGGCCTTAAAGTGACTTCATTATTCCTTTGTGTCCTTCACATGGCAAACAGTGTGTTGATGTCAATCAATCAATCAACGTTTATTTATATAGCCCAATATCACACATTGTACATTTGTCTCAGTGGACTTTACAGTTTGTACAGAATATAAATATAAATTGATGTTGTGTGTAAATTAAAAAGATAATACATTTACAACATGTTTAGTCGTCCAAATGCATGTGTTTAGAAATGTGCTATAGTAATGCTCTGAATGTCGTCCTCTCTGAGTGTCCTTCTTAGTTTTTAATATTTGTTTACATTGTTCTAGAGTTAGGAGAACCACCTGACCGTGCAGCTTTCCCTTTGTTGTTCTGTAAAGGTAAGGTAAGGTACGTTTATTTATATCGCACATTTTCAGACACAGAGGCAATTCAAAGTGCTTCACATCATCATTAACACTTAATAAGAAGACAACAGAAAGGAACACAAAAAATAAACACAATGGAATAACAGATTCATAAAAACCATGCAAAAAAGAGATAGTTTAAAAACAACATTGTAAATACGGTAGGTGGTAAAACAAGTTCAAAGACAGCTGAAAAAAGTAATGTTAAGTAAACAAATAAAGCTGTGTTCTGTGTTGTTCACTATGAGGGTAGATATCCGCCCACAGGGAAAAGCCACGATGACTGCAGAGGAAGATGGAGTCCTTGAAACAACAGAGCGATCTGTCGGAAAGGTGTGATGTGAGCCATTTGAGACCGGTGTCTGAAGTAACAAATCACTGCTCGGGACATTGAGTTCAACTCCATTGTCTACGGTGTAAAATGGAGCCATGAGACAGAAAGTAATAGAGTGTGGAGGAGGAACAGTCTGAGCTTTAAGGAGGGCAATGTGCGCAGTGCAGTGCTCCCAAACCTGACCAATACATCTCAAAGTTGTGTTTTTTATCAATAAAATATATTCACTGAAAGGCAAAACTTGAGATAAATATAAGAGTTTGCAGCTGCTGTAGGTCTGTGAATGCTGGGGGCAAATTCTATCCTTTTTTTTTGGAGATTTGAGAACATCATATACAAAAAAAAGATGAACCAGAAGCTAGACAATTAGGATTGATTACATATTTTTGACCATCTGTTCCAGTGACCTGTTTTTTGGTTTTTAGTTGGAATAACATCCAGAGGGCACCGTGGGATTTACATGAGAAGAAGCTTCAAAACAGCAAAGCATGGCAGGGTAATTATGTTCTCCACCTTTTTGGTTACTAATGCAAAGGGTCTTTAGACAAATAAGTAAATGAGGAAAGACAGAATCTAGATATCTTTTATAAGCAAAGCCAAAACGCTGCAATAGTTCTAAGATTGGGGACTGAACATTAAAACATATTATAGTTTAGAGGGACTGTAGACCAAATCAGAATATCTTTATTATCATAATGTCATGCTGAGGTATAATGAAATTCTGTAGGTTGTTTTCACTGCACTTAAAAATAACTGCTACTGTATGAAAAGTCACTGTAAGATGAAATAAAATGTACATATTTACAAAAACAACCATAAGTGAAGAATCAGTCAAAATGTTTACTTTGAATCGATGAAATAAAGAAGATCCATATCTATAACAATATTTCTCTTCGGTCGACAGTTAAAGGTCTGCCAGGTTAAAGATGTGCGGAAAAATATCCGTAAACAGGAAGGACATACGGTTCCTTGAGCGTTAAAACATACAACACACTTAATTAAGACATCTTGCATATTTGTATACTTATATACATATACACAATTCGGTAGAGACGATGAATACACCTTTATTTTTCCGCCTTACTCACTATATTGTCATTGTTAAATTCAACCTCAAATACCTCTGAAAATGTGAGGAAAGTGTTTTTTACACAGTTAGAGACCTTGGATAAACTGTTCTGTTCCCAGGTGTGAGTCTCTGTAAACACTTTGTGCAGCGCAGCATTGAGCTTTAATGGAAAAGCAAAACCTTCTTTCGATAAGGAATGTAACAAGCTCCTAAGAAGCAGAATCCCATATATTGTTTCTATTTTTAGTTGCAGCTGTGAATGCCTCGCTGCAGTTAGAAGAATGGGATTACAAATAATGCTTTAAGACCATATAAGAGATGTGGAAAATGTCCTGTCTGTACAAATATCCTGCAAAACGCTGTATGAAATGTTCTCAGTGTTAGTTTGCCGCGTTGACGACCTCTCTGCTAACTGTTCTATCGATTTCTTAATAAAGGTCTATTTATAGGCTTATGGCATTTAGTGACATTCACCGCCTGTTTGTTGAGATACATCTCATGCAGTCTAATGGCTTTAAGAACAATATGTAGATGATGTGCTCGAAATATCCCAGCCTACTGTTTGGATTGACTTAAAAAACAATGTGGAGGGATTTCAGAGTGATAAATTAGCACCTCGAGTTCCTATCATCTCTTATTAATCGAATGCGTGTATAAATACGTGTGAAATGGCAGGAAATACACATTTCTACACCACAATAGAGCTGACACAAACACTTCTAGTGCTCCGGGGTGTACTCAAATCTGCACCATTTCACAGACTTCTGCATTAACATCTTCTGCACAACAATAAAATACTCCCATGGCTCCCTGGAGCACCAAACGCTGTCATTTCACACATTTAGCTTATTCACTTGAGCAGGATCAGCCATAAAACATTAACTCTGTAATAGAGTCTTACAAAAAAGAGAAAGTGGGCTCACGATGTGTGTCTTCCACACGTGTTGTGATGGAAATAACAGTGTTGGCATCCGTCTTGACAATCCACCTGCACGGCGCTAAAATGAAGCTATTTGTAGCCTAGCGTTAACTCACTGGCTTTGTGGAGTGATGCTAATGTCCAATTATCCACATATAGTGGGAGGTGGAGGTGAAAACGAATGCAAAAGAAAAGAGAGGAGGGTGAAGTGCTAGGAGAAGGAGAAGTGGAGAATACGTAGAACATGTGTTTCTCAAACTCACGTGCACAAACACAAGACAAGTGTTTCAAGGCTTTTATTGTCATGTGTGCATAGCTACAGTTATGACAAGAACATCTTAGGTCACAGGTTCCTCCAACAGTGCAACACAATAAAACGGATAAAATAGTGCAAGTATATACAAATAAATTAGAATATAGTAGAAATAGTGCAGAATAGTCTATATACAGTAATTGGAATTTTGATGTATATGAGTTGCAAACAGATGAATGTTATGGATGTTCTTTCAAAAGTGTGTGTGAGTGTGTGTGAATAGATATACCTGAAACATACAAATCACTTGACAACTCCTACGCCAGCGCTGACATCTTTTCAATTTAGTTTGGAGTGATGTCGAAGAATAACGGCATACGTCACATGGTCACCCTGAACAGGATTAAATGGGAAAATGTCAGCAAACCTATTAAGTGACAGCTCCTCTATGAGGAGATGAAGAATCTTATTACGTAATTTCATTTATCGGGCTCCAGAATTAAAAAGGCCCTTTCTTGTATTTGTTATATACGTTTGTATGCATGTAAATGGTCTGCAAAGGCTAAAATCCCTGTGTTCCTAACCCTGAAAATGTGCCCCTTTGATACATTAACATTAAAAACATATTTAAACTTGCCAACTGATGTCCATTATTAAATGAATTTGACATATTTGTAGCATTAGCATCAAATATGAAGTCTAAATGTGATGCAAATCTGCATGAAAATTGACAAAACGTGCCGACATGCCTTCTTAATTCACATATTTATTTATGTACGAGTCATTTAAATTCATATATTTTTCATGGGTGAGAGCTTGAACAAGACATGACTGTTAATAATACATGAGGTATAAATCTTTTTAGCCCATTGCTGTGTTTTCATCTTCCACGTGTGCACCCCCAACTCCACTTTCTAAGCTATTTGAAGTTGCCAGTTGCAAAAAAAGCGATTCATTTGAGTCATTAAATCAAATGCGCATTATCTAGTGTTGCCCAAACAAACATTAATCATCAGGCATAATCTCGACAGGTAATCTCCTCGAACCTGCCTGATAAATAAATATATTTACAGCGCCCGTTCATGAGAGAAGGCATCCTTGTAAAATGATGTCATTAGCGCTGAACGATAGCTCCCACTACTGCTGTTTGCTGCTGAAAAAACAAGCCGCTGCATTCAATCGGCCGTAGCTCAAGATCAAAATCAATAATAATATTCTTGGGCGAGTGAGTCTAATGCTCGGAGAATCCCATCACCAGCAGACGCCTTCAGGCAGATGGTGCTCTTGTGTGCGACTGCAAAATAAATCGTTTAATCAACTTTTCCTGAGGGCTTTCAGAAGAACGAGAAGAAGCAAGGGCTGGGAAAGTCACTTTAAAAATGTATTCTGGGACAACCTCTAATTACCTGTAAAAGAAAACCATAAGCTATAAAAAAAAAAATTAAAAACAACCAGTATTAGTGTACATGTTTTTGTTTTAAAATAACTGCCATGTGTAGAGGACTCTTTAAAGTAGAGTCACTACATACTGATATACACCTGAGCATCAGCAGGAGAGGACTCTTTAAAGTAGAGACACTACATACTGATATACACCTGAACATCAGCAGGAGAGGACTCTTTAAAGTAGATACACTACATACTGATATACACCTGAACATCAGCAGGAGAGGACTCTTTAAAGTAGATACACTACATACTGATATACACCTGAACATCAGCAGGAGAGGACTCTTTAAAGTAGAGACACTACATACTGATATACACCTGAACATCAGCAGGAGAGGACTCTTTAAAGTAGAGACACTACATGCTGATATACACCTGAACATCAGCAGGAGAGGACTCTTTAAAGTAGAGACACTACATACCAGTAACGTATTTTGTATGTTACTGTGAGGGAATACAGTTACTTTTTTGTCACCTAATTATGTGATCACGTTACATGTAATCTATCATTCCTCTCAGCAAACATACAGCGATGGTTTTGCTTCAGCATGTCCATTAATCAATCTTTTTGATATTGTTCATAGGGAAGGATTACGAATGGATCCAAAACACGGACTCTTTCTGGTTTCAGAGGAGATTGAAATAATCCCTGATGACGACGGTTCAGACTCTTCATCTCGAGACAGAAAGTGTCTCACCTGGATTTCCTCTCCTCTGAATCTCTCTCAGATGCTTTTAAGACCAGCACAGTATTTTAGAAAAAGATACCCCTGCTTAATTAAAGCTGCACAAGAAACGTCTGCAGTTTGGCATCATTACAAAAACATGAACTTTACACCCCAGGAACTGAAGGAAAGAAGTTCAACATGATGACTGTAAAACGCTCACCGCCTGATTATGTTTTAATCATCCACCTTGAAATGTTTTATACATGGTTTTCATTAAAAAGCATTAGCCTCATGCTGTGCTGGGGGTTTAATAAGTTCTCGAGGCATTTTGTCCACATGTTTTCTTGATGCATCACCACTTTATGATAGGTATCACAGCTGGGTCGTGTTTTTTTAACATTGTTCTCACCGGTTTATTTTTCTTTTTAATTCTATTTATTTGGGGTCACATTATAGTAAAAGTACAATTTTGCAAATCATATGTTTCTAGAGACCCGAAAATGACAAATTAAATACCAAACAAAATTGGTAAAATACAATAAAAACGAAAAAGTATAGGGGTTGTTTGAAATGACAAATATCTACACATGTACATGTATCTACTTAAACACACACACATATATACATATATATATAAACAAGCACATACACATACATACATATATATACAAACATGTACGTACACATACATACATATATATACAAACATGTACGTACACATACATACACATACATACACACATAAATATGCACATATATACACACATGTACATATATACATACATATACACATACACCCATATATGTATACATACCCACATACCCATACACATACATACATACATACATACATACATACATACATACATACATACATACATACATACATACACACATACATACACACATAAATATGCACATACATACACACATATACATATATATACACTTATACATATATACATACATATACACATACACCCATATATGTATACATACCCACATACCCATACACATACATACATACATACATACATACATACATACATACATACATACATACATACATACATACATACATACATACATACATACATACATACATACATACATACATACATACATACATACATACATACATGCATACATACATACATACACACATATACATATACATTCAGTCAGTGTATAGAAACACTTTGGGATATGTAATTTCTCCACTTTTTCCATATTGTTCTCGCCTGTTTCATTGACAATGTGCTCACTTAATGTCTCCTAGTTGATATTACTTGGTATTTTATTAATCAAAGAAATAAATCCATAACTTATTACTGTTATTTGTGATAAAATCATAGAAAGTGCAAGACTGTTGCTGTAGCTTCCTCCAATAAATTACCAGGTGTTTGACGTATAGAATCCTCTCCAATGTCCTTTTTTGAAGCGCCTGTTTCCTCTATTATCCGATTCATTTTTTAAGCACCAATGTTGCATTTCTTGTTTCCTATCGTCACTCTGCTACCGCTATGTAATAAAGGTATACAATTCACCCAAAACATAATTAGCTTTTTCCACAGACAGTTCATATTCCACACAGAAACACAGTGATGAAAGCTCCTTGTCTCACAAACATTGAGATATACACATCTTCACATCTACACATGTCTGTACCATAATCACACAGATTGTTCAGAGCTGCTACAGCAGGAGTGAGACAGCTCGTGCAAAAGCAAGCTCTTCTCCATGGCAGCGATGTGAAGTGTAGATGGAGAGGATGATAGGTGTAATTTGCTATTTTGAGCGTGAGGTGTGTGATGGCTTTGTCGCTCCTTTCCGAGAAACCAAGTGTGGGAAGATAGAAGATATATGAGTCAGAAATATAGGCTTATTTCTGTTGTGTGGCATTGTGCAACTGGCTTATCCAGACTGAGCCTGGTTCTCTTGTGTTGTTTATGAGATCTTTTATTAAATAAAGAAAAGTGAAGGAGAACTAAGTTAACATATCAATGAGAGTTGTCAGTAAGTAGATCAGCTGTAAGTAAAATACGTTTTTTTAATGTATTTGTATTCAGGCTTTTATCATGCATCCTATATTGCCTATAGTCAGTTTGTAGCAACGTTTGCTGGTTCTCACATGAGTGCTTCGATAAACAGTTTTATTACATGGCATAGTTGAATATTGGATTCTGAAGAAGAAGAAGAAAGGAAGTAAACACTAAAGGGAACAGCAGAAGAAGACAGACAGGAAGTAAACACAAAAGGGAACAGCGGAAGAAGACAGACAGACAGACAGGAAGTAAACACTAAAGGGAACAGCAGAAGAAGACGGACAGGAAGTAAACACTAAAGGGAACAGCAGAAGAAGACAGACAGGAAGTAAACACAAAAGGGAACAGCGGAAGAAGACAGACAGGAAGTAAACACTAAAGGGAACAGCAGAAGAAGACAGACAGGAAGTAAACACAAAAGGGAACAGCAGAAGAAGACAGACAGGAAGTAAACACTAAAGGGAACAGCAGAAGAAGACGTACAGGAAGTAAACACTAAAGGGAACAGCAGAAGAAGACAGGAAGTAAACACTAAAGGGAACAGCAGAAGAAGACAGACAGGAAGTAAACACTAAAGGGAACAGTAGAAGAAGACAAACAGGAAGTAAACACTAAAGGGAACAGCAGAAGAAGACAGACAGGAAGTAAACACTAAAGGGAACAGCAGAAGAAGACAGACAGGATGTCAACGATTATTTGTAATCAATACGATCAATGTTGTTTTAATTTTTGTTTAACGTTAGACTTTTACAACTTTTGCATGGTTGAATAAATGAGTACAACAAAAACGTCCCTTATATGTTTATTTTTGACTGTCACATATTCCTTCCTCTTGCCCTTGGTGTCAAACTAAAACAATATATATAGCAATTCAGTACTCACACTTCAGCGATATAGGCCTCTTTGTGTCTCAATGCATATGCCCCCTGTTGTAGAAAGGTATCATTAAGTCTCATTTAACTATAAGTATTACTGTAACTTCATTCTCTGGTTTCTATTTAGCCTCTAATTTTCACTTTTCACCTTAGAACAGACAAAAGGCTGTCTCTTCAACCATTAGTTTGTAATGTATATTGCCTAGCTGTATGCAAGTTTCAATCGTCTGGCCAACACTTCCTGTAATGTATCCTTGCTGAGAGCTTCCCCTTCCCTTGCTCTCGAGTGTGTAAAGTGTTTGTACTTTCTGTTGCATGTTGTCAGATCTTGTACGAACCTTTTGGGGCACAGACTCTGTCCTTTCAGCTGAAATAGATGAACTCTGTTAAATGCTTTTTGACTTTTATTGACCTTATTAAATAACAAAACTTTGCTTTAAACTTCGATTACAGGTTGTTTTTGTTTTTGTGTGGAATTTCTTCCACAGCCTCCACCAACCCTCTTGTTCATATGCGTTCACTGGTCCCGGGGCTTCAGGACAGCGCTGGGTGTGTTTGATTTGCTAATGCCAGTTATTTGGTTTGCTGGAGGCAGTTGTCAGTGCACCATTGTGTGAAGTGAGAAATTGAGTGGTGGCTTTAACACAGTATTTGAAGTTGTTAACATTCAGGTAAATATGTTACCAATTTGTGTTATTTGTTGTGCATGACTGGAAGCCAATAGCGTAACAGGTTAAAGGTCAATGATGGGTATAAATAAAGCCACGCCTCCAATGGGAGGGCCCGTTGAATGAAATGCCACTGTCTCTGATGTTTCGTTACTCCTCCGCTTATTTGGATGCTAAACAGCAATGAAGTTATGCTTACT
Organism: Trematomus bernacchii; assembly: GCF_902827165.1. NCBI lineage: Eukaryota > Metazoa > Chordata > Actinopteri > Perciformes > Nototheniidae > Trematomus > Trematomus bernacchii. Next base: position 3,812,394 of record NW_022987668.1, on the reverse strand, counting down.
CTGCTAACAGGTTATGGGCCCAGAGACACCCAAATAAGTATTTCCGGCGTTTGTCCACCGATGGAAAGTCGCAACGTAGCACGTGTGGTGGATTAGCAAGCTAAACTAACGCCATGAGCAGGTTGGGCGCAGGTTCCAGTACCCGCTGGTCTCGGTTAGTGTTTGACGGGGATGAGAAGAACTATGAACTGTGGGAGACGAAATTCTTGGGCCATCTTCGCTTACAGGGACTGAAGAATACTATTTTAAGGAGTCCTACGGACATAATTGAGGAAGATGAAGAGGCGGACGATGAAAGGAAAAATGAAGAGGCTTATGCAGAGCTTATCCAATTTCTTGATGACAAAAGTTTGTCCCTTGTAATGAGGGAGGCGGCGGATAATGGTCGGCAGGCATTGAAGATTTTAAGAGACTATTATGCAGGCACAGGTAAACCACGTATTATCAGCCTATATACTGAACTGACATCACTCCTAAAGTCAAGCAGTGAAAGTGTGACGGAGTATATAATACGTGCAGAGACCGCCATCACCGCTTTGAGAAACGCGGAGGAGAAATTAAGTGATGGGCTTCTTGTAGCAATGGTTTTGAAGGGACTGCCAGAATCATTTAAACCATTCGCCATACACATCACGCAAATTGACAGGATAATAAGTTTTGCTGAATTTAAGACTAAGCTCCGCAGCTATGAGGATACTGAGCGAATGCGCACACCGCCACCAGAGGACAACGTCATGAGGGCGCGGGAACAGTTGAGAGCGAGACGACCCTCTGTACCAAGAGCATGGGATAAAGGAACCAAGTGTGCAGACATTGTTTGTTATAGATGCGGCCTGAGTGGACACAAGGCCGGAACGTGCCAACGTAAGCTGTGGTGCAGTCATTGTAAGAGCAACACGCATCGGGATGCAGCCTGCAGGCGGAAGCAGCGACGGGAGGACGACGCGCGGAAAGCTTCGGATGAAACGACTGGCGAGGAGTATGCTTTCCGAGTCAACGACGTGGACAACAAGGTCCAGCCAGGACGCAGCATCACCGAGAGAGGACTGATGGTGGACACAGGGGCGACTTCACATATCGTCACGGATGTAACAAAGTTCAAGAGGTTTGATGACGACTTCCAGGCTGAGTCCCACTGTGTGGAATTAGCTGATGGTACCAGGTGCAATGGTGTAGCAGAAGGAAGAGGGGACGCTGTTATTATTATGGTGGACAGCATGGGGAAAAGACACAAAACAACTCTGAAGAAGGCGTTGTACATCCCATCGTACCCCCAAGACATTTTTTCTGTGAAAGCAGCTACAACCAAAGGAGCAACGGTAACCTTCAAGCAGGGCAAAGACGTCCTGCAACACAAAGACGGTACAACATTTCACATTTATGAATTGAACAGACTTTATTTCTTGAACACAGTAAATGATGAATGTGATGACCAATGCAACAGGTGTTATGATTTACAGACATGGCATGAGATCCTGGGACACTGTAATTATGATGATATTCAGAAGTTACAGAATGTTGTTAATGGCATGTCAGTTAAGGGTAAGGTAAACAAACCTCCACATTGTGATGTATGCACTAAAGGGAAGTTTACCCAAACCAGGAACAGGGAGCCTGATGTAAGAGCCAAAGCAGCTCTAGAGTTGGTGCACACAGATATAGCAGGACCAATAGATCCGCAATCCAGAGAAGGCTTTAAGTATGCTTTATCATTCACAGATGATTACTCCAGTGCAGTGTTTGTGTATTTCCTTAAAAACAAAAGTGACACAGTGCAAGCAACAGAGAGATTTCTGGCCGATACTGCCCCATACGGGAAAGTAAAATGTATCAGGTCAGACAATGGCACAGAGTTCACAGGGAAACATTACCAAGCATTACTATGCAGTAATAGGATTAGACATGAAAAGTCAGCACCGTATTCCCCACATCAAAATGGCACTGCTGAAAGGAATTGGCGCACACTTTTTGACATGGCCAGGTGCATGCTTATAGAAAATGAGATGCCAAAAAGTATGTGGACCTATGCAGTACAGACAGCAGCTGTAGTAAGGAATAGATGCTTTAACAACCGCACAAAACAGACACCTTACTTTATGCTGACAGGTAGATGGCCTAACCTTTCCAGAATGCACAAGTTTGGGTCAGTGTGCTATGCTTATAAGCAAGACAAAAAGAAACTGGACTCAAGGTGTGAAGAGGGAATTTTTGTTGGATATGACAAAAATAGTCCAGCCTACATGGTATATTTCCCTCACAGTGGAAAAGTGCAAAAATCTAGACTTGTGAAGTTTGTGACCAAGACCAATTCAGAAAGAGAAACACAAACAGAAACCGTCTCTGATGATGATTTTGAGGTACAGAACAAATCTGGCAAAAACAAACGTGATACTAACGTAAGTCCAGTATCTATACCTGTTGTAACAGAGACAGAAGACAAGAGTGAGCTTAGGCGTTATCCTTCAAGAGTGAGGAAGAAGCCAGCTTACTTATGTGACAGTGTATGTGGTAAGGAAAGTGAGGATCAGCTACTGACAAATATTGACTATTGTTACAGATTAATGTGCAATATCCCTTTAACATTTAGGGAGGCTGTAACTTCATCTGAGTCAAAACAATGGGTTATTGCAATGGATGAAGAAATGCAATCACTAAAAGAGAATGACACATTTATCCTGACCAACTTACCTCAAGATGAGAAAGCAGTGGGGGGTAAATGGGTGTACGATATCAAAACCAATGTTGATGGATCCGAAAGATACAAGGCACGATATGTAGCCAAGGGATACAGTCAGAAGAGGGGTGAAAACTATGATGAGACATTTTCACCTACCGCTAACCCAGAGTTCCCGTTAGAATAATTATTTGCCGGTCAACATGTCCGTTACAGTTTAAATCTTCCGGACAAAATTTGAAAAGTGCCGGTCAAAGGTCTTCTATGTTATTTATTGAGCTTTGAAACAAATTGATATGATTCGATATTAAACAAACTAATTATAGTAGATTAATTAACTATTCAAAAGTGTACAGTAATTTACAATAACACGGGAATAATAAACGGAGCGCTCTCTCCCCCTCTCCTGACAACACGCCAATATCATGCAGCTCGCGGATCCAGTAATGAGTAACCCGACAGTAAAACTAAACATATCTATAACTAGTTTAGGTAGTTTGAGAGGTAATTAAAATAGCTACGTGTGATGTTCTAACCTGAAGTGTGTTTTGCTCCGCTCACCGCTGCAGGGGATCATGCAGAGCTGCGTGTCGACTCGTCAGCAGCAGCCGATCTCTCTCTCCCGTCAGATTAGACTTTACTCGCGTTTGTGTCCATATCGATCAGATCTAGCTAGTTCTAGCTAATGATATGACTACCTGCTTATTAAAAGACACCTAAACAATAAGCGTCGCTATGCAACCGGGTGAGGCCACAAAGTATAGCGCAGCATTATGCATTTGTTTACATGCCCACCGGAGGCATTACCAACAGATCAACGCACAATCAACCCATACAGGACATCTCTTTCTCCACATTAAGTGTAGACATTATAATTGACTATTCTTGTCTGTCACATACTATTCTTGTCTGTCACATACTCTTCTTGTCTGTCACATAAGTGGCGCAACTGATGCGGTATTGCGCTAAGGGGAAACAATTTTGACCGGACATTTTGACCGGAGAGATTTAGATTTGCCGGTCTTCAGCATATTTTACCGGTCATAGTCCGGTAATTACCGGCTAACGGGAACTCTGCGCTAACCTCACCAGTATCAGAGTGTTAATGCAAAAAGCAGCACAGGAAAATCTGATTTTACACCAAATGGATGTTAAAACTGCTTACCTACATGCACCAATAGACTGTGAGATATACATGGACCAGCCAGAGGGTTTTGAGGTCAAATCTAGTAAAGGTGAAAAGTTGGTGTACAAGCTAGAAAAGTCATGATATGGGCTTAAACAGTCAGGCAGAAATTGGAACAAAATGCTACATGAGTATCTGAGTGAAAATGAGTTCCTACAGAACCCTGCTGACCATTGTGTTTACACAAAAGAAACTGAAAACTGGAAAGTGATAATGATAATATGGGTTGATGATATAATCATTGCAGCTAGTGATAACAATGCATTGAAAGTTGTTAAAGAGATGCTCACAGCTAAATTCAGGATGAAGGACTTGGGGAAACTAAAACATTTCCTTGGCATTGATTTTGATCAAACTGATTCATGTGTAAAGATGTCACAGAAGAAATATGTGAACAAAATACTTGAAAGGTTTAACATGCAGGATTGTAAACCGAGAGCGACACCTTGTGAGCAAAAACTGAACTACTTGGATGATGCTGTACCGATGAAGGATGTTAGAATGTACAGAGAGGCAGTAGGTAGCCTGATCTACCTAGCTGTGTGCACGAGGCCTGATTTGAGTTTTGTTGTCAGTAAACTGTCCCAGTATTTTTCTGAGCCGACAGAAGAGCAATGGACTACTGTAAAACATGTACTGAGATATTTGAAAGGTACAATCGACAGGGAGCTGTGTTACCGGAAATGTAAGAGTGAAAAACTGGGCTTACAAGCATACAGCGATGCAGATTGGGCTGCTGATCTAACCGACAGACGTAGTATGTCAGGTTATTGTGTTAGCCTTAATGAGAGCGGGCCACTGGTTTCATGGAAAACCAAAAAGCAGCCAACTGTTGCTTTATCAACTTGTGAAGCCGAGTATATGGCTTTAGCAGCTACTATGCAGGAGTGTATGTACTTAATACAACTACTAAAGGGCATTGACAAATGTGAATATACACTACCTACGATTTACGAAGACAACCAGGGCACAATAGCGTTGGCAAGGAATCCTGTTAACAGACAGAGATGCAAGCATATTGACATTAAGTATCATTTTCTGAGGTCAACTGTGGAAGGGGGAAAAACAAATCTGATTTATTGTCCAACAGACCAGATGGTGGCAGATGTTATGACAAAACCTGCACCAAAGTTTAAGTTGATTAAGTTTGCAAAGTTTATGTTTGGTGAGTAACAATTTCTGTAAGGTAGAGAACCTTATAATGTTTTTATTTGTTAAAAGACCACAAATGTGTTATCAAGTGGGGGTGTTAACATTCAGGTAAATATGTTACCTATTTGTTGTGCATGACTGGAAGCCAATAGCGTAACAGGTTAAAGGTCAATGATGGGTATAAATAAAGCCACGCCTCCAATGGGAGGGCCCGTTGAATGAAATGCCACTGTCTCTGATGTTTCGTTACTCCTCCGCTTATTTGGATGCTAAACAGCAATGAAGTTATGCTTACTCTGCTAACAGAAGTATATGGTGAAGGGTGAAGGGTTGGTAGAGTTATTTGTATAAAAGGTGTAAAGCAAACTTGAATGATGCTTGAAATTGACTACATCTATCTATCTGTGTTGATACTACACACCCTGTAGTGCTTCCCCTGGGCAGTAAGCATAAAATAGTCCTTGTTTCATTCAGAAAAACACAGATTTTAATGTAGTCCTGCGATTGAGGCTGATACTGCAGATTCATTTTGATGTGAAAATGTGTGCAGCTTTAAAGGAAACACTCCACATTCATGTCCTTTAAAGCGAAAAGACTTTTAGACTCATGGTGAAATTAAAGCCAGTCCCCAGATACTCATGAACTCAGAATATCTGTCTCAGAACGGCAGCTTCTGTTAGAGCATCTCTTCTTCATTTTAAACCCCAGAGACTCGTGTCCTGCCCTCAAATCATGGAAGGCAAGAGTCTGCTGGGCTTTAAGATTGGAGCTAAGCATGCTTTCTACTTCTACTTCTCTTTGTTGTTGTCTTCATAGCTGGGCTCAGATGATCAAGTTCTTTGTTATTTCAATGAGAGCTCTACGTTGATGCAGGAGAGACTCAGTCAGAGGGTATGGTAGTAGAAATGACCAGGAAGTACCTCAGTGACAGCCATGAAAAGAACTGTTTGAATTCTCTAGATGATAGGAAAGGAGCTTCAATGCTTCCTTTATTATCTCCTTAAGGATACACTGGACAATCCTTTGGGAAAGGAAAGGAGATAATGCTGTCCCTAAATACATTGCGACCGCAACATTTATAGTCACGCATCATTCGTCTGAACACGGAAACATCCATGTGTAAAACCCACGCTCCTATTAGCTAGCGCTCCAACACATTGTACGTGATAGGCTAAGGGGTGGGACATCTCTAAAAAGTTGACCAATCACAACAAAGCCGACCAGCTAACCAATCAGAGCAGACTGGGCTCTGGTTTCAGACAGAGGGTGAAAAGAGGTGCTGCAGCACAGGCAGTATGAGAAAAATAAAGAGCTTTTTGAACATTAAAGCATGGAGACATGTAGAGACACTACATACTGATACACACCTGAACATCAGCAGGAGAGGACTCTTTAAAGTAGAGACACTACATACTGATATACACCTGAACATCAGCAGGAAAGGACTCTTTAAAGTAGAGACACTACATACTGATATACACCTGAACATCAGGAGGAGAGGACTCTTTAAAGTAGAGACACTACATACTGATACACACCTGAACATCAGCAGGAGAGGACTCTTTAAAGTAGAGACACTACATACTGATATACACCTGAACATCAGCAGGAAAGGACTCTTTAAAGTAGAGACACTACATACTGATACACACCTGAACATCAGCAGGAGAGGACTCTTTAAAGTAGAGACACTACATACTGATATACACCTGAACATCAGCAGGAAAGGACTCTTTAAAGTAGAGACACTACATACTGATATACACCTGAACATCAGCAGGAAAGGACTCTTTAAAGTAGAGACACTACATACTGATATACACCTGAACATCAGCAGGAAAGGACTCTTTAAAGTAGAGACACTACATACTGATATACACCTGAACATCAGCAGGAAAGGACTCTTTAAAGTAGAGACACTACATACTGATATACACCTGAACATCAGCAGGAGAGGACTCTTTAAAGTAGAGACACTACATACTGATATACACCTGAACATCAGCAGGAGAGGACTCTTTAAAGTAGAGACACTACATACTGATATACACCTGAACATCAGCAGGAGAGGACTCTTTAAAGTAGAGACACTACATACTGATATACACCTGAACATCAGCAGGAGAGGACTCTTTAAAGCATTGCCCTGTTTTGAAGTGTCTGGTATTGGACAATTATTTAGTGTGCCAGTTAGAAGTGTTCACAGACTTACACACTTTTTGTCCTTTTGGTCACTCCACACCCTCATGGGCTGTTCTTATAGAATAATCCAATTAAAATGAGCATGTCCTGTGATTCATTTGATGCTAAATCTCCAGAGAATCCTTTTGTTGTGTGTCGTACATCTTGAAAAAGGATTTAAAGCACCACCGATTCAACACATACAGCCGGTTATAGTACCAATATGACTGTGTGCAGTGAGAAGCAATAACAGTTCAGTAGAGAAATAAAGATAAAAGATGTTGAAGGCACTTTTTACCTGCGGCCTTTTTGTCTCTTTCAGCAGGAACTTGTCAGGGTTGACGGATCATTACGATTACCAAATATATTCGCCGGTAGAACTACGTTTCTCAGCCTAACTGGGCTTGTTTACATTTGAAAAATACTTTAAAATAAACCAATGCATCAAGAGTGATTTACTTGCGGAGATGCTTTTGGCCCCTTTAAGACAGTGCATCCTGATTTATTGTTATGTGTTCGAAAAGTTGATTCAGGAGGACTTTCTTTTTCTTTGTAGCCTTATAAATTAAGTGTCCACTCCACTTTACGGCTTTAAATACTTTCATTCGAATAACAAACTCAAGGTTCTACTTCCACGCAGCGTTATATTTCCTCATTTTAAGCAGAGATGGCAAAAGTACACACATCCTTTACTCAAGTAGAAGTACAGATACTCGTGTTTAAACATAGTCTGGTAAAAGTAGAAGTACTGACTAAACTTCTTTACTCAAGTAAAAGTAAAGAGGGCTTTGAAATGTACTTCAGTAAAAAGTACCCATAACTAGCAGCTGTTTTAAAGAGTACCTGACCTCCCTTTATATTAATAGAACAATAATGTCATTGTTAGCTAATGAATGTTTCCATGCTGAACAACGGCAACATGACAACGTTTTCATTGGTCCCTCTTCTTTAGAGAAGACCAGGAAATGATGGATACACGGATCGTGTTCAAATCAATAGGCACGCAATGACTCTAAATAATAATGATCACGCCACCAAACACACATTCAAACTAAAGGAACCAGCCTGTTTGGGAAATGTGAGAAGTAGAAAGTACAGGTATTTGGGTTCAACATGTAAGAAGTAGAAAGTACAGGTATTTGGGTTCAACATGTAAGAAGTAGAAAGTACAGGTATTTGTGTTCAAAATGTAAGAAGTAGAAAGTACAGGTATTTGTGTTCAACATGTAAGAAGTAGAAAGTACAGGTATTTGTGTTCAAAATGTGAGAAGTAGAAAGTACAGGTATTTGGGTTCAACATGTAAGAAGTAGAAAGTACAGGTATTTGTGTTCAAAATGTGAGAAGTAGAAAGTACAGGTATTTGGGTTCAACATGTAAGAAGTAGAAAGTACAGGTATTTGTGTTCAACATGTAAGAAGTAGAAAGTACAGGTATTTGTGTTCAACATGTAAGAAGTAGAAAGTACAGGTATTTGGGTTCAACATGTAAGAAGTAGAAAGTACAGGTATTTGTGTTCAACATGTAAGAAGTAGAAAGTACAGGTATTTGGGTTCAACATGTAAGAAGTAGAAAGTACAGGTATTTGGGTTCAACATGTAAGAAGTAGAAAGTACAGGTATTTGGGTTCAACATGTAAGAAGTAGAAAGTACAGGTATTTGGGTTCAACATGTAAGAAGTAGAAAGTACAGGTATTTGTGTTCAACATGTAAGAAGTAGAAAGTACAGGTATTTGGGTTCAACATGTAAGAAGTAGAAAGTACAGGTATTTGTGTTCAACATGTAAGAAGTAGAAAGTACAGGTATTTGGGTTCAACATGTAAGAAGTAGAAAGTACAGGTATTTGGGTTCAACATGTAAGAAGTAGAAAGTACAGGTATTTGTGTTCAACATGTAAGAAGTAGAAAGTACAGGTATTTGTGTTCAAAATGTAAGAAGTAGAAAGTACAGGTATTTGGGTTCAAAATGTAAGAAGTAGAAAGTACAGGTGTTTGTGTTCAACATGTAAGAAGTAGAAAGTACAGGTATTTGTGTTCAACATGTAAGAAGTCAAAGTAAAAAGTCGTCAGAACAATAAGTAGTGGAGTAAAGTACTGATACCAGAAAAATGTACTTAAGTACAGTAACAGAGTATTTGTACTTCACTACTTCCCACCTCTGATTTTAAGTCAGTCCTTCTGTCAGTGAAGGACTAAGTTATTGCTGCAGCTTCGTCATACGGTCTTTGTGTTTCCTCTTCATGGCTCCACACGAAGCCTCTTCTTCCTCTGACAGTGACATTGGAGCCTCGAGGGATTTGAGTGGATTAGCATCATGACCTCCTGTGTGTCTTTGATTCCTTTCCTTCCTCCTCACAGCCTATCGATCTTTTTTCCTCGGGTTCTCCCTGTCTTCCAGTCCTCTCCTCATCTTCCACTTAAAATCTTCCTATTCCCTCCGGTCCTCACTTCACCTCTCTTGCAAATTTCTTCTCCTCTTTCTCACAGAGCTCAGGGAGTCGTGAAGACTTCTCTGCAGTAAAATCACATGAAACATAATTTCTCATAAAAAGGAAAGACACGGTTTATGAATCGCTGAAGCAAGCCAGAGGGAGGATTTCAACATGCAGGTACAGCGGGCTAATAACAGTCACAAGACATTTCCTCACGGGCCAGGATGTTCAATAGAAAGCCGGGGAATCCTAAATCATTGCAAAAGAAAACGTGAGGTTGATGGGGCATAGGGGGAAAAAATCAATGTTATTACAGGGCTGGTTGAAGAGATGCAATTTGCACCAAGAGGCAAAACATGGCGCTCTGATGAAAGCTCACTTCAGAAAGTTTCACTAAGAGAAAACACCTACACCAACATCACTTCTGGAGCTTTCCTGTAATCATCTTAGGTGTTTTTTCACTAATTTTGCATTAGTTTTCTTTTCTAACACATATAGCACATTTTCTCTTAGCAGCTTCTCCACCCAGCTGGTGTTGCAGGTGTGTTAACTCTTCACTCCCCCATGTAAATGTTCATTAAAAAGACCAAACAGAGACAGAAGATCGTGGAGGAAGCAGAAAACAGGTTACGCAATGCATTCAATGTTCATTATACCAAATGGCCAGCAGGGGGAGACTCCACTAATTGAAGTCATATTGTATAGAAGTCTATGAGAAAATGACCCTACTTCTCACTGTGTTTATAGACATTTCCCTGATGAATTTACGGTCTAAATCTATAGTTTAAAGTCTTTTTCAACACAATATGAAGTTCATTTAGTAAATAATGCTGACATTTAGAGTACATTTGAAAATAAAGCAGGGTATTTTCTAGGGTGTGGCAACATTTTAATTGCAAATTTGCGTTTGTTTTATTAGTCAGTTTGGGTGTTGACTATGTTTCGCTTACAATTTTAACCCCAATATAGCATGGTGTTAATTTAGGAAATGATGGTCCCATTTAGAGTAAGCCTGACATGACGATAACACTAACTGTTCTACTCATACTACAATAAAAATACTGCTGTAACCAATACAGTGCCACAAATCAAGAATCAGAGCATGGACATTTCATAAGGCGAAAATGTTACCTTGTGATAAATCGTTAATATGTGATTAAAGGCTAGCAACGTGCAACACAATGTGAATCTTTCTAATACTCGTGATTTTTAAATGAAGGTCAGGTGCAAGAGACAGCATTTGACATAGTTTTTCCAATTTTTTTGTTAATTTTCTAAGTCTTAATCCTACCTTAATGCGTCTAATTATGTTATTCAGCCCCACAACTAAGCTCCTGAACACAAAGGGTTAGTTTGTGTTAAATGACAGTTTGGAAACTTTATAAACGGTTATTTTGAGAACCTTGTCTGCACATAGTCTAGAACAAATGCTGCCTGACAAGATGCAATCTAATTGTCTCACTGTAGTTACAAAAGTTTTATTATAGAGATACAAGAAACATAATTGGTTTGTCGTGCCGTACATGACCTCATGAGGGAAAAAAGGGCAAAAAAGACAAATTAAATATTAGTCGATCTACAGAGCCCACAGGCAGTATCATAGGATTATTATTGTTATCAGCACAGTGAACACATTTCATTTCTTCCTGAGGGGAGATCAGTGGACTGAGACTGAAACCTCTTTTGTCACTTCACTGTTTTTCGAAAAAGTCGTGCTGCTTTCCAGAGGTGGGAAGTAGTGAAGTACAAATACTCTGTTACTGTACTTAAGTACATTTTTCTGGTATCAGTACTTTACTCCACTACTTATTTTTCTGAAGACTTTTTACTTTGACTTCTTACATTTTGAACACAAATACCTGTACTTTCTACTTCTTACATTTTGAACCCAAATACCTGTACTTTCTACTTCTTACATTTTGAACAGAAATACCTGTACTTTCTACTTCTTACATGTTGAACACAAATACCTGTACTTTCTACTTCTTACGTTTTGAACCCAAATACCTGTACTTTCTACTTCTTACATGTTGAACACAAATACCTGTACTTTCTACTTCTTACATTTTGAACTCAAATACCTGTACTTTCTACTTCTTACATGTTGAACACAAATACCTGTACTTTCTACTTCTTACGTTTTGAACCCAAATACCTGTACTTTCTACTTCTTACATTTTGAACCCAAATACCTGTACTTTCTACTTCTTACATTTTGAACCCAAATACCTGTACTTTCTACTTCCTACATTTTGAACACAAATACCTGTACTTTCTACTTCTTACATGTTGAACACAAATACCTGTACTTTCTACTTCTTACATGTTGAACACAAATACCTGTACTTTCTACTTCTTACATTTTGAACACAAATACCTGTACTTTCTACTTCTTACGTTTTGCACCCAAATACCTGTACTTTCTACTTCTTATATTTTTAACTCAAATACCTGTACTTTCTACTTCTTACATTTTGAACACAAATACCTGTACTTTCTACTTCTTACGTTTTGCACCCAAATACCTGTACTTTCTACTTCTTACATTTTTAACTCAAATACCTGTACTTTCTACTTCTTACATTTTGAACACAAATACCTGTACTTTCTACTTCTTACATGTTGAACACAAATACCTGTACTTTCTACTTCTTACATTTTCCAAACAGGCTGGTTCCTTTAGTTTGAATGTGTGTTTGGTGGCGTGATCATTATTATTTAGAGTCATTGCGTGCCTATTGATTTGAACACGATCCGTGTATCCATCATTTCCTGGTCTTCTCTAAAGAAGAGGGACCAATGAAAACGTTGTCATGTTGCCGTTGTTCAGCATGGAAACATTCATTAGCTAACAATGACATTATTGTTCTATTAATATAAAGGGAGGTCAGGTACTCTTTAAAACAGCTGCTAGTTATGGGTACTTTTTACTGAAGTACATTTCAAAGCCCTCTTTACTTTTACTTGAGAAAAGAAGTTTAGTCAGTACTTCTACTTTCACCAGAGTATTTTTAAACACGAGAATCTGTACTTCTACTTGAGTAAAGGATGTGTGTACTGCAGCCATCTCTGCTGTTTTCAATATTAAGACAAATGACACGGTTTCTCGGATCATCTCACAGGATGTGTGCTCAGCAAAGCGTGACGGCTCTGTGCTGTTAGACCATTTCGTTTTTCTATCTGCCAGTGCATATTTTCAGTCTCGTTGCATCATTAAGAAGTCCAAACAGAGGCAGGGATGTCGGTGACAGCTTTGCCACGACAACAGCTCCTGTGGCGTAAACATGCCGGAGAGCCGCTCTGTCAACAAGCCGCGAGGCGACAGGAGACGTCTACTCTAAAGAAAAAGAAGAAGAAGAAGGTGACTCTTTCTACCAGGAGGCCTCGTCAGCGGAGTAAAGATCCTCTGAGTCAGCAGAGAGACATCAGAATGATATCACACAAACACTTGAACTCTAAACAGGATACATGAAACGACTTCTTCAACTTTTAAACTATTAGAAACCAAAAATTAAGCTTATATGTCCTCCAGAGACCCAACCCTTCATTTTTGTCCTCTGTGAAGCACATTGGGTTTTGGTCCATTACTTTGAGGTTATACATGCCACAGCATTAAGTCCAATTGTACTCCACAGAGGACATCCTGGGCTTTTCAAACATATGACATATGTGGGGGTGTGGCTTTAAAAAAGATAATTTCATTGTATTTCAAAATGGCGTCCATCAACACAAGCACTATTTATTGTGATTATTTATACTATATGCTTTAGAAATAGTCAAACCAGGAGGACAGAAGTTGATAGAAAGACAACAAAAGGGTTACATATCTTGCAAATAAGATGCTTTTGTGCACAGCACCTTCAAATGTAAAAGCAGATGGACTCTGAGGGAATGCACTAACCATTAAAGCTAGACTTGCCAATAATGGCCGTTGATGAAATGAAACATAACCATTGTATGTTCACTCTCCTCAAAAGACTGAATGCTTTTAGCAGATACTGACAGATCCTGTTTGCTTTGAAGCATTCATGAACTGATAGATAAAAGACAGGAGTAACTCAGATGTTTGAGAGTGTTTTCAAACACATTTGTTATCCAGAAATCAGGCGAAGAAATTGAGAGCTGAAAGAAAGTAAAAGCAGAACAGAGGAAGCAATTTGCAGGTTTCTTTTAGATGTCTATTATATATTATATATTATATAACTGTTGTTGCACAAACTTGTAAGTGTATTATTACAGTAAAAAAGCATATTTTAACTACATGTTAGTTTATAGTGATTGAAATGCTGTTAGCAAAAGACTAAACTATGAACTTCTAAATTCAAAGAAGTTGTGCTTTCGACTCCAAATTCAAACTTACAGGGTTTTTATCTGGATCTTATTTCTTTAGTTAATGCAAACATACACACATTTGTCTCCTCAGGGTTACACTTAAACCTGTCTAATGGCCTTGTGGGGCCCATGCAAAGATCCATGCTAATAATGCTACATCGTAAACAACAAATCTACAGGAAATTTAGATGAATCAGAAGGATTTGGAAGTAGAAAACAAGCTCTTTCCCAATTAGAATATCTAAGAAAATGTTATTGCTGCCTAGTTATGTTCACATGTGTTTGTTTTAGTGAAGAAAGTGCTATATTTGTGTACTGCTGAAGGTAGAGAAGGGGTCCTAATAGACGGATGGGACAGGATTTTGAAGCAAGATTTACGTCTAATTCCTGCGTGTTGTGTACAATATAAGCAGTTATTTTAATGTGAGAAGAGTTTGTGGCCATTTATTGTGAAATGTGGATAATAAACATCGCTCATAATGCAAACCCTAACCCTAATTCTGTATCAACACAACTTTTCTAACCTTAACCCTGTAAAGCCCAAATATAGAAAAACATTAGCACATTTTATTTGACCTTTCAGATGTTTTGAAAGCGATTTTCTTTTTCATTTTTAGGGAAAACATTTTTAGGGAAATGAAGCTCATTTACTCATTCATTTACTATTTCTATTTTACTACTCTCTCTCCTCTCAATAAGTGATCGGGGGCGTCACTCCCCAGCTTAACCAATCACTTTGCTCTATTCCCAAGAGCCTATCATAGCGCCATACCTGCTCTCCCCCCTCTGACAGCTGTCATTTCAGGTGACTCGACGCAACCCTCCTCCCCCCCTTTTCCCCTCCTGCCCCTGTGAATCCAGGGTCAAGCTAAGCCCCTCCCCTTCAGACCGAACCCAACTATCCATTCACCACCACCAGGGTCAAGCTAAGCCCCTCCCCTTCAGACCGAACCCAACTATCCATTCACCACCACCAGTGTCTAGACCGCGGGGGGTTTCATCGGATCGGTTCTCCCCTCCCGAATGATACTTCCCGCACAACGGGGCCTAATCGCCAAAACTCCATTACATTCATTTGTGTATTTCTGGCAATAAATATGTATTCTTACATCAAAACCGTCTCTCCTGATTGAAATGTTGTAATTGTATAGTTGGCCTTAGGTGGGAGCAGAATTTCTGTATTTCTACTCACATTTTCTGAATAAATAAATTGAACAACCAAGGGTTAATTTGCAGGATTGATTGCTTACTTAGCCCCATATCAGTATATAGCATGAATAATAATCACACATCAGTCATATTTTTGTTATGAATAGTCATTTATTAAATAATAGTGCAATGGTAGTCCCAAAAACAGTTCCTGTCGTCGGAAAAGCACAGACGGACGTCACACAAATGTCATGAGAACCTTAAGAAAACCACAGATCAGTGTATTAATGCTGTAGAGCTGATATTGTATCACAACAACAAGAGGGTATTTTATTGGAAAAGGAAATAAATGACCAGATTTCCAGATTACGCTCATGATGATGATGTATTCGCCATTTCCTGCAAATCACTTGTTGTTCTTCACTGCTAAACGACGCCATTTAACACCATGAAGGACATTGGAGCTGTGAAGCACTTCATCAAAACATCAAGGAGTCGTTTGTCTTTCAGCTGTAGAGCGGCAGGTGGACCTCATGATGCTTTCTGCACATACTAATGAGCAGAGGTGGGAAGTGTGGAGTACAAATACTTCGTTACTGTACTTAAGTACATTTTTCTGGTATCAGAACTTTACTCCACTATTTATTTTTCTGATGACTTTTTACTTTTACTTCTTACATGTTGAACACAAATACCTGTACTTTCTACTTCTTACATTTTGAACACAAATACCTGTACTTTCTACTTCTTGCATTTTGAACACAAATACCTGTACTTTCTACTTCTTACATGTTGAACACAAATACCTGTACTTTCTACTTCTTACATTTTCCAAACCGGCTGGTTACTTTAGTTTGAATCTGTGTTTGGTGGCGTGATCATTATTATTTAGGTCGCATTCACACCTATAGTCCGCTTCTCTGCTGCGCACCAGACGACAGTTTGTTACATTGTTACATTTTTCAGAAGGTTCGGTTTGCGTTCACACGGGCAAAACTCAAACGGACTATAAACTTTAAACACAAGTCATGTGCACGGAAATGCTGTTCAACCATTGGTCAGACATTAAGGGGGTAAAAACGCAAATCCCGACAATTTCTACCGGAGCCTCCGCCATGGAGCATCGGCACATTCGGCAGGTTATTCTCATGCTGCTGTTAATCTGGAGATCAACAGACTCTAGCCCGCGCATATGATTATATAATCAGACAACGTCCGTTAAAAAAATTATAACACATAATGAGAAACGTTCTGCAGTCAGGAGGAGGTTTCACAGACGACAGGTGGCTCTGACTTTTGTGTAGTTGACGGAGCATTTTTACTGTTACGACACTGTTCAACACTTCATTCTGCTTCACTCTTTAACTAAACAACCGCGAATGTCTTCAAAGACTCTTTCGCTAAAGATTTTGAAGACATCCGTGTTCTTGTGACGCGTAAATACTACACTTCCTATGTTTTGGTGCGGACTGCGTTCACACCAGCGATGAACCGCTCCAGAGTTCACTAGCAAGCGCTCCGAGACCACCTCTTTTAGGCGGACCAGAGTCCGGTTGTTTAGTTCACTTCAGAGGTCTCGGACTGCGTTCACACCGACCCAAACGAACCGCACCAAGCGGCTAAACGCACCAGGGTTCGATTCAACCGGACTATACAAGGCTGGTGTGAATGCGACCTTAGAGTCATTGCGTGCCTATTGATTTGAACACGATCCGTGTATCCATCATTTCCTGGTCTTCTCTAAAGAAGAGGGACCAATGAAAACGTTGTCATGTTGCCGTTGTTCAGCATGGAAACATTCATTAGCTAACAATGACATTATTGTTCTATTAATATAAAGGGAGGTCAGGTACTCTTTAAAACAGCTGCTAGTTATGGGTACTTTTTACTGAAGTACATTTCAAAGTCTTTACTTTTACTTGAGTAAAGAAGTTTAGTCAGTACTTCTACTTTTACCAGAGTATTTTTAAACACGAGTATCTGTACTTCTACTTGAGTAAAGGATGAGTGTACTGTTGCCATCTCTGCTAATTATGTTTTCAGTGAACTTCCTCCATTCACTCATCCGCATCTAAAGCACCAGAAGTCATAGTATCTAAGCAACACGGGGTATATTTTTAAATGAAAACCAATCCTTTTTGTATCCAGTCTTTAAATGTGTTGCATGTAATCAATGTTCAATACACTTGGAAATGAAATACAAGAGCTCTGCATGTGCATTAGTTATAAATGTAGAGAACAGGAAGGATCTATAGAGTTTCCCCCCAAGGTAAAGCTCCAGTAGACGGCACATTTAACATTAAGGTTCAGTATACAGTACACATAGGCCTTAGAAATGATTGAGCGTCAAGCAAATCAATATTTTAAAGCAATAAACATTTTCACTTTTCAGAATTCACCTCTATAAAGTTCAGCAGCCGTTAATCTTCACCTCAAGCCGCCTCTGGGATCAACTGTCAGCGCTCAGACTCTTTCCCACAGCTTTCTATTTCGATGATTGCAAACAGGTGAAATTGCGTTTGGAGAAATATAGAATACGACACACACCAGGAGACTTTGCAGCGTTACAGTCAGTGATTACCTTGACATGCCGCTCTGAAAGGTGCCACCTCTCCTCTCTCGGAATCTATGTTATACAACAGATCTTTATAATTGCATACACAAAGGACATAATTCACCCTCACACCTCCCACTCTGTGTACATTGTGTCACCTTCAAGGACTCATCGAGTGCAGAGAGCAAGGCAGACTACATTTAGCTTCTTTTTACAGTCTTTATCTTAGAAACACAAAACAGTTCTCCCATACTTTGAATAATGCCTTTCATGTATGCTGTGCTCCAATAGAGTGGTCAGTGTTTCCTCTAGGTTTACTGCTTTGCCTGAGCGGGGGGGGGGGGGGGGATATTTTTTAAGTCCTCTGGAGCAGAGAGAGGAGCTGTGGATTGTTGTTGTTGATTAATGCATCAGTGTTTCTTAGGGTCAAAAACACTAAACTCACAACTTAAAATGAAAGTGTTTAGTTTATTTAATAAAAGAGCACATGTTCAATGTGAAAAGTGACAGTAGATATATATTAGTTGCAATTTGGTGCTATATATATATATATAAATTAAAACAAATTATTAAAAAAAAAGATTTAACAGCGCCCCTCCAAGACAATGGTAGGGGAAACACTGGCGGTGCAGTGACGAGTCCTAAAGCCCGGAAGTGAGTTAGCATTTCACCACTTCCTGTTCCCTCGTCTCAGAGCCAATGGGATCTCTCCATAGGATTTTCTAAAATAGCTGGAAATAAGGTCTGTGGTTGAGACACATTGAAGAGACGGATCACGTTACGACATTAAATCCATCAGCAGTGACCCCACTGGTGATTTCTGAAGAGTTGACGTGTCTGAAAAACGATGGTTGTTACCAAGTGGCTGAATAGGACTACAGAAGTTGTGGAGGCCGTTGTACGTCATTACGCCGAACACGTAAACACTCCCTCTAAGTTTGTTTGCCCTGTTCTGCTTGAAAGCAAGTACCTGCCTCCTGCAAACTGTTCAAACAAACGCTTCAACTCGTACCATTTAGAATCTGTATGTTTGAATATGGATCTTAAGTTGGCGTGACGTTGAAGTCGTGCTGCTGTGCTCGGCTGTAGTTCCTTTATAGCGTAACGTTAGCATTTTGCTTCTGGCAATTCGATTTATGATTCGAAAATTAAAAAAGTAGGGTAGACATGTGGAGATTATCCACATGTCCCCACCCTGTGTACATTGTGTCACCTTCAAGGACTCATCAAGTGCAGAGAGCAAGGCAGACTACATTTGGCAGCTTCATTTTAAAGTCTTTATCTTAGAAACACAAAAAAACAAACAGTTCTCCCATACTTGAATAATGCCGTGTCTCAAATCTCATTTTGATTAAATTCATCTAGGAATATTAGCCATATTAGAAATCAACGACATTATTGTTCCCCCCTTGCTGCCATGACTTTCAGCTTGTTCTACTCTTGGTAAAGGGTTGCCAGTGACTAGATCATTAAAAGAAGAGGTTGTGCAGAAAATACATCCTCATTTAAAACTGAATCTGTATACATGTGCTTCAGAATAGACTTTTATATGATTGGTTCAATGAGATTAAAAGCATGTGTTCCCTTTAACCAGTGGAATCATAATCAGGTTTATTGCCAGGTACGTTTGCACATACAAGGAATTTACTTTTTGTGTATTTGGTGGACCCACGGCACTATCAGAAACGTTCAGAAACAATGCCCGACGTGTTTTGGACGTAATATGGTCTTTGTTTACATTAGCAAGCATCGCTAACACTCAGAGCTAACCAGTACTGGAGAGAGTATGGGTAAAAAAGCAGGAAATAAAAAGGAACTCACCTTGTGGAAAACCCGCAAGAGCTTTATACCCCGAATCAGCACTTTAGTGACAGGGCTGATTCGGGGGGATATGAGGCATGGCTAGAACGGGTGATCTGTTTGGTATTTTGAGCAAAACACGTCATAGACATGTTTTCTATATATTTTTCTATATCTGAGACCTATGCTATTG
The DNA here is from genome assembly GCF_902827165.1 of Trematomus bernacchii. Classification (NCBI taxonomy): domain Eukaryota; kingdom Metazoa; phylum Chordata; class Actinopteri; order Perciformes; family Nototheniidae; genus Trematomus; species Trematomus bernacchii. The sequence continues at coordinate 3,792,743 of NW_022987668.1, read as the reverse complement.
CCTACAAATAGCATGATAGGTGACCTTTAACACCGCAGTTGGAAGAATGACTTAAAGTGGACCTATCATGCTATATTTGAATAATATAGTGTAGGACCATACCTATATAAGGCATATTTATACTTTTTTTTTTTCAAAATACCAAACAGATCATACATTTTAGCCATGCCTCATTTCGCTCAATTTGAAAAAATGTAGCTCTGTTTTTGCAAGGGTTGATTCTGTGAGAACAGCACCATCTACTGGCCTGGCATATGTACTACAGCGTCTCCAGCGCTTTTGAACGGCAATGGCCGTGGCTGTCTCCTCCTGATTGGTGGAGTTGGCCCAATAGCCGTAGCGCCACCGTCCTGACGTCAGGACAGTGTTCAAATCTGGATCAGTTTTTATCAGATCCGTTGCAGCCCCTTTTTTAGAGATTTGGGTATGGAGGAAAATAGAGAGGGTTGTGTTTTCTGACACTTGGTGAGTTCCCTGGAACACCGGGGACACATATTCATGTATAAAAGACGTACAAAAGTGCATTTTGCATGATAGGTCCCCTTTAAGATAAGATAACATAAGAGGTGCTTTATTGATCCCAAATTGGGAAATGTTTGCGTTGCAGCAGCATAGAAAACAACAAAACAAAACAAGGCATTGCACATACAGACAACACTAGAATTTAAACATCTCAAAATAGAATTAAAGCAACATTAACAAGTATAAAATATACAGAAGACCGTGAACTTCCCAACTCATGAGATCAAAGCGTGAGAATACATTGCTCTTTTATTTGACTTCTGCTACTTTCTTTCTGTTTACTTTTGAAACAGACAGAAACAACCTGTCCAAACTAATGTGAAACTGATCTGTCTCTGGAGTAATCATCTGACTTTATCTTTTACTTAAAGTAGTGAGGGAACAGGTGGCAGATTTTAGTTTAAAACAAAGCACCTTCCTAGACACAGCTGAGACATTTCATTTGCATCGCTGGGTTGAGTTACCAGATGTCTGTCGAGGAAAAGGTTAAAAACAGCCAGAGATTTTGAGGGAACAAGGCAGAGGAATGAGTTTTTTTGTCTTCCCCAGAAGACCCGAAGCTCATAAGTTAGTCTCGAGTGTCAGGAGGCCTCCTGGTTTACTGCCACAGAAACTGTCCATGTTGACAAATGGTTTTGATTTCCCAGCAACATAAAGTCCATTACTGAGACTGAAAAACCTCAGTTCTAGTTTCTAACAGAGAGCGTACGGCATCACTACAGCTGCAGGATAATCAGCATCTCCATCATCTCCTCTGTGACAGGTTTATACTTCTGATCTCATATTAACAGTTACACACTGCTTTACAAACAAAACACTACGATATGGAAGTGTGGAGAAGGTAAATATCATTCAAAACAGATGTTGTGCAGTAGTAGATAGATAGATAGATAAGGCAAACACAACGCAATGTACATAAGGTAGGTAGGTAGGTAGGTAGGTAGGTAGGTAGGTAGGTAGGTAGGTAGGTAGGTAGGTAGAGAGAGAGAGAGAGAGAGAGAGAGAGAGAGAGAGAGAGAGAGAGATGGAGAGAGAGAGAGAGAGAGATAGATGGATGGATGGATGGATGGATGGATGGATGGATGGATGGATGGATGGATGGATGGATAGATAGATAGATAGATAGATAGATAGATAGATAGATAGATAGATAGATAGATAGATAGATAGATAGATAGATAGATAGATAGATAGGTAGGTAGGTAGGTAGGTAGGTAGGTAGGTAGGTAGGTAGGTAGGTAGGTAGGTAGGTAGGTAGGTAGATAGATAGATAGATAGATAGATAGATAGATAGATAGATAGATAGATAGATAGATAGATAGATAGATAGATAGATAGATAGATAGATAGATAGATAGATAGATAGATAGATAAATACTGAAACTGAATAAAATATGCTAATAGTAATGTTTTTTTTTTAATGCTAATTTCTGGGACGGCCTACAAAAAGACATCATTGCTCCACCACTGTTTATAAGTCTACATATACTTTAAATTAAAAACAATGAAGGAACTGAGGTGTGGTGACTATGAGCGAGGGATGAATCGAAGATAGAAAAAAAACTACTCCTGATTCACAAAGCCTCGAAAATTTGTTTCCTTTTGAAGTGAATCAAAAATGCAGTTTAATCTAATGGGAATGTTTGTAAGACACATACTGTAGGGTGTTTCTGCAGACGTGGAAACAGATAACAGTACACAGTAAATATTACAAAAGTATCATTAACATGTGTTTACGTTGTGATGCTGCAAAAAACCATCATGACTCCACCACTGTTTATATGTTAACTGTGAATTAAAAGCAATGAAGGAACTATGAGCAGTGACTATAAGCGGGGGATAAATCGAAGATAGAAAAACTCCTGATTCACAAAGCCTCGAAGCACTCTTCTTCTGTGTGAACTCGTTCCCCCAGTGTTCCCATCTGAGAGAGTAACTGGAGCCTGACTCTTTTCACCAGTAAAGGATTCACGCTGCACTCTTTTTGTTGGATCACAGCTACAGTATTGACCTCGGGATCAATGCCACCGTCGATCCTGATTTTCTTTTTTATCAAGCAGAACCCCGTCAGCTTCTTTGTTCACTCGACCATGTTCTAGTTTTATTCCATGTTCTTCTATCAGTCGATTCAGTGTTGCTCCATTATACCACATGTCCTCTGTTTTGTTTCAAGCAAAGAAAATGTATTTGTAAAGCATATTTCATGCACACAGGGACGTTTAAAAGTACTTTACATGACACAAAAACCACAGATAAAAATAGCAAAACCTCAGACTCAATGGAACGTCAGGTAAATGGATGATATTAAAAAGGCCTTATCGTGCTTTTTGGGGGGTTTTAAATTTTCTTTAGACATCACTTTGTAACACTCATGTTTCTATTGGCTAGCACTCCAAGGGATAAACTAAGGGGGTGGGACATCTGTAAGCGGTTGACCAATCACAACAGAGCTGGCTGGCTAACCAATCAGAGCAGAGATCAGTATGAGAAAAATAAAGCACTTTTTTAACATTAGATCTTGTAAACATGTCACAGTAGAATTACAAAATACAAAACAAATGTGTGAAACCTGAAAATGAGCTGATCCATAACACAGCTTGAAGTTTGATTAAAAATAAATTGGAAAATGTGGTACTAATTCAGAGCGATTATGCTTTCAACAATATTGGGATAACTTAAAATATAGAAGGGTACAATCCACTGAAATACAAACAAATATCCTAGTTCGGTGTCCATCCCTTTTACAACCAGGAAACTCATTTTCAGGACATGTTTTAGGGGTAAAAGTTTCATTATTTTTTATTTGAAAAGGTCACTTTTTGCACCCTAGCCAAAAAATAATAACACTATGCCAAGAACAGCAGGAGACCTTCTGCTCCAAAAGGCTTTTAAATCTCCTGTCCTCTCCATTACAGCCTGAAATGGCTCACATGGATAATCAATACCTGAGTCCAGGCTAAACTCAAAAATCCATCTTCAACTTTTGTTCCACCTTTGGCCTCCAAAAATGTCAAGAAGACTGAAACTCTTGCAATTATTTTGTCTATTCCAAAAGGAGAAGGTGTTTTTTTAATAAGATTTTTTACAATTGTTTGTATTTATTTCACTGATTAATGAACAAAAAACTGTGTTTGAGTTTGTGTGTTTTTTGTGTCTGTTGCACCTGAAACATCACCTCCATGTGTGTAAAGGCACAGTGACAAAATACACACACACACACACACTGATCACACTGCAGGAGGAGGAGGGAGATCTCCACACACACACACACACACACACACACACACACACACACACACACACACACACACACACACACACACACACACACACACACACACACACACACACACACACACACACACACACACACACACACACACAGATATAAACCATGTCATGTGTTGCATCAGTGGAAAATAGTTTAGAATAGTTGGTGGAATGTGTGTTTTTATTCAGATTATAAACTAATACAAAAGAAAAATCCACGTAGAAATAAAACATTGACGTATAATTGACACACACACACACACTGATCACACTGCAGGAGGAAGAGGGAGACATGCACACACACACACACACACACACACACACACACACACACACACACACACACACACACACACACAGAAATAAACCATGTCATGTGTTGCATCACTGGAAAATAGTTTAGTGGGTGGAATGTGTGTTCATTTATAGATTCAGATTATAAATTAAAGAAAAATCCACTTATAAATAACACATTGATGTATAATTGACACACACACACACACATTCACACAACCTTTTCTCCAGCATCAGTTTGCATGGAATAGAGTAACAAATCAAAGGCAGTCTTTGGAAGTTTGGCGTATTGACAGCTTCCCAGCAGGTTGAGACTCACTCAATAAACCATCTGAGTGAGAACAGAAATCCATTCGCTCCATCCTCTCCAACCTTTCACTCCAGAGCCAGAGGCAAAACAGAAACAGAAGCTTTCTGCAGGAGAGATGCCAAGGAGGCAAATTAAAGAAAATGAAATGTAGCTTATCAGTGAAAAGTATCAATAAGGTAATTTTGTTATTTATCCTCTGCAGCCTTTCAAACATTAAATGGAAATACTTTGAGTCTTTTAACTTAATAATACTCTGCAGACGTACATCATTTCAAATGTGAAATGGAAATCCACTTGCTTGTTTTTAATGTTTGAATTTAAATAAGCATCTTCTTTCTCCGTGATAGTCCATAGATTTACACCATTTAGAATATCAATCAGAATCAACTTGTGAAAAATAAAGTACTTAGTTAATGTTATAGATTTTAAAATCATTAAATTGAAATTAAAAAGTATTCAGAGTCTTAAAAACTCCTTAGAAATTACATTAAATTATCAAATTGTTAATACAATTATCCATCCATCCATCCATCTTCTCCCGCTTATCTGTGGTCGGGTCGCGGAGGTATCAGTTCCAGCAGAGAGCCCCAAACGTTCCTTTCCTTGGCCACATCAACCAGCTCTGACTGGGGGGTCCCAAGGCGCTCCCAGGCCAGCGAAGAGATATAATCCCTCCACCTGGTCCTAGGTCTACCCCTCGGTCTCTTACCAGCTGGACGTGCCTGGAACACCTCCCTAGGGAGGCGCCCAGGTGGCATCCTTACTAGGTGCCCGAACCACCTCAACTGGCTCCTTTCGACGTGAAGGAGGAGCGGTTCAACTCCGAGTCCCTCCCGGATGACTGAACTTCTCACCTTATCCCGAAGGGAGACGCCAGCCACCCAGCGGAGAAAACCCATCTTGGCCGCTTGTATCCGCAATCTCGTTCTTTCGGTCATAATACAATTATATGTGTTTTAAATATCCACTTGTGAATAGTATAATATTATTGACATTTTCAATTATTTTTAATTCAAATAAGAATCCAATGTCTTTCTGTGAAAAGTAATTTTAAAGCATAACATTTGTTAAAAAAATGCAATTATTGAAAACATATTTTCTCCCTAATACTCTGCAGATATACAGCATTTAAAATGTGACATGAAATCCACATGTGAAATTGTTTAAGGGTCTTAATCGCCGAACAATTATTCCACGCTGACATATTTCTGTTACCTTCAAAGTGCTTATACAGTCAAAAAAAAATCCCACATGACCAGTCCTTAAAATAACCTCTTCCTCTGCGTCCCGTATGGAGACGCTAGGTTTGAGGAGGGGTTACGGGGATAAAGGTGACGGAGAGGAGGACACCTGCCGGGAACATATGGGCCAACCAGGGTGTGACGAGATGGGATGTGACAGACAGAAAGATCCCCGGAGATCACCTGATCTGGGGTCAGTTTAGAGCTGAGAGGCATCTGTGGGCCGGAGGAAATCCTCACCGTCAGCTGATATAATGACATATTTCCACTTATTGAGGATGGATGTTGATGTGTATGGAACAAGGGGGACATTTTTCCCCCATATGTACATTGACTTGTGTTTGCCTTATCTATCTATCTATCTATCTATCTATCTATCTATCTATCTATCTATCTATCTATCTATCTATCTATCTATCTATCTATCTATCTATCTATCTATCTATCATTATTTTTTACACATGTCCAATCTTGCTATATAAAAAGCACTTGATTAATTGATGGTGCTTTTTTAACAGGACTTTTCTCTTGTGGTCCTCGGGTTAGCCTCACATCCCAGGTGTAAAATAATCCCTGATTAGTTTATAATCAGCAGTCAGAATCCTGAGGACAACAATCAATAGGTGCTGGTCATACCTGCATGCACACATGTTAGTATACTTGTTGGGACCTTTATTGATTAAATTAATTCCCTCAGCCACTAACCCCAATCTTTCCCTTCACTACTCGACGTCTCTCCTTAATCCCTATACCATGATATAAATGTAATTAAACTTTAAAAGGACTATTCCGGTGCTTTTATCCCATTATTATAAACACCATATCTAACATGACTGCAAAGTGATTATAGGTAGCTGTCCGATTGAGATAAAATCAATGTGTAGAGTTTAATCTTGCTAATGCAGCTGTTTCATCTTCAAAACACCTCCATGACATTGAGATTTGTTCACACTACTCAGAGCAGAAATACACTTTTTTATCAATATGTAACACTCGCACTTCTATTGGCTAGCGCTCCAACACATTGTACGTGAAAGGCTAAGGGGCAGGACATCTCTAAGCGGTTGACCAATCCCAACAGAGCCGGCCAGCTGACCAATCAGAGCAGACTGGGCTCTGGTTTCAGACAGAGGGTGAAAAGAGGTGCTGCAGCACAGACAGTATGAGAAAAATAAAGAGCTTTTTGAACATTAAAGCATGGAGACATGTCCCAGGAGAGACACTACATACTGATATACACCTGAACATCAGCAGGAGAGGACTCTTTAAAGTAGAGACACTACATACTGATATACACCTGAACATCAGCAGGAGAGGACTCTTTAAAGTAGAGACACTACATACTGATATACACCTGAACATCAGCAGGAGAGGACTCTTTAAAGTAGAGACACTACATACTGATATACACCTGAACATCAGCAGGAGAGGACTCTTTAAAGTAGAGGACACTACATACTGATATACACCTGAACATCAGCAGGAGAGGACTCTTTAAAGTAGAGACACTACATACTGATATACACCTGAACATCAGCAGGAGAGGACTCTTTAAAGTAGAGACACTACATACTGATATACACCTGAACATCAGCAGGAGAGGACTCTTTAAAGTAGAGACACTACATACTGATATACACCTGAACATCAGCAGGAGAGGACTCTTTAAAGTAGAGACACTACATACTGATATACACCTGAACATCAGCAGGAGATGACTCTTTAAAGTAGAGACACTACATACTGATATACACCTGAAAATTAGCGTAATATGTCCTCTTTAATTAGTACATTTCAATGATGCCTCAGTAGGTATATAGCATACATTTATAAATCAAAGAATGTACCTTTAACAACAAGAAAACCTTCACTTATTTGCTCAGCAACCATCTATATAACCATTGGCATCACGCAGCAGTTCAGCACTCAGCTGTTGAAAGTCACGATGGCTCTGATCTCTTTCAGTCACACAGTGCACACCCACAAGCCCAAAGAAATGTGTCACACAAAAAACTAAAGACAAAAAGAAGAAGAAGAGGAAGAAAATCCTTGTGCATTAAAAGTCTTCCCACGGACTTCACGCTTCACTTCCACAGACACTGAAGAGCCTGAATGAATAAGAAAAACACAAATGTGACGACTAATGATCTGAAATGTACTGTAAAGGGGAAGCGTTTCTGTTCATTGGATATCAACAGAGGTGGGAAGTAGTGAAGTACAAATACTTTGTTACTGTACTTAAGTACATGTTTCTGGTATCAGTACTTTACTCCACTACTTATTTTTCTGACGACTTTTTACTTTTGAACACAAATACCTGTACTTTCTACTTCTTACATGTTGAACACAAATACCTGTACTTTTTACTTCTTACATGTTGAACACAAATACCTGTACTTTCTACTTCTTACATTTTGAACAACAAATACCTGTACTTTCTACTTCTTACATGTTGAACTCAAATACCTGTACTTTCTACTTCTTACATTTTGAACACAAATACCTGTACTTTCTACTTCTTACATTTTGAACACAAATACCTGTACTTTCTACTTCTTACATTTTGAACTCAAATACCTGTACTTTCTACTTCTTACATTTTGAACACAAATACCTGTACTTTCTACTTCTTACATGTTGAACACAAATACCTGTACTTTCTACTTCTTACATTTTCCAAACAGGCTGGTTCCTTTAGTTTGAATGTGTGTTTGGTGGCGTGATCATTATTATTTAGAGTCATTGCGTGCCTATTGATTTGAACACGATCCGTGTATCCATCATTTCCTGGTCTTCTCTAAAGAAGAGGGACCAATGAAAACGTTGTCATGTTGCCGTTGTTCAGCATGGAAACATTCATTAGCTAACAATGACATTATTGTTCTATTAATATAAAGGGAGGTCAGGTACTCTTTAAAACAGCTGCTAGTTATGGGTACTTTTTACTGAAGTACATTTCAAAGCCCTCTTTACTTTTACTTGAGTAAAGAAGTTTAGTCAGTACTTCTACTTTTACCAGAGTATTTTTAAACACGAGTATCTGTACTTCTACTTGAGTAAAGGATGTGTGTACTGTTGCCATCTCTGCATATCAAACAGAGCGAGATCTGCTTTTAAGACCGTTTCTCTTGAAATGCTCTCACTCCTCCACGTTGGGAGGGTACTTCAGGGTCAGATAATGCTGTGCAGGGAAGTTCGGGGAAAGTCTTTCAATGCGATGTGATTCATCCGCTGCCGGAGGAGAAAGTGAGTAAAGTTCAAATCTCCCAGCCAGTCGGGTCAGTCGTCTTTTAGCCTCGCTGAAAAACAGGTTAGAAACTGCTGCTGTGCGCTTTCTAGAGACGTAGAACAACTCCAGTTTGTAAACTAACTGCAGGTTATTAAATATTCCCCCAGAGGCAGAACAATTTCAAAAGCAGTACATGCCAACCAAGTCAACATTTATTGCATTTATAGAAGAAAAACATTCCTTTCTGCTTATGAGAAATAAGAAATGTTCCTTCAAGGTTTAATGTTTGTTTAGCTTTCCAGAGGATTCTTCCAATTGATGAGAAAACAAATCAAGCAGTGAATCTGGGCTGTTGGATATTTGCTTTGCTGATTTAATTGTCTCCTAATTATGTATAAAAGGGAAACTAATTTACACCCGGATTATTTCTTTTATATGATGATGAACACATTTCTAATGAAAGTCCTGAAAAGAAAAAAAGTTGGGTTGGTCAAATAAACATGGGACTTTCATATATACAGTATAAACACACACAGATGGTCGTTCTTCATGTTATGAAGATAATAACCTGTATTTTCTTCAGCCTTTGACATATTTCTTTACCTACTTAGTTGTTTTGTTGCCCTTTTCATCTTGATTTCTTTCTATTTACATCACTAACCAAATGAATAACAACAATTACATGAGGTAAATCGCTGAGTAGCTGAATTCCTTAATTCTGCTGTTCCCTTTAGTGTTTACTTCCTGTCTGTCTTCTTCTGCTGCATCCTTTAGTGTTTACTTCCTGTCTGTCTTCTTCTGCTGTTCCCTTTAGTGTTTACTTCCTGTCTGTCTTCTTCTGCTGTTCCCTTTAGTGTTTACTTCCTGTCTGTCTTCTTCTGCTGTTCCCTTTAGTGTTTACTTCCTGTCTGTCTTCCTCTGCTGTTCCCTTTAGTGTTTACTTCCTGTATGTCTTCTTCTGCTGTTCCCTTTAGTGTTTACTTCCTGTCTGTCTTCTTCTGCTGTTCCCTTTAGTGTTTACTTCCTGTCTGTCTTCTTCTGCTGTTCCCTTTAGTGTTTACTTCCTGTCTGTCTTCTTCTGCTGTTCCCTTTAGTGTTTACTTCCTGTCTGTCTTTTTCTGCGGATTTCTGAGGAAATAAAATTGAATATTCAAAAAGTATTCCACTGTATTTTCTAATAAGGAAACTAATGTTTGTTGTCCACAGCTGACGTTAAATTGACCGGACTTCTTTCTGCGGACTGATATGACTGCACATAGTCCCTTGATCCTCCTTAGCAACGGTCTGTTCTCCTTAGCAACGGTTTGTTAGCGAGCATTAACAACCTCTGGAATGTCCAAATTGACCAATCAGAGTCCAGTATTCAACTTAGCCAGGTAAGAAGTTATCATTATCGTAATTCATTCATGTTGTTATCCAACCAATATTATACTTCCTTAAAACCATAGTTGTTGCAAATTAGTGGTATAAAAATTTAATTTGTAGGAGATAGAGTTGCAAGTTTCATCATTCTTTGGGGTTAAACTTGTTTTTCTTCTCGAAAATCCTCCCATGTTATAGTTTCTGTGTCATTTTTCAGAGAATTCGCTTCATTAAATGTTTGTTTACCCCCAAATGTTGCTTTGTTATTCACTATAATGACTCAAAGCCCCTCCAGGGGGATCCAGCAGCTTTCAAAGTGTAAATGAGATTCTTGCACATGACTGCAGAGTGTAAGTTTCTGATTTAACATTTAATGAAGGGACCAAATCCATTAGGGAAATACTATAGGATGCTATAAGACACTGAGCTATAATTATGAGACAAACAGAGAGGTCATCCGCAGTCAGAAGTATCTTTACTAATGCTCCTTGATTGTCATTGACCTACTTACACAACGTAATGAGAGCCGACATCTCTTTAAAGTTGCATATTGTGGGGGGGGGGGGCGTTGTGTCTCTCTGCACACAGGCACTAAATCTGACAATTATCAGTAAGAGTGACCTCATTTATAGAAGTATTAAGCATGAAGCACCCTCTATTTCTTAACATATAGAACAGAGGTGCCTGAACTTTTTTCACCGAGGACCACATACAGAAAAATATATGAGGGGCTGGGCCACTCACTAGAAGTATATTGCCTCATAAGTTCAGTTATAAGTTAGCTAAATCAATCAAATGTAGGTAAATTGTGTTGGCAGCTCATCCCTTAAAACAGAAACCTCAGATTGATTATAATAAGGAGAAATATGAAGGGTATATTTCAAGCTTGTTATGAAAATAAGTCATTGGGCTTTTTTCTTATCAACTAAGATATGTTAGAAAATGTTTCCAACTCTAATTGACTGAATTTATTTGAAAAGTGATCTTATTAACACATGAATACTACTGTGTAATATATGTTTTCATCTATATCTAAGTCAAGCACAGGTTTCATTTGTGGGTCGTATTCCATTATACTTTTTGAATTTGCTGAGGGCCGCATTTGGCCCCTGGGTCGTAGTTTGGACACGCCTGATCTAGAAAATGTATAAAGAAAGCGTAATTAGACAGTATGAATTTTAAGAAGGGGCAGATACAATAATATTTTCTTCTCCCTGTTCCTTTCCACCATGCGCTATAAAAAATGTTTTTAAATTTAAAAAAAATGTTTTTAAATTTAAAAAAACAGTATAAGTGTACATGTTTTGTTTTAAAATAACTGCCATGTGTGGAATAAACACATAAATACATAAATAGATAAACATATCAGAAGAGATATTACACAAATGCAATCATGGAGTCTCATTTAAAACTCACACATCATATATTTTTTGGTCTATTTCTAATACTAAGAACTGTCAGAAAGTTTTCAGGACACTTCAAGCTAAATAAAAACTTGCAGAAGAAAGGAAATAAACTCTCTTTTAAAACTTCTCACAGAGCTTCCAGTTTGAGGTAAGATGGCGCTTGTGTGTCAGGATTGCAGACTAATAAGAGCTTCACATAAAAAAAACTCTGCACACCTCCTCTATCTTCATGACAGACGCTCACTCTTCCTCCCTGTCTATCATGTGGCTCTTCAGAGGGGAAATAGAAGCCAAAATAAATAGTGGATAACGGGTAATTTTCTGCCCATCATCATCCTGCAAATAAGACTGACTAACGGACAGGAAATCAGACACACACAAACAGAGTGCTGTGCATCAGGAAATAACATTACTTAGATGAGTGTATTATACTATGTTCAGGAGGTAATGTCTTAGAGAGGAGGTTTTCAAAGTGTTCGAGGAGAGTTTCAGTGAATGCATGTTAGAAAATTCAGAATAATCGGAAATCCTTTTTTAGTCCCACAGCAGGGAAATGTTACTTCAAAGGTAAAGAGCAGATAAAAGGCAAAAGTAAAACAGTAGACAGTCGGCTATTGCAAATAAACAAACTAGAACTTATCCATGGTAAAATATAAGAAGTGCATTATTCTAAAAGTGAACATGTATAAGCATTAAATTAGTCAATAATACCAAAAGAAAAATACAAAGAAATGCAATAATAGGTATTAAAACTGAAAAAATACATTTGTCTCTGCTAAACTCCTGATCTTAACACATTTGTTATTTAAGACTACAACAATGTTTCCAGGGCTTCCTGTTCGCAGCTCTGCTTTACATTATCTGCTCAGAAATCTCTCAGCCCTCCTCAAACGCCTGAGGCGAATTTCTGAGAACGCTTTGAGAATGTGAAGATTAATAAAAAACATGGTAATGACTCTTTATCTCAAATTACCTCCTAAACAATCTCCATTACAAAGTTTTGTGGACACGCTTTGTGATGTCAGGACACCCTTGATGCTTGCAGCTGTATCGGGACGATTAAAAACATGTTTTGCTTTGAGCTGAAGAAATGCACCGGTGTGAAATTACCCTTTTAAGGAAAGTGTGTTTAGAGATAGCAAAGGCTGCGGTCATCATGTCAAAATCTACACGGCAAATTCACGTTTTGATTCTGCAGCCACGGAATATTTGCTATTGACAAGTGCTGATTAGACGCTTGTTTATTCCCTCAAATAGCTGATGTGCTACATTAACTCTGATGGGGTGAACTTATAAACTCAGGCCCTCTCACTTCACTGAACACAGATGATTTTGCAGCGTAGGAATCAGTGTGGCAGCCCGCTGAAGTCCTGCGGTTTGAGGAGGATTGTGCTGAGTCTGAGCGCCACAACATGACATCTCATACTGTCAGGAAGCCACGATGCCCTAATGGAAAACAACAGCATGTGTTGCATGGTAATATGTTTCAGAATATCTCAAAGTTTTGTCGTCCCGCTGGGATCTGCCCCTCAGTGAGGGCAGGAGAAATATATAAAACTTAAAACAGCAAGGGAAACAAAGGGCGGACATGAGAGAGGAAGGGACACAGAGAGAGGAGGATAATGTAAGCAAAGGACACGTGATGAACACAATGTATAATGCAAGAGGATTTGTGAAGAAAAAGGTAGTTCTTTAGTTTTCTTTTATGATCTTTTTAGTAAGTTTCTGCAGTGCATAACCAAGGTTTTACATCACAGACTTAAAGGACAACATGCTAAGATTAAACAATGGAGAGCAAAGTATAAGCTTATTCAAATGAGACAAGAGTTTACACTGATTATATGTACGAAGAGAAAGAACAGAAAAATATATTAAAAATGAAAATAAGAATTAAAAAAGCAATAACAACGACTAAAGTAATCCCCCTCCATTCACCGCCAGTGAGCCTCATACACACGAATAGTCACAAGAAATGTTATTAAATGAATATGTTATATACTGTATATGAATATATGGAGGGTTTGATCTAAGCCGGGTAACAGTGGCGCTTCGCCAAAATGCAGATTTCCTCAGTGATGCCAGAAAACAATATTTCTGTTCGTCAAAAACGGTATACTCCAAAAATATGAAAATCGTGTCAAATAGAGCGTCAGACGGCAGAGACAGCTTTGTTTTTACGGAGCTCCGACGTCACGTTGTTGTTTATGTTTACGAGAATTTATATATCTTATAAACAAGATCAACGCCACAATATCACCTCATACTATAACTTTCTAGAAAAAACCCTGATATGTAAAAATGCTTAAATAGTTGTCTTTCATACCGCTATGATTTGACGACCACATTTCAAATAGACCAATGAGGATTGTACCTTTCTCTCACAGTTGTGATGAATCAGCTGATTGCTCCTGGAGATGAAAATAGGAAGATCAGAGGATGCACACGGACATGTTTAATCTCCAGTTAAACTGCAATTCAACATCTTCTCAAGAGGCACTGCAGACTGATATTGATCTCAAATGGGAAAAGCAGCAATATTGCTAAAAGATGCATTCAATTTATGTTATTTTTCCAAACAACTTTCATTACAGAGATTGATAATATAATGAAACACACTTTAAAGAGGCCCTATTACGCTTTCAAAATATGAAAACAACTACTTCCTTAAAGCTTTAACGTGTTAATTCTGCTCTTGTAGTATCTAAATGTGCATACTGTGTTGTGTCTCGTCAAATGTGTTAGTTATGTATTTTGTCTGTCATTTCCTGTTTTATTTTGTATACCTCTTGTCTTTCATTTCAGGCACTGTTACTTCCTCCCCCTGTGTGTTGTTCCAGCCATCATCAGCGTCTGCCCCGCCCCTGATTGTTTCCACCTGTTCCCACTCACCTCATGTTTAAATAGTCCTGTCTCTCTCCTGTCCTGTGTCAGTTCGTCTTGTGTGTTTCCCCGAATGGTCGTGCCAAGCCTCAGCTCAGAAGGGATCACTTTCACTCATGTCAGGTTTTGTTATTTTGTTTATTTTTTGTTGGCTTAAGTTTTTATTAAGTCCTCTTTTTGTTATGCTAGTTTTTTCCTCCTTGTGAGCGCCTTTTGTTATTTCCACCACCTACTCTGTTAAGAAGGATTACCTGCACTGAGAAAAATAAATATACTTTTTTTTTATATTCAAGACTTTGTCTCTGGGTCGTGCATTTGGGTTCATCAGTTTGTGTCGAGGTCCTGACATACTGTGTTTCATTCTGAATATAATGCCCCCCCTCTGTGTTTTTACCCAAAACAACTCAAGTTATTTTGTTGTTCTGTGAAAGATGAATTTCCTTTTTCATATGTTACTTTTGCAAAGGATCATGGCCGGAGGGAAACTGTCACCTTTAAATCTCTTGTGGGCGCATGAAATTCACCTTTACCTTTTAAGATTAACAATTTAAAAAATGCAAAAATAACAAGCCTCTATTTTGTAATACCCTCATGGAGGTGTGTGGGAGAATTAGCTTTACTTTGATGGAGATGAAGATAGCATTAATTCCTATTATGCTTTTTAGGTTTTCCCTTTCCTGTAGTGTGTTATATAGGTTTTAGTGCATGTAAATGGTCTGCAAAGGCTAAAAGTGATATACGTGATAGGCTAAGGGGAGGGACATCTCTCAGTGATAACAGAGCCGGCCAGCTAACCAATCAGAGCAGACTGGGCTCTGGTTCCAGACAGAGGGTGAAAAGAGGTGCTGCAGCACAGACAGTATGAGAAAAATAAAGAGCTTTTTGAACATTAAAGCATGGAGACATGTCCCAGTAGAGACACTAGATACTGATATACACCTGAACATCAGCAGGAGAGGACTCTTTAAAGTAGAGACACTACATACTGATATACACCTGAACATCAGCAGGAGAGGACTCTTTAAAGTAGAGACACTACATACTGATATACAGCTGAACATCAGCAGGAGAGGACTCTTTAAAGTAGGGACACTACATACTGATATACACCTGAACATCAGCAGGAGAGGACTCTTTAAAGTAGAGACACTACATACTGATATACACCTGAACATCAGCAGGAGAGGACTCTTTAAAGTAGAGACACTACATACTGATATACACCTGAACATCAGCAGGAGAGGACTCTTTAAAGTAGGGACACTACATACTGATATACACCTGAACATCAGCAGGAGAGGACTCTTTAAAGTAGAGACACTACATACTGATATACACCTGAACATCAGCAGGAGAGGACTCTTTAAAGTAGAGACACTACATACTGATATACACCTGAACATCAGCAGGAGAGGACTCTTTAAAGTAGAGACACTACATACTGATATACACCTGAACATCAGCAGGAGAGGACTCTTTAAAGTAGAGACCGTACATACTGATATACACCTGAACATCAGCAGGAGAGGACTCTTTAAAGTAGAGACACTACATACTGATATACACCTGAACATCAGCAGGAGAGGACTCTTTAAAGTAGAGACACTACATACTGATATACACCTGAATATCAGCAGGAGAGGACTCTTTAAAGTAGGGACACTACATACTGATATACACCTGAACATCAGCAGGAGAGGACTCTTTAAAGTAGAGTTACCAACCCTAACCCTCTGGAGGGATTTTAGCCTTAGCAGACCATTTGCATGCACTAAAACCTATATAACTCACTACAGGAAAAGGAAACCCTAAAAAGCATAACAGGGACCCTTTGAAAAACACAATCAATGATGTGTTTTGCTTCCTTTGTCCACTAGCTGGTAGTATTTCCTCCACAATGAGTCGTGTTCAAACAGCTTCTCTCCACAGATGGAGAGAACCCCCCCCCCCCACCCCCCCCACCCCCGCTGTGTGCTTTACTCTGAAGTGAGTCTCCTGCTGATGTTGTCACTTTGTTTCTCCACATTTCAGGGATAAGAAAGATGCTTGGCTGCGTGTGAAGTCAGCACAGTGTCCTTTCCATTAGGTATCAGGGGAATAAGGAGCTGCTGTAAGGACAGATCTCTGCTTTAAACTCCCAGACTTCATGTTGGATCATTTATTGACTCTGATGTTATGTTTATGTCCCTGCAAGAAAAGTACGTAAAACATCTGTGTGTGCACGTTTGTTGCAGAGAAGCAGGAACAAAGTGACACAAATGCAAGATTTTCTTTTTGTTGTATTGCATTTTATGGGCTTGAATTCCTTCCCTGACATATACGCGTGACATTTAATCTGACATTTAATCACTAACCCTTAGCCTCAATGCAACGCGTGTCAAATTCAAACAAGAGCCAGCAACCTTAGAAGCTATAAATGCAGACGGACCTCAAAATGACTCCTAATTCTTACATTTTGTGAGGACATCACATTCCCATAGAGGCTTTCCGAGGACACAGATCTGGTCTAGCTCACAGTCACGGCTGCATAATGTATGTTTATTTTGTTTTTTAACTGAGTGTGAAAGGGAAGCAGGAAGAGAAGATGGAGAAACCAGCTGCAGACGTTTTAAAATGCTGTGAGCAGGATGATGTGCAGCTTCTGTGACGAGGTTTAAAGTCACGTACTGCTTTACTGACATCTAGAGGTGACCAGTACAAAGTGTAAATATACAGCAGATTATTACACCAGTTAAAAGCCAAGTGACACAAACACTGTTTCACTGCTGATATAAATCATAGAGTGGTATATTTTAATAAACACAATAATGTTTTTCCTGCCAGAACAGAAAGCCAAAAGCGCCTTTTGTCTCAAAGACTGCAACCACTACTATTTAGAAATATGTATGGCTATTTTACTCACATCCTTTGCCCTTTATGAACACACAGTTCTGGAACTCTCTCCCACCTGACGCGTTCACACCAACAGAGTTGGGTGTAACGCGTTACACTACAGTTACTAACATTGCCCCGACACGCGTTACTTCGTTACTTTTATAAAATCAGTCATAAGCACACTGACAGACAAGAGGGGTTTCCGCCGCAGGTTTATATGTACGTAATCTGCGCGACATGCGCGTCCACATCTCCACGTGCAGTGCTGCATAAACATGGCAGAGTCAGCGATAACTTTCGAGGGGTGGAGGTATGCCCATTATTTTGAGTTCGTCCGAAGAATAGACAGGAATGTGACGGTGAGGTGCAAACTGTGTCCAGGCCAGAAGCTGTTATCCACTGCTGCAAACACCACGTCAAACCTCAACAAACACCTGCAAAGAACACATGCTAAGGTGAAGCTAATAGCTAAGGACCCCCGAACCCAGAGTGAGAATGTTGTGAGTGCGCCGCCGCCGACTCTGAAGCGGCACAAATTAGAATTTGGAGGACCGGTAACCAAAGCAGAGATGGGCAAGCTTGTAGCATCCTTCATAGTAGAGGTAATGTTGCCCATTTGCACAGTGGAATCACCATCGCATCGTTCAGAGATATACTGCGCAAAATACAGATAGCAGGAGACAGAGGACAGCCATAGTCAGAGCTATCTGGATCAGTCTTATGCGACAATGGAAACTGAACTAAAGAGAACATTTTAAACTTTAGCAGTCTGCGTGATCTGCCTGCAGGGAGGGGCGGGCTGGCCCTGCGAGTAAAGTAACGAGTAAAGTAACGAGTAAAGTAACGAGTTACTTTATGTAGAGAGTAACGAAGTAGTGTAATATATTACTTTTTTTTAAAGTAATATGTAATATGTAATATATTACTTTTTTTTAGTAACGACCCCATCTCTGCACACCAAGTACTTTTCCCACAGTAGTTCATGAGAACTTTAGTTCATGAGAGCTCTTTTAGTTCTGATGAACTAAAGCAGATCACGTTCACACCAAAATGAGTTCTAGGCAAATGAACCGCTGACGTCACTTCTTCTTCTTCTGCTTTGGGTTTATTGGCAGGCCGCAAACAACTTCACGGCGAGTACAGTAGGTGGCGGTATGCACCTTAAAGTTGCAATCCGCCAAAAAAACGAGAGAAAAAGAAGAAGAAAAACCTCCCGCGCCCACTTGCTGTAAATGAGGCGTCTGTTTACCTTCCGACCTCAGACATGAGCTTCGTCTGCGTTATTTAAGCAAACACAAATACAGATCGTCGACCAGTCAAATGCAATAGCAATGCTGATTCGGAAGCGAAGGCAGTTAAGAAGGATTGACAAAAGGATTGGACGACGACATGCACGCGCTACGCTACGTGTGAAATGAATAAACTGTGCCAGGTGTGTCGTATGCACACTAAATAGGCTCAGCAGCTAACACACCTTTATTATATATCCTCCTGAGAGCAACTGCATCCGTCTGCCATGAACCCTACAGAAACCTACGTGTTAGTTTTGGCCCATAGTGGCCTCCATTTGTGTCGTGTAAAATGGGGGAAATCAAAAGTTAGCAAATCCCCATGTTCATAAAAACATTTAGTTTTAGGTCAAATAATTATGACACTGCTCTGAAACTCACTACACTAACTCCTAAGATGTTCCCTTACTATAATTAATTAAACATATTGAACTCACAACACTGGTAATAACAAACTTAACCATTTCTCTTTCTATAAATAAATAGTGCTTGTGTTGGACGCCATTTTGAAATACAATGAAATTATCTTTTTGAAAGCCACAATAAATAAAGCTTCGCCAGTTTATAACCGATGAAACATGATGGTATCAGAATAATAAGCAAGCTTAGTTACATGCTTAGATACAGGCTCTGTTTAATCGCCATGTAGGTTCTCTTTTATTGCACACTCAAGACAATATCAATAACAGCATCACGCTGTCCCAGGTGTGTCGTACAGTATGCATGTAAATAGAAGTTAACATTTTCAATATCAAATAAAGTGTCCGTAGTATCAAAACATATATATTGTAGTGCCGAGAGACAGGAGTCGGAGGCGGTGCATCGAAGGTGCAAATGGGAACTTTAATGAGCAGCAGAAACGGACATGTTGTCGGGTCGCAGCCCAGGAAGAGAAGAAAGAAAGAAGCCAGGAGGGCACACAATAAATACTGTCAGCAACACATATGTCCGTGCGGAAACAATACCCCCAACCTGTAGTTCCATGAGTGAATTATGTAACCTAGTTAATTAGTGATCACTACACAAGCCCCCCCAGAATTCAACCATGGACACAATCCTCGCGTCCGGGAGGAAGCACCACAGGGGCCGAGGAGGGTGGCGCCGCAGGCGAGGGCCGGGCCATGGAACGGGCCGTCGGAAGGGGGCCGCAGGAGAGGGTAGGGGCCCCAACGAGGGCGAGGGCATCCCCACCGGGGGGTGGGGGGCGGTCCGGAACGGGCCGTCGTCAGGGGGCCGTCGTCAGGGGGCCGCAGAAAGCAGGGTCGCTGTGTTGCGACGCGGGGACGGGCGTGAATATCCCGGTGGTCCCCAGCAGGGAGGAGCACTGCCTGGCCGCAGGCGAAGGCACAGCGGCGGCGGGTACGAAGTCCTCGGGAGGAAGGAGCCGTGTCCCCGGGAGGAAGGAGCCGTGGACAGGGGAGAGGCCAGACGGGGCGCCGTCCGAAGCCGCCGTCGAGGCGAACCGTGAGCCGCGGTTAGAGGAGAGGCCAGGCAGGGCCCAGAAGCGCGCCACCCACGGGCCGATGAAGGCATGGGCGACGTCCGAAACCGCCGAGGCGAGGGAAGAGGCCAGACAGGGTCCCAAAGCGCGCCACCCACGGGCCGATGAAGGCATGGGCGACGTCCGAAACCGTAGAGTCGAGGTGAGACGGGGTCCAGAAGCGCGCCACCCACGGGCCGAAGAAGGCATGGGCGACGTCCGAAGCCGCCGTCGAGGTGGTGAAAAAGCGAGAGGGTCCACACGAGGCCGACCAGACATGGTCGAACCTCCTCTCAGGCACCAGAAAAAAACTCAAAAGGGTCGTCCTGTCCACGATCAAAAACAGGTGGGCGAAATGGTGAGAGGATCCACACGAGGCCGACCAGACTTGATCGAACCCCCTCTCCGGCACCACAAAAATAAAAATAAATAAAAACAGTCGGATGTCGATAGCCAAGGGATGTTGTTAGCCGCTAGCTGCTAGCCGTTAGCTGTCGTGGCTAGCCGTTCTCGACGGCCGTTAGTCGCTGTCGGCGGCGGCCCCGGAGCCTCTGCTAGGCGGCGTGCCCCCACCAGGGAAGGCGCCGCAGCGTGTAGTGGCCAGCACCTCAGGGGTAAATCGCCGGGCGGCCAGGAAGAACCGGCTAGCTTCTTCGGCTAAAGCGCGGGGCTCAAAACTAGCCGTGTTAGCTAGCGCAGCCTGGACATGCAGCCGCATGTCCTGAAGAAACAGCTCCACGAGGTAGAAGTCTGGTTCTTCCACACCCAGCAGATCGTGCATCGTCTCCTCGTCGTCGGAAGGCTTGCTGTCTTCCAGTGGCGAGACGATGCGGGAATGGCGGGCGACGTCCTCAGCCATTCTGTGGGGCGCACCGAGCCTCAGTCCGTGTGCACGTGGCAGCCACAGACGTCTCCAAGAATCCCCGGCATTTCGAAAAAAGCTGCGCTTTTTGCCGTGTTCGGTTCAGTCTCGGATACTTCGCGAGACTTATGTCGGGGTAACCAATGTAGTGCCGAGAGATAGGAGTCGGAGGCGGTGCATCGAAGGTGCAAATGGGAACTTTAATGAGCAGCAGAAACGGACATGTTGTCGGGTCGCAGCCCAGGAAGAGAAGAAAGAAAGAAGCCAGGAGGGCACACAATAAATACTGTCAGCAACACATGTCCGTGCGGAAACAATACCCCCAACCTGTAGTTCCATGAGTGAATTATGTAACCTAGTTAATTAGTGATCACTACAATATATATATATATAATAACAATAGATAGGCTCAGCAGCAGACACACCTTAGTGCAAAGTGAAGTGTCAGTATTAATAACAGTGGCATATATATATATATAATCACAATAATACAAAATTAACTGTCCCAGGTGTAGGCAATTTGGGGTGAAGTGTCTTGCCCAGGGACACAACGACATGCTGACTGCAGTGGGGTTTGAACCTGTGCTCCCCTGATCCGAACACTAATGCACCAGACCACTGCACCACACGCCTCCCAACAAGTCATTGTACAGTTTATCAACGACGACAAGTTTTTCTTAATTTTTGTATTGAAGGCCTGTTGGATTTAATCAGCTCGCTTAGCACTGCCAGAAGCCCAGCCTGAAAGGTATTTTGTTGCTCCACCTCGATTCCTGGGCCTTGTGTGAATGCAGCAGCCGTTCGTCGTGCATCTCCTTGGCACGCAGGTCCTCATTCTCCTTGCTGACCATGGCACGGCAGTCCATCGCCATGATGGTGTCAAGGAAGCTGTCATCGCGTGCCCGCTTTCCTAAGGTGAAATAAGCAAGATACAAGATCAGTTTAATCGCAACAACGAGACAACATTGTTCAACATTGGACATGGTGCAGGCAGGGACAGTGTACAAAATGCAGGTGTAAAGTAGAAGATAAGATAGGATCAAATAATATCAAATAAAAAATAAATATCAAAGTGCCCTTATTTATTGTTTTGTGCTTAATGTATGCTTGAACTTTGTTTTATAGGGATTAGTGGACATCAGTTAGATGTGTAACCTTCTTTCAAGGCCAGAGTAGTTACAGTGTAAGTGGATTGACATCTAACATAACATGGCTGAGTACAATTATAACAATCAATAAAAAAAAGGAAAAATAAATAGAATTTCAATTACATTTCTACTTAAATGTGCAAAATATTAGAACATCAGTCTTTGTGGCATGCAGGTAATCAACTGTTTAAGCTTTTACCATTAACATGTAGAATGAATGTTGCAAATGACTTGAAATTATAGCAACTACAATGTATTGTTAGAGGTAGCATTATGTCCAGCTAGCATGCTAATTGCTAACGTTATATTATCGTTTTATCCCGGAGGGGAAAACTAGTTTCTAATCCAGAGAGAAACACCTCGCCTGAAACACACGATTAGTGCCATGAGTTAGTGAAGCAAATTACAGAACATTGCACACTTATTCACAAGTCAAAACGTGTTTATAGCGGGCACGGCTGAGAATAGCTAGCTAGCTAGATGTTGTTAGCCAGCTTGGACCTATGATAGCAAGTTCTAGCATGGCTAGCTCGATCTACTGAGCAAATAAAAGTACATCTAAGACCAGTATTGTGCAGATTAAAACAGTGCAGTGCATGTATTTTATTTTACCTTCGTAGTCGTCCCGACATGACTTTGCCAGGTCTGCTAACTTTGCTGAGCCACGGAAACTGCATTCAGTAGAAGCTTCTGAATGCGGCGCTTCGCGTCCTCCGAGTAAATAGCCAGAAGCGCCGACACATCCTCATCACTCCACCGCTCCGATGATTTATTTAGTGTTGCTATAATAACTGCTTTCACAAAAGTAATCTCTTCGGGTGCGCTGGCCGAAGCGAGCAAATACAATGGCCGCTTACAAAAAAAAATTCAGAGTCAAACGGGCGTGGTTTGCATTCCGCACAGCCAATCAGACGTATGAACTATATTCTCCCACAACAGTCCCTGCTCTCTAGCAGGGACTGAAAAGCGGGTCAGATGAACTAATTTGAACTACTTTAGTTCCTGGGGCTTTTTGGTGTGAACGCAAATATATCGTAGTTCTGATGAACTATTGTGGGAAAAGTACTCCAAAGTACTCCGGTGTGAATGCGCCTATCCGCAACACTGACTCTCTCCCCATTTCCAAATCACGCCTCAAAACACATCTCTTCACACTCGCATATCCACCCTGATCATTATCCATCACACATCCTCTGTTTTTATTTATTTGATTATTTGATTGATTTATATACTGCATTGTCTTGTTTATGTCTCTTATAGCTGGTGTTATGTATTGTGCATCTTGTTTTTTGTGTGTTTGTACGGCGACCTTGAGAGCCTTGAAAGGCGCCTAAATAAAATAAATGCATTATTATTATTATTACTACATTTATACAGTTTTGTACATTTAACGTTTTTAGACTGTAAGTGTATATGCACATTGACATTGAATTGTATCATCGCTACTACCTCTGCTTTTACCACTCTTATTTATTTATTTGTGTCTATTTTTTACTGCAGTTACAGTTGCCAAAGACATTTCGTTGTACTTAGTATGATGACAATAAATATATATTCTATTCCATTTTATTCTATTCTTTGTTTTATGATTTCTGTGGTTTTAGTCATTAAGTGTCACTATGATTTGTGTCATGTTATAATTGGTTTTGTGTAAATGAAGCTCAGCGCAAGTTCTTTCAGGAAGACTGGGTATATATACATTCACTCCGCAGCTGCTTATAATCAGCTCATCATGGGCGTTGTCTATAACCCATTACATTCACCTCATACTCCAGCAGCCAATCACCGTGCTGCAGCCAAACTTTGAAATGGTTCTCCTCTCTCCTGCAGTCAGCTGTGATTTCAGGTTTTCATGCTGCCGGCCGCCTCCTCCCCATCCACCTCCTTTCATCACATCCAGTGCCAGGAGAGCTAATCAAAGACCTCATCACACCTCCTCTTCATCCCATCTCCTCATCAAATCCAGATCTTCAGCATCATCACCAGTGTCTAGACCCCGGGGGGGTTCCCTATATGCTCACGGCTGCATTTCCCCCTTTAGATATACGATTTCAGGATCGGGGTCTAATCGCCAAAGACTTAACATTTATCATATGACATGTGTCAATAAATGTTCTTTAGACAAAACGAAGTCTCTCCTGGTTGAATTGTAGCTACCTATCTCGGTTGGTTTAAAGTGGACCTATCATGCTATATTTGAATAATATAGTGTAGGACCATACCTATATAAGGCATATTTATACTTTTTTTTTTTCAAATTACCAAACAGATCATGCATTTTAGCCATGCCTCATTTTGCTCAATTTGAAATGTTTTAGTTCTGTTTGTGCAAGGGCAGATTCAGTGAGAACAGCACCATCTACTGGCCTGGCATATGTACTACAGCGTCTCCAGCGCTTTCGAACAGCAATGGCCGTGGCTGTCTCCTCCTGATTGGTGGAGTTGGCCCAATAGCCGTAGCGCCACCGTCCTGACGTCAGGACAGTGTTCAAATCTGGATCAGTTTTTATCAGATCCGTTGCAGCCCCTTTTTTAGAGATTTGGGTATGGAGGAAAATAGAGAGGGTTGTGTTTTCTGACACTTGGTGAGTTCCCTGGAACACCGGGGACACATATTCATGTAGAAAAGACGTACAAAAGTGCATTTTGCATGATAGGTCCCCTTTAAGGCATCTTTTTGTGATTATATTGTGTCCATTTGATGTCATTTTGGATTATTGGGAGTGTAGGTTTTTTTGCAACATTTTAATAGGTGTGGTCTTTTGTAGCTTCTTTTTGATCAGTTTATGTCTTTTTATCATTTTGTTGTGACTTTGTTGTCATTCTTTGGACACTTTGTAATTGGTTTGGTCTTTTGTAAATTCTATATGGTAGTTTTGGCCCTTTTTGTAGTCATTGTGTATCATTTAAAAAGCTCATCTTGTAGCTATTGTATGTGTCTCTTTATAGTTGCTTTGAATTACTTTGTTTATTTCTATGACATTGTGTAATTGTCCTTGGTTGTTTGGCCACTTTATGGTAATGTTGAATGACTCTGAGCCCTCTGATGGTGCAGTTGTTTTGCTAATGAAACCCCTTGAGCACATTTCCCTCCCAACTTTTCTATTTCAATTATAATCTTTTGCTTTTTTGTTGTTGTTAAGAGTTGCAGTTATCAATTGTTTACTACGCTCCAGTTATTGGTATTGATCAGACACATAACCCACACTTTCCGCAGACACAGAGTGAATGAAAATCTGACTTATTGCCCCTCTAAAATCTCATAATGCCAGTCCTACTTCATTTTTCGGAAATAAAATCAATGCTTCTGCAAAAACAAGGAATGCAACTCAAATTAAAGTACAAGAACAAAACACTTTCAATTACAACCTGAGAAAGACTTTTACCTTTGGGCAGTCAAATGATCAGATGGAGAAACGAAGAATAAACAAACTTTATAATATTCTCCGTTGATCACAATCTGAATTGGACAAAAGCATGTCCTATTTTACCACCTAATGCCAGTTATACAATGTTTTCAGCATAATAAATAACCAGAAAAGATTACAGTTAGCTACTGGAAAATGAAAAGTGCAGCCAGGAAAAACAATCAGATTTTAAATTCAACAATCATTTGACTTTACTGCCTTTTTAGAGAGCCTAATCCGTAGATAACATTCATCAGTTTTATGCAACATACTGGGATAAAGCAATGTTTATGATTAATATGTGACAGTTCATAAGGCTATAAAACTCTATTCCCTGAACATAAGCAGAGTTTAGGTGGTTTACTAAATCCCTGGCTGTGAGAAACAAACGTATCATTGAAAAGAAAAATGTAGAAAATGTTAAGGAGCTTAAATCTTAATATTTGCAACAAGATTTCTGTGATTTTCAGGGATTACTCAGCATGGCTGTGTCCTCACATGCTGCCAGAAGAATTGATCAGATGAGGACAGATGCATGATGGGAAAGGATTAACGTCAGTGCAGTTATTGGGTGAGATATGTACAAGTAACATTACATAACACTTTGATAGTGTTTACAGACAGTAATTCATTTGAGGCAAGCATTACCCTTTATTAATGAATGCAAAATATAAGTATGGAATAAATTGAGTTTCTTAGTTACTGATTAGCCATTACAAAATATGTATGTAGTGTCTCTACTTTAAAGAGTCCTCTCCTGCTGATGTTCAGGTGTATATCAGTATGTAGTGTCTCTACTTTAAAGAGTCCTCTCCTGCTGATGATCAGGTGTATATCAGTGTGTAGTGTCTCTACTTTAAAGAGTCCTCTCCTGCTGATGTTCAGGTGTATATCAGTGTGTAGTGTCTCTACTTTAAAGAGTCCTCTCCTCCTGATGTTCAGGTGTATATCAGTATGTAGTGTCTCTACTTTAAAGAGTCCTCTCCTGCTGATGTTCAGGTGTATATCAGTAGGTAGTGTCTCTACTTTAAAGAGTCCTCTCCTGCTGATGTTCAGGTGTATATCAGTAGGTAGTGTCTCTACTTTAAAGAGTCCTCTCCTGCTGATGTTCAGGTGTATATCAGTATTTAGTGTCTCTACTTTAAAGAGTCCTCTCCTGGTCAGAGATCTCCTTCAGGTGGTTTTAGATTTCATATTGTGCAGAAATGATCCGGCCTAAATCCAGATTTAATTCGGCTCGTGCTTCACTCTCTGTTTCCTTTTAAGTCTTTGATTCAATACACAGTCAGTGGAGTGTGTGTGTGTGTGTGTGTGTGTGTGTGTGTGTGTGTGTGTGTGTGTGTGTGTGTGTGTGTGTGTGTGTGTGTGTGTGTGTGTGTGTGTGTGTGTGTGTGTGTGTGTGTGTGTGTGTGTGTGTGTGTGTGTGTGCCTCAATGAGCTCAATGTGGGCGGGAGCTCACCGTGGGCGGAGCTTCACAGATGACGCGTTGCATCCTGTTTCCCGGTAGCAGTTCTCTTCCCTCCCTTCAATCTAAAGGCCCTGACACACCAGGCAGTCACCAGAGAACTCGCCGACACCGACATCGACTGTTGCATCGGCGAGTTCTCCTGCGTCTTGGCCATGTGTCGCACTGGAACACACCGCAAAGACTTCAGCCGAGCACTGCGCATGCGTGAGTGGCAATAACTGTCCTTACCAGCAGGCGGCGGTAGTGTGTAATCGTCATTCAAAATAGGCAACAACCGGAAGACAGAGAAGAAGAACAGACTGATATAAACAAACAACAAATAGCGTGTGCGTTCCATTTTCACTCTCGTCCATCGAAAACATGTTTTAGAATATAAAAATACATGAATGATGAAATGAGCACATAAAGTGCAGACATACTATAAAATCACAGTTAACAGACCTGCATCTGATGATCGCAGGGTTCTGGCGGGTGTGTAGTTTATTGAGTCAGCAATGTAGTAATGTATGTAATGTAATAATGGCCACTTCTTGCTAAATTTACATTTCCATGTGATGCTTTTTTCCGAGGCGACTCACAATAAGTAAATGAACAGCAGTAGACAGTATCTAATTTACTTAGACACTGTACTTAAGGACAATGTTGAGGTACTTGAGACTAATCCTGCAACTTTATACTGACAAATAAACCGATGAGATGAAAAACCGGACTTGACCAAACAAATGACGGAGCTCTCATCAGAGGACAGCCGGGGACGCTCCCGCCGATATCAGAGATGTCCCTGCTATGTGTGGGAGGTAAGAGAGGACATTTAAGGGCTATGTTTGATGTCTTTAAGTATCACCTGCTGGGGTTTAGCTGCTGTCCTGTGCCTTCTTACATCGTTTGTTTACGTCCCTCACTTCCGTTTCGCTTCTCATTTGCTAGCTGAACAGCTGATCAGAGTAGTTTCTTGGCCCGATAGCTTGTGTCCGACAAATGGCCGATTCAACATGTTGAATCGGCCATGTGTCGACCGTGAAAGGCCAAATAAGGTGTGCCACGGCCGAGGGTTCGGGACACACCAAATTGACTTTGGGCGACAGGGCACGCTTTGTCGCCAGACAACCGAAGACGGCCGATATCGGCCTGGTGTGTCTGGGCCTTAACACTTCCCTTCCCCCCATCCTAACCCTAACCACTCCCTACCTTTTTACCTAATCCTAATCTTCCTTCCTCCCTCCCAAACCTAAACCCCAAAACCTCTCCTTCTGTAAGAAATTAAAATCAATGTTGATATGACGTAATTTAAATTAAATACAGGGTTTTAATTGAAAGCAGTTTTATTCTGAAAAAAACGGAAGTTCACACTAACTATTAACCATGCTATTAACTTAACACTTTTATTCTGAAAGGTCTTCATTTCCGGTTAGCATTAGCATGTGGCTAACGTTGTGAAAACCGTGAATTGAAGGTGAAATTACATGTGATGTTGTACACTAAACACACTGGGATTAAATTGTACAGCTAATATAACACAACACATTAGTTGTATTTCCTTTAACTGGTGGATTATGGATATATAGTTGCTGATCGACAGCTGGAACACAAACCACCAAATACAACAAAATAATTCAGATCCAGTCGTCATGATTCTCCACTCCGGAAGGATTCCCCGATCATTTCTTACAGTTTTTCATCAAGGGGGGGTCTCCTGTCCCCGGGACAAACACACTGCCTGAGGAAGGTTATGTGTATTTTTTTTGTCGTTAACCTTTTTCGGACCACTTGTTTATTTATTTTGGTGACGATCCGACCTCCATGCTGCTACTCTGGTTCAAACTGCATCCACCAAACAATATGATGTATCTCCACCTCCCCAAAATAACCAAAATCTGACACGGTGTGAGATATCTTTTTTAGCTGTTCTGTCGTCATTTCCTGCGATCTTCTTCATGCAGTCAGTCAAAATGAATGAATGAATGGATGAATGAATGAATGAATGGCCGTTTCTTTGACTATTTATAGGCAAATATGGGCGTTACGTGAAGCCCGCAAAAGCTGCGCTGCATTTCGAGTCGATTGTGATTTATAAAGGGAAACAGGCGTAGGAAGTGCCGTACGCACTTCCCTCGCCGGTACGCAATGTTTTGTGAATCGGAAAATGTCGGAACATTTCTGTACCTATTTTTTTGCTTTGTACTACGTAAGCAAACTTCCCACGTGAATCCTACGCAAGGCGTTATAAATGAGGCCCCAGGACACTTTATGATGCATGGTCATTTTTCAGTGACACAAATATGAGAAACTAATATAAAATATCATCTGTATTTTGACAATAGAGAACATGTGTGCATATTTCTGTATTTTCCTAATTCCTACACACTGAATGTGTGCTTTTGTAATCATTGCCTCCCAACTACTAGAACAACTTATTTTTTATATACTTTAAACTTATATTTCTGTTTAAACTTGAATTGTTTACTTTATAACTTAAGTATTTTTAATGCTTTTACTTTAATTATAGTATTAATCTCACTGATCAATGTGATTTATTCTGTAAATCAGGCCATATCAGAGTTTTTGAGCAGCAGAATATTGTGGTGTCTGTTGGAGACTTTCCCGGATTTATTTGATGGCCCATCAAGGGGAGGGGCTGCTCCCCCCTCTGCACCTACAGCAGAGCTAACTGCCCTGCCCCATCCAACACATGTGTCATGACCACGGAAGGTCATTTCCGGAGGGTCTGCAGCTAACCTGCAACATGGCTGAGCGCGGCAGGAGCATGGAGTGATTTCAGAGAAGACTTGAACCTCTAAAAGTTCAGCACAAAAGATGTGAAAGGCGGCTTTCTCCTACAGTTTCAGTACAGGTAAGATATTAAGATAATTTATTTGTGATTGTTGATTCTACATGCCTTAATGAATGCTAACCTTGCAATATGCTATTTTACCATGAAGAAAATCATCACATCTAAAACATTTATTGCAGAAAGAAATTGTCTAATTTATTTGTTAAGTTGCATTTTTAGGTAATTGTGAAATAGTAGATGTTGAGTTTTAATTAAGAGTTTTAAGCATTTTTAAAAACAATAATGTGAAATGTCTTCTATTTTGTGATCATAATATGTGCCTGTGGTTCTCTAGAAAAGTATTTGATATAGTGCTTTGTGTAGTATCCGCTGGTGTCCTGTATATCATGCTATATTTTGGATTTGAGTGATTTTTTTTCGACGTTTCACTTGGTATAGATAACTGGAAAAAAATAAAGCATTGATATTGTGGCATGAAAGCTTCAAATGTGAACTCCATGTCATCAGTTTTAAGACAGCAACATATTTTTAGAGATTAGCTTACTTCCACCTAAGATAAGTCACTCAAATTCATCATTTGCAGTTAAATTGATTTTGCACCATTACTTTTTTCTCACTCACTTCCACCTATGTGAATATTATTATTGTATTGTACTGTACTTAAGTTTAATTCAGAGGTACGTGTACTTTATTTGAGTATTTCCATTGTATGCTACTGTGTATTTCTACTCCACTGCAGTTCAGAGGTACATGGTGTACTTTTACTCCACTACATGTATTTAATACCTTTAGTTACTTTACAGATGTGGATGAATGATGTGAAATATAATCAAGTGTTAAATCAGACTTTAGTTCCACCTGGAGTAAATCCACAAGCTACCCTGCAGTATACAAAGTCATTCAAACTAGCTGCACCTTTACCAGCTTTGAGAACACTTTCATGAAGAGGGAAGCCCCTCTTTAGTTTTTCACCTGCTGGGCCCAGAGTAAAATGCTTTTGTGAGCACAAACTAGAGGGGAACAGCAAACACCAGTGTGATTTTGGTGAGTCTATGACCATCCTGGACAAAATGATAGGGGGGGTTCCAAATCTGGCAGGAGAAATACCTGCTCTGCTGAACATGTTACGTAGAGAACAGTGCAGATCTTCCCTATTGACACCAGGATTAACCTAGTCTAAAATAAGGAACATTAATAGTGTGATATAGGCACAGATATAAGATCAATAATACACTTTATTTTAGGGCACCTTTCAAAGCATTCAATGTCACCTTAAAATACAATAAAAAATAAAATATGAGTGGCATTACAATACAAACATGTGTTGAGTAGGAAACCACAGAGGAACATTACATTCAAAGGAGCAATTAAAGCGAGTGAAGCCAGTTTGAACACATTATAATCTTTTAGGCTTGATTGAAAATAACAGTGTCTGACATATGTTATATAATTACTGTTATATCATTGCTTACTATTCGTGGTTATCAGACACTTAAACAACAGAGAAGGTTTTAAAAAATAGGACTATACTGACAAATGACATATTATCCTGTCTGTTCTGTAGGAAGGAGGAACGTAACAGAGTGGACTCAAAAACTGAAGTTTGTTCCAATACGAAGATTGTGACAGATCTAAAAAGTGTCCTTAAAACGAGCCTCCACGCAATTGTATGCACATTATTTATTCAGCCGTTTGTTGTTTAATCTGATGGGAAATATATCATTCAAAAGAGAGAAAGTAAATAGTATCTTTCGTTTTTCCGCTTAGAAAACTAGGCGAACGCTCAATACAGGCGATGACGTCACTTTGCTCGTCCCCGCGAACAGGGCTTCAATCTACGGCAAGGCTTCAATCTACGGCATAACACCGGCACTGGGATGCTATTTTCTGTTATCCTGCAACGGGTGCTACGTCCCGCAGAAGGACTGAGTTCAGCGGGGCACAACATTAAACACACTCTCGTCTCTCTAAGGCGGCACCTGCTGTGAGGATGACTCTTCTTACTCTTTAAAATGAAAACCTGAACATCGATTGTTGTGACATCGTTAGTGAGTGCGGTATATTTTTTGTGTCTGTCCAGTCCACTGTCCTTCATCTGCGCGCGCCCGCGAGATGTTCTACGATGTGTTTGCTCCCGCGCTTCCACTATGAGTCGGTCCAAATTCACATTTTGCGTTGCCTGATTACATTAATTCATGTTGCTTTTAATTTTCTAAGTTTTTTTAAAGGGAAACACATGTTTGCTCTTATTTTATTATGTAATCGTTAGTTTTGATAATCAAAAATAAAAATGTTGGAAACTATATTTTCGCCCAGTCATTTTTTATCAATGAATGGGTGGGCCCAGTGACAGAGTGGGTGGGCCTAGGCCCAGTAGGCCCACTCATAACGCCGCGGCTGGTGTAGCTTTAGGCATATACAGGGTTCGTACGGGTGCTGGAAATCCTTGAAAATGCTTGAAATTGTACGAGGTGTTTTCAAGGTTTGAAAAGTGCTTGAATTTTGGGAATGGTGCTTGAATTTGGGATAAAGTGCTTGAAATTGTAAATGCTTTACTTCGCTTTTTAGATTAAAAGAAAATAAAGAAGTCGGAGCGCCTTAATTGCTTCGCTTTTACATAAAACAGCCCCGCCCCGGCCTTCCCGCGCTATGCGCGTGGACCTGCAAGTGTTTTTGTTACGTGTGACCTGGACATTCTGATGAGTGATAGATGACAGTATGCCAGGAGGTTGCAGTTACAACGAGCGCTGGCTAGCAGAAGACAAATACAAGCCATGGCTAAGACGAGGGTCAATCCCACGAGTAGCCTCCTGCAAAGTTTGCAAAAAATAACGATGCGAGAGTCTGCGCTGACGAGCCACATGAAAGGTACGCCGTAGTAGAGCATTTTAGATTAGGCTAACGTTGCCTGTTGCGTTTGTTTAAGCTAACGTTAGCAAGCTGAATAGCGAACTCGATGAGGGATAATAATAATTGCAGGGGACAATCATTTCAGAGGAGCATACCTACGTTAATATGTGCGTTACAGTCGCTATCCTGTGGTGTTCAGAGGATGAAGCACTCACTGTTGTAATTCAATCAGTCACATTGACCCAAAGACACATTTTCGTTTGTATTACTGGTCTGGGGGAAGCTCGCGAGTGTGTGTGTATTTTTGCGTTTGTGTGTATTGTGTTTGTGTACCGGGGAAACACTGACAAGAAACACTGGCTGTTGTTATGCCTGCTGTGACGTTAAGTTACTCCGTTCTCCGCTTGTAATTATGCCGTTACAAGCTTCAAAGTTGTATTTATCATCTGAATTTGCGGAAACAAGTTTAATATTCTGAAAGCCAATACTTTGTTTATTTGAAAACAGATGAAAACAAACTGTCCCGGACCCTGTCGTGTTATCTATGATTACTATACGCCTTTACTTCATAATTTCAGCCGGAGGGAGGGGGAGCAGCGCTGCGGAAGAGCAGGGTGCGAGTTGAGAGGTGCCTCTTCTTCCCTTTGCAAGCCTCAAAAATGTATTTATCATGAGATTTTGGCAATAACAGTTTCATATTCTGAAAGCCAAGACTTTATTTAAAATCAAACAAAACACCCAAACCCTGAAAAACTAGTTTTTTTTACACAAATCCACGTTTATTTTTTAAATGAGCCGTTGCGACTTTTGACTGATTTCGATAGAGCGGGTCACAAATAATAACTATTAGAAGGAAAAAAATATATACAGATTTCAGTATTCTGAGGCTCTGAGCCCCATTTCTTTTCCTCACAGATGGCAAAAAAAGCCCGACATTATACGATTTAAAATAAAAACAATAATCGTGTTTTTATGAACACCACAGCTTCTGGTCTTGTAGTGGAGTACAGCGCTTCGCGATTATCAACGGGGGGGGGGGGGGGGGGGGGGGGGGGAGTACAGAGCTTCGTAACTGCGGAGCGTGTGAACGTTGTGATCAGCTGTTTTAGCGCAGACCGACGTTAACAGCAGCCCTGTCTGTGCACACGGAGACCGACTCTGTCGTCCGATGATCTAACCGCCTTCTGGAAAAGCTTCACAAGTACGTCGGTACGCAAATGCGCTTTGTGACACAAGTGACGGTACGCATTTCAGATTGTTGCCGCGCATGCGTACCTGCGTACCAGTTATGTGCACCCCTGAATATAGTATAAAGTTAACTCCTGGTTGTCACTCCTGGATTTACAAACTGCAAAGCTAACAGTTACCTATTTATTTAAAGAGGAAATTATACTACTTATTAACTCATATTTGTAAATGTGTACCTTGTATTTTAGGTTTAAGGGTAATAAACGTTAAAGTAAATATACTAGTTTGTACTTGTAACAGACAGCTAACGGCTATTTATTTAAAAATGAAATGGTTATTAACTTGTAGTTGTGAATGTGTTCCTTTTTTTATTTTAGGTTTAAGGGTAATAAACGTGTAGGTAAATATTAACTATACTAGTTTGTACTTGTAACAGCTAACGGTTTAATTAAAATGGTGTCTAGTTTCATTAACAGACCCATGACATAAATAATGTTGTATATTTACTAAAAACAGCATTGACCTGGACTGTCTTCAGAATTCCTTTATTCGTCCTACAGAGGAGAAATGTACCATTGTTACGGGAGAGGAGACAAAGCCAGCTTAATATCTCTCAAGAATCATGCATAAAAAAAAAAAAAGGATTAAAGATAAAAGTAATACACAATTTACAAGATCTACATCCAGCAACAATAACAGTTAAGCGATATAGCAGCCAGGTGAAATTATAAAAGGTGGTCGTATACATTTCACAGAAATATATATTGCCCATAAGTGTGTGTGTGTGTGTGTGTGTGTGTGTGTGTGTGTGTGTGTGTGTGTGTGTGTGTGTGTGTGTGTGTGTGTGTGTGTGTGTGTGTGTGTGTGTGTGTGTGTGTGTGTGTGTGTGTGTGTGTGTGTGTGTGTGTGTGTGTGTGTGTGTGTGTGTGTGTGTGTGTGTGTGTGTGTGTGTGTGTGTGTGTGTGGTGTTCTACCAGGGGCCATGGTGGTTGTACAGCCAGGTAGGGTGGACGGTTTTGTTGTTTTCTGAAAAACAAAACCAAAATAGGCCAAAGTACTTTTTAGTCTTTTTCTCAGGCTGCTTTGACTTGATTATATTTTACTGATTCTTTTTTGTCAACAGGAAAAATCATGTATGAAAGGCTTTCAACATCTGATGAAGTCTTTCATCAGTGTGGACCTAAAGGCCTCAGTGTAATGGCGCATTTCCACTACACGGCCTCGCTCGGTATGGCTAGGCCTCGTTAGGACTGGCTCACTTTATGGAGCATTTCCATTACAGTTTAGGAACTGGGGTAGTATCTATAGTAACGCAGTGTAGGCGGAGCCGTGACGTCATCTTCAATGAGAACCACAGAAAAACAACACAGCCGTTAGCTGTTAGCACTCAGAGCTCCCAGCTCCTCATATATGTTCAGAAACTAGACAAAAGTTAAACAAGTACAAACCACAGACTGCCTGTGACATGGCGAATACAGTCGCTGCTTTATTTATGTCTGTATAGGCCGTTGTTGTGAGTGTGGACGGTCGGAGCATATACTGCGTTAGCTTAGCCAATCTCCATTTAGAAAACACCCATTTTAAAAGGTTTTTCGCCTGCCGTCTGTCTGCAGACTTGTCAAAGCATTAATTCATGGTTTTTACTAACCGGTATCAGTATGTTGTTACTTCGGCATCATTTTGAAACGTGTATTACAATTAAATCACGGTCAAATATGTCCATCTTGTTGTAGTTGTAGCCCCCTTGCCAGCGATTCTCTCTCTAGTTTAGCATACTCAGCCCGACTCAGCCTCGTTGTCTCTGGCCCTAGACCCACGATTTTATGAGGCCAGAAAAACTGAATTAGGACCCGCCGGCCGGTACTAGGCCAAGTGGAAACGCAACCAAAAACGGGCCGCTGACGTCACAGCCCTCTTAAACCGTGCTCCGCGCTGTAGTGGAAACGCGCCATAAGTGTCTCTAATATACAGCTCGCATGTTGTATTGTTGGTGACATGTATGGATGATTTATATGTTCAGAGACTTGTATGTTAGAACATTTCAAGTGTTGACGGGTGGTGAAAAAGCATCTTACTGTTTTGACTAGTACTGTTCACACTGGGACAAAACGGCTATCCATTTTGTTTGTATTGGCACGTTTACTGACACAATAACAACTTGTTGGCATGAATTCAATGTTTTGTGTGAGTTCATTACATTTCATACATGCAAAAGAGTTGTGATGAAACCGTTGTAACCATTGCACACAGAGTTAAGAGAAGGTCAAGACTGTTTTAAAGAAGTGAGCCAATAGGCGCTTTCACACCGGAGTACTTTTCCCAGGAATAGTTTAGATAGTTCTTGGGATTTTGCGTTCACACCAAAAATATCTGGAACTAGAACCTTGTTTTTGCGAACCTTTTCACCCCTTTTCAGTCCCTGCTAGAGAGCAGGTACTTTCCTGGGGAGAAAAAGGTTCCAATTTCTGATTGGCTGGGCGAATTGCAAACCACACCCCGTAAAACTCCAAAAGGTTTTGTGAAGCCGCCATTTTATTTGCTCGCATTAGCTACTACTGAAGCCAGTCCCCAACTCCGGGGGACTCCGGGTGGCAGCATACGCCGTGAAGTTGTTTGCGGCCTGCCAGTAAACCCAAAGCAGAAGAAGTGACGTCAGCGGCTTCTTTCGCCTAATCCTCCCTCAGGGACTTATTCCGGTGTGAACGCGATTTACTAGGACAGTCCCGGGACTAAATAGTTCGGTGGGACTAAGTACTGGGAACTAAGTACGGCAAAGTACTTGGGGTGTTTCTCAATCGCGAGTAAAGCTGCTGCAGAGCCACTATTTCAAGCATACTACGTCATCGAGTGCCGCCGAAGGACTGTTCCAATCTCCAGCATACTTGGAAATCTACCGAGCCCGGCGTACTCCGTTTGGAGAAATATCGAGGCTGCACATGAGTAGACTCCGCGGTCTTAAAATCCCCACAATGCTTTGCGCACGGACCAATTTCCAAAATCTGTGGCGGAAAATGTAAGACGGGGCCTCTCATATGACGCACACCTGCACACTTGCTAGCGTGTTCCACTCTTCGTTTTCCAAATGCCAGGAAGTATTCTTGCCTCGCTTCTGAAGCAAGATGCTCAGCAGACATCTGCTACCAAGCAAGCGTACTCGCGATTGAGAAACACCCTTGGTGTGAAAGCGGCTTATGAGAAAAACGTTATCATTGATGCCAAATCCTCCTCCCCTGCTGTTCTTATCTGCCCTGAATGTATTTTATTCCTTTTAGGTCTAATGTTTTGGATGTTAAACATAAGAGTTCATATTACATTTCTTTCAACCATTCTTTTGTTCTCTAGATCATTCAAATTGAAGCAGAAGACACCGAAGTAATAAAACATGGCTTCTTCAACACAGTCAGCTGTAGAGTACATCAGGAGTGCCAGACGCCATCTTGTGAACAAATTAAAGAATCTGTCAGTGATTCTAGAGAACTTGAATCAGCAAGGAGTGTTAGGCGATGAAGAGGTCAGCATAATACAAGCAGAAGGGAATGACTACAATAAAAACAGAACACTTCTAGACTCTGTAACCAAAAAGGGGGAAGCAGCCAGCTATATATTTCTCGAAATTATTGACATGACGAGGAAGAGGAACCATGGGAGGACATCCCTTCTCCCTGAGAAACAGACTGTAGCTTCTGCTGAGAGCGAGACGTTTGACCTGCCCCACTGGATCAGCTGCTTCCCTTTCAAGGAAGACACACAAATGGGAAAAAACTACCTACAAGGTATGTCATTTAGTTACATAACTAATATAGAAAGTGTGTCACGTCTTCATTGCTGATGTTTGATGGTCTGTGTCATCTGGAAATGTGCATCCACTGTTTAGTATGAGGGTACAGCATGCAATTTACAATATTTATTTACTTACTTACTGTTGTTTTTATTTTAGCCCCAACACCGTGCCACCATTACCAGGAAAAGTTGAAGTCAAAAGCACAAAAAATATCAAAAGAGTTTTGGACGGCAAACAAAGATCTGTTTGAAGAAAACAACAAGCCTGATCTGTCGTACATGTCGCTTGTATTGGACACACAAGGAAGTGATTCTCCCTCTAAAATAAAGAAATTTAAGAGCAAGAAAAGCAAGATGACCCGTTCTAAAAAGCTAAGGACCTACATCCCTAAGGACAAAGCAGACATTTCTCCCAGTGACCTGCTTAAAACAGATAAAAACATACTCTTGGTTGGTAAGTCTGGGATTGGAAAGACAGCACTCACTCATGAAATGTTAAAACTCTGGACAGAAAAAGATGACAAGGAGCTAAACTACATGTTTTACTTTGACATGAGACAAATATCCAACATCAAGAGCCTGGAGGACCTTCTTTTCAATGAGTTCAGTGAGCCAGATGAAGGCAAAGACGAGGTCTTACTGGACATAAAGAATAACTCTGACAAAGTTACACTCATTTTTGATGGAATCACAGATCTGTCTTTACCAGTAGTGCGGAAACTTGTAAAAAAGGATTTGCTACAGGACTCCAAGGTCATTTTGACTTGCAGACCAGCTGATGAACACCGCCTTGAAAAAGACCTTCCTTCTGAGGACTTACTCAGAGTGGAAGTGAAAGGCTTTAGTGAGCAGACCATAAAAACATACATATCTGCTATGCTACGGGAAAGAAAGGAGAGGGTTTTGAGCAACTTGGAGTTGTTAACGCTTTGCCATGTACCGATGTATGCACTGATGGTGGCTGCATGCTTTACATTCGAGACATCCGAGGACTTTCAAAAGCCTTGCTGTATAACGGATATCTACATCAACATTTTCCGTTTTTACCTTGAAAGAAACAGCAACACAGAATACATAGAGGCCTTCATCGAAAGCAAGAGTAAGGAGATACTGTCTCTGGCTGAGGTTGCTTTTCGTGCAACTGAAGAAAAAACTGTGAACTTGACACTACGTCCCTCTGGAGACAGCTGTTTCCTCTCCTTGCTCAAACCACTTGCTATCAAAGTCGCCCCTACTGAGAGAATAATCACCTATGCATTTCTCCATTACACAATGCAGGAGTTTTTTGCAGCACTGTGGCTCTTGAAGAATCCAGATTTAATCACTAATGTTTTTCAGCAATGCGTCACTGAGGAGAAGAAACACATGAAACATCTGATCCCTTACATGTGTAGATTGTTGACTAAGAAGAGCCCTAGTTTGATGGAGCATCTGATTCCTGCTGAGGAGCTCAAGAATACATCAAACTGGTTCTTCAAGAAAGTGATATCCACATTCCTTCCTCTGTGTGAAAACGATGAGCCTGATACTGAGGACAGTGGGCACTTACTGTTCCTATGCCAGTGCTTGTATGAGTCCCAGTGTCCTGAAGCATGCATCGACCTTCTGGAAAAACTGGACTTCCATCTTGATCTCAGTGAAGAGAGTCTCAATCCTTACCCCTGCTGTGCTGTGGCCTATGTGATCACTCAGTCTAAGGAGAGGAAAATATCACTGAACCTTGAGGACGTCACGATATCACAACAAGGAATGAGACCACTATTAGGATGCCTGCAAAATGTCCAATGGTATGGATGAGCAGTTACTGCTAAGATTACTTGTAACCTTTAATATATATTTTTATACAGAAGTAATGAGAAAATGATCTCTGATTATTCTTCATATTGTAGGTGTGATTCTCTGCCACGGCAGCTGTGGGAGATCTTCCTTCTCAGCGAAGGGGAGATGGACTACAGCACCTTACTTGGCCTTGATGGAAATCAGTTGCACCTTCCAGTGGAGGGGGACAGAAAGCTGTTTGAAAGAGCAGTGACAGTCCTGCAGAAGATAAGTAAGAAGGTTAAAATCTGCCTCCACTGGGAAATGGAGAACCCTGACTGCCACAATCTGTGTGAGACTCTGCTAGAGGCTCTGCCATACGTCAGCTCACTCAGGTATGAAGCTTATGTTTCTGTGTGGTGGGATTCATCCAGTTCTGGATTCCGGTTCAAAATTTAATTCTGGATTTCGGTTCTTTGAGGGTAAAAACAAGTCACGTGCCAATTTAACAGATACAAAAAATTGTTTTATGAACCTTTAGTAAAATAGCGGAAATGATGGTCAAACAACATAGGATCTAAAACTTTTAATAGTTTTCATTACGATAAAGTTGACGGGCGTTTAACGAGCAGCAGTGTGTGTACCGAGAGAGAAGGAGATGCTGATGTGCATTGATCAGCGATCAGCTCACTAAACCAGCTCCCTGAGAGACAAAAAGGGAACCTGAACATTTTCTTTGCAAAAATACACCTTTAACCGCAACATATTTCAGTGACTGGTGTGGGCTTGCCTTGTGCTGCAGATATTTTCAAATCGGCATTGCAGCTGTGAGCTCAAGCATGCCTCATTAATTTGCCTGGTCGTGCCCCCCCCCCCCCCACTTTAGGAACCACTGCCTTAAGTTTTATCCTTGTGTAAGTGTGGATGTTGAAATTTAAATCTTTGTTTTTTGGTGGGAAAGTCTTCATTGCATTCTGAAATTGGGATCAGCATTAAGGTGAAACTCATCCTGATCACAGCAGAAATTAGGAGAAAAAAGTCAGATGTAATGTATGTCTTATATATTATTCAATGCAGCAATTTAAATGCCCTTTCTTTTTAACACTTATTACAGGGTTCCCACGGGGTCTTCAAAAGTCTTACATTTGGTAATCAGAATTTAAGGCCTTAAAAAGTCTTAAATATGATCAAAGAAATTAGAAAGGTCTTAAAAATGAATGGAAAGTTTCCATGGGAAGTTAAGCTGGGGAATTTTGGAAATATTCGATGCAAAATTAAACAAAAAAACATGACATTTCAACAGATATTTTATTTTTTTATTTTTTTATTTTTTTATTTTATTTTTTTAGTAGAACCGAACAAGTTTTAATTATTTTATTGAACAATTATTTGTTTCATGAAGAACAAAAACAGGAATGTTGGATGTTTGGCTCTACCTCAACCCTAAAAGTGGAGGTGCTGTGGACGCCAAACACCAATCCTATAAAAGCAACGATGAAAGATTGTAGCCAAGGGAGCAGAGCTCAGAAGATAGCTCTTGTCACACACACACACACACACACACACACACACACACACACACACACACACACACTTTCACAGTTAGACAGTTTTTTTTCCTTCTGGTTTTTGGCTTACACAGTTCTGTGTGCTGTTATGTTCAGTCATCGTTCTTATGTTGAACGTGAATACATTTACTTTGAAAGTAATTATGGGACGTATTTCTTCTTTCATAGCAATTTTCCTTCGTACTTTCTTGCCGTGAAATAGTTCTTAAATCTATTCAAAGTGGTCTTAAAAAGGTCTTAAATTTGAGTTGGTGAAACCTGCAGGAACCCTGTATTAGTCCGCATTCTTAAAAACTATAAA
Source organism: Trematomus bernacchii (assembly GCF_902827165.1). Classification (NCBI taxonomy): domain Eukaryota; kingdom Metazoa; phylum Chordata; class Actinopteri; order Perciformes; family Nototheniidae; genus Trematomus; species Trematomus bernacchii. Next base: position 3,751,464 of record NW_022987668.1, on the reverse strand, counting down.
TAGACAATAAACAAGCACTGCATCAGTATTTTCTTTAGAAACAGGCAGGGCTCTTTGTTTCAGTTGAATCTGAACTTTGATCTCTTATGTTGACATCCAGAATTGTACTCTCAGAAATTCTTCAAAAGCTGTGGAGAATTAGATATTGCAATTTCAAACTCAACATTTGGACAGTATTAACAGCTGTACTGTAACTTTGTTTGACATTAAAGTTTATAAAGTTCTAGTAAATGCAATGAGACATGTGTTTGTTATCATGCAGCTTCAGGACCCACAGAGGTCCAGGATTACAGGACCAGGAGCGATGCTATGAGACACTGAAGAGACAAGAAAAGCAGCTGTTTCTGGATTTATGCCTGAAAGCAGCTACTCTCATTCAAGGAGAAAGTGTTCACAATGAAGTGAACAACCTCATCTCTCTGTTTTCCTTTAACACTGATATGCATAACATCCTTCTGGATTTGTATCAACATGTCAAAGCTCAAGAGAATTCAGCTGTCATTCAACTGAAGCCATTTTTCCAGTCAGTTCCTGCAGTCTGGACCATAGACCTCTCAAAGAGAAAGACCTCCATCCTGCTGGAAGTGCTGAGACTCCAACCAGAGAAGAAACAAGTGGAGCTGAGAGACTGCTCAGATGGAGAGAGTGAAGTGTGGACTTTGCTGCAGTGTCTGCCTTATATCTCACAGCTCAGGTAAATGCTAATCTGCAGATTCAATTTAACATAATTTAAACCACAGCTGATGGAGAAAAGTTTGTATTTGATAGAAACCTAACATCACAATCTCTTGATTCCTTGTGTTTTCAGTTTTGTGCCTCAGTTATCAGAACCTTCAGGTGAACTCCAGTTCTTTGGGACTCTGTTCTGTGCAGCAGCAGAGAGAGAGCAGCAGACAGGAGAGAAGACACTGGAGCTGATGTTATCAGTGTGCACCTATCAAACAATAGATTTAACCGACATAGTTTCTTATTATTTTATAAGGAACCCTCAGTGTGATTTCCAGCTGGATCTGTACTACTAAAGTACAGTTTCAGTGCAGAGCAGCGGAGATGGGCAGAAAAATGACTGGTGCTGGATGAGACTTTTATTAGAGACTGATTCAGAAAGCCTTCTTCCTTACAGTCAAACTTTTATTTGCTGTTTGTTCTAAGATACATTTGGAGTTTAATGGTGTTTATTTAAATCCAGAATCAAACCTGAACCAGGCAATAAACACATCAACGGGAAAATAGGGTTTTAAAATAGGCAAACCCTCCTTAGTTTAATCATGTTGTGTTCTTCACTAAAGCATTTTCCACTGCTTAATTGCATTTCTGTATTTGTCTCTGTGTCTAAGTCTGACTTTTTAGCAAGAGGGCTTTGATTATCATAAACCAGAGATGAGTGTCGGCTTGCAGACGGAAGTATAACAATTTATGGCTTCAAATAAATAAATCTGGCTGAAATAGTTTGAATTGATCTGCAAACAGGATTTTAACAGTCTTTCTTTTAGCTCTTCGAAAAGTCAAATTGGGATTTAAAAGATCAGTCATGAAATATAAAGGGGTTGGTGAGTTGGAGAATTGTGAGGGATGTGTGTGTGTGTGTGTGTGTGTGTGTGTGTGTGTGTGTGTGTGTGTGTGTGTGTGTGTGTGTGTGTGTGTGTGTGTGTGTGTGTGTGTGTGTGTGTGTGTGTGGTGTGTGTGTGTGTGTGTGTGTGTGTGTGTGTGTGTGTGTGTGTGCGAGAGAGTGAGAGAGAGAGCGCGAGAGAGAGAGCGAGAGAGCGAGAGAGCGAGAGAGCGAGAGCGAGAGCGAGAGCGAGAGAGAGAGAGAGAGAGAGAGAGAGAGAGAGAGAGAAAAAAAAAATATATATATATATATATATATATGGCAGAACAGAGGTTAGCCCATCAGGCCAGAGAGATAAGATACAGCTTGATCCTCCAAAAGCTCTGGATTGCAGGCAGGACCAATCACACGTCTCCTTTACTCCCGCCAGTTCACCTGTGTGTGTGTGTTGGAGGGTTAGAGTCCAGGACCATTTGGGGCAGGGTGGAGAGTTCAGGGGAGAGATGTCAGAGGGAGGGAGGGGAGAGAGTTCAGCATCCTGACCGCCTGGTGGAGGAAGCTGTTGCACAGCCTGGAGGTGCGCGAGCTAAGGCTGAGGAACCTTCTTCCTGAAGGCAGGAGGCTGAAGAGGATTAGCGGATTAGACCTGCTGTTTCCTGTCTTACACAAAGTAAAACTCAGGTACGAAGACCACTAAACCAGAGAAGAAGCTGTTTTTATACATCTTTCTGCATCACATCAGTTTGCTCTGTGTCTCCTGTTCAGTGCCAGTAAAGCTGTCCTCCTGCAGCTGGTGTCCCTGGTTCCTGTGAACAGTGAGAGGGACACAGTGGGACGGGCCGTGTCCCTCTGCAAAGCCCTGGAGGGAGAGCTGGACCTCAGTCACAGCTCACTGGATCAGAGGGCCTGTGCAGCCTTGGCCCTGATGCTGGACTTCTCTGAAGAGCTGACCGAGCTGGACCTCAGTCACTGTCAGCTCACTGACCAGCTGCTGCTCACACTCAGCACGCAGCTGCTCAAAGTACAAGTCCTCGAGTGAGTGGCAAAGGTGTTCATGTGGGAAATAGGTTTTAGTGGAGGTAGTTTGGGGTGTGAATCTCTCTGTCTGATCATTTGATTCAGGGCTTTGTTGACTGAAACCTGTTCAGTCTGAAGATACGCTGTGATCAGAACTCAGGCAGTCATACGGCGGTGTCAGAAAAGTGACATAACTAATGGAGACATACAAGTGAACATAATGTTTGTTTGGACTGTACCTATACTGCCCAGCCGATGTATTACATTACTAAAAGTTCCTCTGTTTGTGTTACAGTCTGAGCCACAACAACATCACTGATGCTTCGACTGACCTCTTACTCCAACTGGTCTCCATCAACCCCTCCATTCACACTGTGCGGTGAGAAAACCATAATTATTGCACCATTTGTACTCGTAGGCTCTCAGAGGAATCATTCATCATTATAAAACTGCTATTCAACGTATTGTTCTGTCTGACTGATGTCTGTGCTCTCTGCTTTTGGATTTTTCTAGACTTTTCAGAAACAACATTTTGGAGAGGACATCCTTTGTGAAAGACAAGAAGTTTGAAATATGGTGACCTGTTGAATGCTGTGTGTTTTCCCCACTGTGCAGCTAAACACACACATACACACACACACACACACACACACACACACACACACACGTATTTGTGTCATATGGCAGCTCTATTAATGTTTCTCCAGGGAGACTGTCATTTATTGTTGGGCGTGCGTGGGTGTCGTTACAGCGCTCCATAAACACGTCTATAAATATAAATGATAGGTGCATGCTGGGTACGTTCAACTGCAAATCAGAGGCAACTCACTTTTCATTTACCTTTTAAATCTGTATTCTAGTTATGGAAATTGAGCACAGCTGATCACTCCCAGTGCAAATATCACATGCTTTCTTCCATAGTTCCAATTGTTTTATAGGCTTTTCTTAACCAGATTAGACTCTGTGTGTTCCCTTCTCAACAGACCAAATTCACTGATTTATATATATTGTAAAACTGTTATTACTTGAGCAATAGTATCCTTTGTTTACATTTAGTGAGCACTAGGCTGTCATAAAGTACACTGACTTCCATTCTGTATATTTATATTGTATATTCACTAAAGATACTCAATTAGATATATATCCTTCACTGTTAATGACATGCTGCTGTGATTAAGACTTTGCCCAAATTGGGAGTCAGTAAAAGGATATCTTATTTTAATATCTTTTATCTTTCATATAACATTACCACCTTTGACCACCAGATGCCGCTAAATATCCACAAATGTATCCTTACGGGATTTTTCAGCATTATTCATATTTAAATAACACACAGTGCCAGAAATGTGTTATTTTAGTCCTGTAAATGACTTCATTGAATTCTTAATTTTAGCCTTGACTTTCATTTCTATTTTAACATTATTTATCATAACATTTGGAGTTTTTTGGCCAAATTATTTGGGGTCTTAGACCGAAATGCTATTATTAAGTACTTCACAGAAGGGTTTTTTTTGTATATAAGCTGTGCTTTCTGTCCTCCTGCTTTAACTAACTTGCATTTCTTGTCCATTGTCTGTATATATTAACATTAATACAGTGTATATTATGATAGTACAATATCCATATTGACCACCAGATGTCACTAAATTCCCCAAATTCTGACTGGGGGGTTTTTCTCAGCATTATTCTAATAAAATAATAAAAACATACAACAAGCATGTCAGAAAAGCTTTTTATTTGTTACACAACATTTAAGCTTTATCCAGTTAAGGCAAGTGTTCCTCTTTCCATGTAAAAAGTATAAAAATGTTGAAGGCAAAGTGATGACATGTTAACAGCAGCACTTGCAGATAGAGGCCTTATTGTTGTGTAAGCCAAGCACACACACACACACACACACATATCAGTGTTCCCTGGATTTCTTTTTTTTAACTGATAAATGGTGTGTATCTCTTACACATTAAGACCGTTTTTTCTTAGATTGTGTGACGCTTGTGTCATATTTTTCAAATAATCATAGCTGCTTTGGACCTTGGAGTGGTTTTAAGTACATTTTCATTAGTAAACACATAGTCTTGATACAAATCTGGTTGAAAATCTGCTTTTCTTTCCTCAAATAAAAGTAGACTGATATGTTATGAAAAATAAATTGCAAGAAAAACAGAAATCCTGTGAAAGAAAACATCTGGATTTAGTTTCCTATTAATGAAAACACTGACACACACCATTGTTCCCTGGAATTATTTGTGGTTTTAACTGATAAATTGTGTGTATTTCTTTCACATTAAGAATGTTTTTTTCCCAGATTTCGTGACGCTTGTGTCATATTTTTCAAATAGTGGTCAAGTCTTTTTTTCCAAAAATAATCTATTATCTATGGAAGCTTTCCCTCTTTCCAAACCTACATGAGAATAGCCTTCTGCCTTGTGACTTGGAGTGGTTGTTTTAAGTTAACTTAGGTCAAAGGCTCCTCCTGCATTAGTAAACAAACCGTCAAGATACAAATCTGGTTGAAAATCTGCTTTTTCTTTCCTCAAATACCAGTAGACTGATATAACGTGAAACACAAGGGCAAAAAAAAATATCCTGAATTTAGATTCCTATTAATGAAAACACTGACACACTTTCACACACACACACACCCTCCCTTCAGCTCTTCACCACGGCTGGACCTCCTTATCGGAGACGAA